>NW_015961956.1:0-478706 GCF_000497045.1 Kalmanozyma brasiliensis GHG001 | reverse complement strand
TAACCCTAACCCTAACCCTAACCCTAACCCTAACCCTAACCCTAACCCTAACCCTAACCCTAACCCTAACCCTAACCCTAACCCTAACCCTAACCCTAACCCTAAGCATTGCAAAGCTGGATCCCCGTCGCCATTGCTGTGTACTGCGAGATGCATACATCCCGACAGATCTCATGCAAAATAAGGTACGAGAGCCTGATTCTCGGTTGGAAGCACGACAGAAGACCCCGCACTGCCGCGCGACTGAAAGCTATGTTCGCCCAGAAGCTTGGCACGCGCTCAATAGAGCGTTTGCGTGAAACCCGCACAGCATGGCTTGGCGGATGACCGCATCAGTCGTCGACCATGCATCGGAGTGCGACGCTTCATCCAACACTGACGTCGAGCCGAGATCTGGACGTCGCGGTCGCAGAACGTGGCCAAAGCATGGCCGTCTCGAGGCATGAAAGGAGCGCAATCTCAGAGACGGCGTCTGCCATGTGATTGCGGGGTGCAAGGCAGGGCGTTCGACCGGCTGTGTACCGAGCTTGGCATCCTCGACCATGCAACTCTTCCTCTCCGCAGGACTGAGACCCCGCAAGCAACTATTGCAGCAAACGTCGCTGCTTCTGCATCGAACAGGTCACTCTGCATATAAGACAAGGTGCGCCGACCAGTCTCCACCATCCCCCCAAAAACAGCCTCGACTCGCTTCTCCTCGAACACTCGCCGCATTACTCCCAAGATGAAGATCAACTTCCTGCTTCTCGCTGCCATCATTGCCGTCGCTGTAAAGGCGCAAGATGAGATTGAATCGGACGACTTCCCAGCCGCTTGCGCCGCGCAATGCACGCCGCTGGTTGCAACGACCAACAGGTGCGATGACACCACCAACGACGACGGCGCCTATGTCGCATGTGTTTGCAGCTCGATGGACGCGTCGACTCTGCTCCCAGCTTGCGCCAGCTGCATTCGATCCAATGGCGAGGACGACGACGACAACGAAGCTTTCGAGCTCGCCCAGAGGTGCGGCTTTGCGGTGTCCAGCAATTCGACCAGCAGCATGAGCGGCATGTCTTCCACAAGCTCGATGTCGAGCACTTCAACAATGAGCATGTCGGCCACGTCTACGAGTGCGCTCAGCTCGGCGCTCAGCTCGGTCTCCGTCGCCGCGTCTACCGCCGTCGCCCCTGCACCGACTTCTGGAGGAAGCGCAAACTCAGGCCACCGTCTTGCTGCATCGATGGCTGCAGTGCCTCTGGTCTTGGTCCCCATCGTTGCAATGGTTTGATTGATAGGGTCGCGGCGGTCGCGCATCACTCACCCGGTAATGGGTCAATTGTGTGACTGCGCTGACGGTAAAGAACCTCGTTAGTCGAACGAAACAAGATGGCTCTACTGTTTTTCACAGCTTGCCTGTGATGAACTCTGCAGCCGTTTGATCATGACAATGCCCGACCGTGTTGTGTACGCCGGATCTGTCTTGGCGTCTTCCGGCACCCTATCGAAGCTGTCCCGACTCGCGTGGATCGCCTCTAACAGCGTCGTCTTGGCATCGAGCACCTCGAATCCCATGTATTTGTACATCTCAATGACCGCTGTGTTGTCGGGCTTGATGAGGATGCGCAGCTGACCGGTGCCGATGTAGTCGAAGCACTTGTCGCAGAGCAGGCGGGCGAGACCGCGACCACGTATCCTATCGTCGACGTAGAGCGCGGTCATGTGCCAGTATGCGCCGTTCGGGTCGTCATCGAGCGAAGGAGACTGGGCGCTCTGCGTGCCGGGCAGGATTTGGAACGAAGCATCGTACTCTGATCGTGTCATGGGGCCAATGAGCGTCACCTGTCCCACCCAGTCGCCCGTGGCGTCGCTAATGCAGACAAAGATGGTCTTTTGCGGCTCGCGGAGGCGTGCTAGTCGCTGCGATGTGTTGAGCTGCGACTCGATCGCAACCGTAGTCGAAAAGGCGTGGGGGGAGCGTTCGAGCGCCGTGATGCGCAGGTCGGTGTACTTTTGTGCATAGTCAGATTGCTGAGATGCGCTCAGGCTCGGATCTGAAATCCTGAGCACGCTGAACATGATGGTTGCAGGCAGAGCTGGTGTTCGCTGCGAAGGAGCAACACTTTTCGTAGGGAAGGCAGACGCGAGGTCCAGGTGTGCACCCTGCGCATCTTTTGGTAAATTAGCCGACGCAACCCGAACGCAGACGACCCTCATGGCTTTTCACTGCTCCGTGACGAAGGCTCGATCAGTTGCTAGCAAAGGATTGTGGGTATGAAGGAATGTCTATGCGCACAAGCTTGGAGTCGTGGGTATTGTACAAAGAGCGTCTAGGCAATGAAAAATGAGTGAAGATATCAGAAGCCAGCGCGACTGCCACCGCCGCCTCCGAGGGTGAGACGTGATGGCAAGCCGAGGCCGAGACCGGTCTGTGTCCGCGTATCGGCAGAAGGTGCAGGAGACGGAGGAGCGTTGCGCGGCGAGACGGAGAGATCCTGTGACGATGCGGCGCGAGCTGCTGCCTTGTTGAGAGCAGCCATCGACGGCGTCTGACGCAAGGTCGGGCCGCCGGTACTGGCTGCTGCGCTGCTGGGCTGAATGGGTGCACTGGAACCGACCACTCCTCCGCTGAGGAAAGATAGGACCTTTTCGGATCGGCTGAAGAAGGAGCTGGATGGGCCAACAGCTCCGGGAGTAAGGCTGCCGGACTTGTCTGAGGCCATGGACGGCGATGCATGGCCGTCAGCGCTACGCCTGTCCTGATCCGCGTCCAGAGTGGAGGAGACAGCGGATGCACTTGGGGCTGAATGCAGCGACAATGTCGCTGGTGTAATGACGCGCGAAATGGGAGCAGGCCGGATCCTGTTCAAGGCGGGCGGGATCGATCCGGCTCCGATGCCATCTGCCAAGTCGACAAAGGTGCTGCGAATCGAGCTGTCGCTGAGGCCACGAGGTCGCAAAGCGCGGTCGAGCAGGTTGCCACTGCCATTCATCTCGTCGTCGGATCCCTCATCGCCACTGTCGTCGAAGACCTGTTGACGGATAGCCCGGCCACGGTGGATGCTGATCTCATCGTCGTCGACAATGCGAGACAGCGGTCGTTGCCAGGCTGGAGTCGTCCTGGAGGCGTCGCCCTTGGGTCTGAGCAGACTTGTCTGCGCTAGCCCACCACCCAGCTTGGCAGATGGGCCTCGAGCAGCATCCAGACCGGCAGGTGAAGGAGCCAGGCTTCCGGCGAACAGGCCAGACAGGTTGCGCGACTGCATGCGTGTGAGCGAGACCTGCGATCGCCCAGGCTGAGGTCGAGGTCCGGCTCGAAGGCCACCGTTGATCAGACCTCGAGGCGATGCATTCGGCTCTGCTGCAGAAGCATGCGCACCTTTCACCTCGACGGCGAGGGTAGACGAGACGACCGCAGGGGAAGCTCTGGGTGCGAGGCGGCTCGCATAGTTGCCCGAGACGGACCTGCCTGGCGTTGGTCGGCTTCCTTTGCCTCCCGTTGTCCCTGTGTTGTCTGGCACCGCGAGCGACGCTCCAGAGGTGCTGCTGCTGCCCGGCGAGGTCGCGGTTGGCACGATGCTCGGTCCGCCGAGCAGGATCTTGCCCAGCCAATTGACCGCAGACGGGATGGGAATCAATCCTTTGTCCTCTGCCGTGTTTGCCCCAAGATGCTCGTGAAGAAGTTTGGCTGCCTGCCCCGGATTGAGGTGAATGTCGTTGATGCACAGTCGTAGCTTGGCGAGCTCGCACAGAATGTCACGGAATGCCTTGAGCAGCGCGAAGAACTCCTTGCGGGCGACGAGGCTCTCTTGAGCGAACTCCTTGGAATGAGCAGAGTTGTCGTCGCGAGCATTGTTGCGAGCTTCTGCTTCGATGAGCTTGCGGAAATGGTCGCGCAAGCCGTCGACGTCGCGAAGGATGGAGTTGACCGTGGTTTTGGCCAAGTGGCCTGCATCGCCTGCCAGATTCTGTCTCTGCAGACGACGCGAGAGCGTGTCGACGTCTGCCGTGGAGAG
The DNA here is from genome assembly GCF_000497045.1 of Kalmanozyma brasiliensis GHG001. Lineage (NCBI taxonomy): Eukaryota > Fungi > Basidiomycota > Ustilaginomycetes > Ustilaginales > Kalmanozyma > Kalmanozyma brasiliensis. The sequence goes on along the minus strand of NW_015961956.1, from coordinate 474,711 downwards.
ACGAGTGAAGAGACGATTGACGTAGTCGAGAAGGGTGCTCAATTGAGCGGTGCGGCTCTCGCGACGAGCAGGATCGAACTGCAGGAAGTCGCTTGTCTGCTTTTCCGTATCTCGACTGGTCTCACTGGAGCGCGAGCTTGGGGCGAAAGAAGAGGATTCCGGTGGTTGGCTTGTTGTGCTGCTATCCACAGTGCCTGTCAGCGACTCAGCACGAGTGGTTACAACGTTGTGGATCGCCGAAGATGTCGCTGGCGACGACGACGTGGCAGGGATCGTGAAGGAGCTCGTCGGCTGAATAGAAGCGCGTCGAGCATCTGCGCTGCTGCTGTCTACGCTTTGCTGGACCTCCTGCGAGAGTGTCGGCAGCATCTCAGCCGCTGTGTGGGTCTGCGAATCAGATGCGCCTGGGCCTTGTGGGAACTCGAAGCCCGCAAGGTCTGGGGCAGGGGACGCGACCATGGTGATTGCGTTATTGACCGAGCTGCGCAGCGTGTCTAGCTCTTCGTTGCATGTGTCGACCAAAGACCTGAGCTTGCCGTTGTCGTTACGCAGAGCTTCGTTGTCACGGACAAGGGCCTCGATGGCCTGCATCTGATCCGCGTCGTCACTGGCAGTGGAGGTGTCGGACGCCATGGATAGACCGCGCTGGTGTCGTAGACCACGAGTGAGTCGGTCTCTTGCCGACTGAAGTGCGTCGTCATCGAACACGGGGCGGTTGGCGGTCGTTGCGTCCGCACTTGTTTGCTTGCGCGCACTGTGAAGAGCATCTTTGAGCTGGGCAGATTTGAGTTCGAGCTTCTTCGACCTCGCTTCGGCTGCTGCTGATCGTTTACGCTCGGCGGCAAGCTCTTGCTTCAGATCGTCGAGCTCACGTTGGAGCGAATTGGCTTTCTCGTCGGCTCCGCTGAGTCGGGTTTGGCTTGCCTTGAGTTTGTTGAGCTGAGTGCGGGATTCGTCGAGCTCGTGCAAAAGGGCGCGATTGCTACTGTCGCCTGCCTCTAAGTTCAAGTTGGATTGTGCCAGCTCGCGCTCGAGAGCAGAGGTCTCTTTGTAGCTCTTGGTGAGTCTAGTCATGAGACCGTCGCGTTGTTGCATGTATTCTTCTGCTTGCTTCTGTAGCTTTGCCTGCATGGCGTCGTGGCGTTTGAGCAGCGCTTGGCCAATCTCTGCGCTGAGACGGAGATCAGCTTCCAGATCGCGCCACTCCTGGCGAGCGCGGAGAGCACGTGGACAGTCCTCCTTGCTGCAGCAGCACGTGCATCGGACGGTTTCTCCTGCTTCGCTGCGTTGGTCGAGACTGTGATGGCTGTTGCTGGCTGGAATGGTGTCGACGCTTTGGGCGAGGGAGCCTGCGAGGGAGTCGGGATAGAGAGTGTGGCGGTTCATGCGGAACTCGCTGATGATATTGGTGAAGTCTTCTATTGTTTTAGACTGTCGCACGCTGTTTTCGATCTGATCCATACCGGCAGCGTCCACGGCGGAGAGCATGGAGGTCGACATACTGTCGTCAGCTGTGAGGATGGATGCTGCATCTGAGTCGGATCTCACGCGTGATTGGTTGGGCGAGCTTGTCGCCATTGTCGCAGACGCCGCCCGAGTGCGCTGGGACGCTGGGCTGGACATGGATGATTCGTCCTCCTCTGCGATCTCTGCTGAGGGCTGCCGCGATCCAGACGCATGAGAGGCAAAGCTGGCGGTGGAGTTGGCCGAGTGAGTGCGCATGTGCCGGAAAGCCCTTTTTGCGCGACTGAGTCGAAAGTCGTGTGATGAAGCCAAGGACACGCCGAGACCATCTGCTCCCTGCGATGAATGCCGGTCCGAGGAGGAGGACGAATCGGATGACACAGATCGACTCGCCCGTGTAGCAGTCTCTTGACCGCCACTGACGGACCTAACTCCTGGGCTGAAGAGGTCGGATGCGTCGGGGCTATGCGGCGTCGCCGATGTGGGCAGGGTGGGAGAACATAGCGAGAGGCGCTTTAGATGGCGTGGAGCTGAAATGATGGGCAGAAGGCCGTGGGTCACGACGCTATGCCAGCAGACTCACACTCTAAGCCGAGCGTCAGACTGTTGAGGCGATGATGAGGATGTCCGTTCCGATGATGAGGCTATTGCTGGCGAGAAACCTGCCGCATTAGGAGGGCTGAGTGGTGTCGCGGTGTAGTAGATCGGCCCGACGAATGGTGGTGAAGCCGGCCTCCGTGATGGCTGCAGGGACGGTCAGTCGGAGCGATTCCGTATCTTTGTCGTGTTCCCCCTGTGGATGATCAAGTTGAGGTGTGTGAATGTCGTTAGTGTCGACGTCGGTGATGGTGGAAGCTGAGCCAGCTGTGTTCGACACGCAAAAGGCGCGGTGTTGATCTCGGCAAAGCTGTGTTGTGCCTGTTGAATTTTTGGCTCTGTGTGAAGCGAGCAGCTGAACCCTTTCAAAGGCAGCTGAGCCAGACTGCTGGAAATCTCAAATTTTAATTATTTGATTCTTAAAATCAAAACAAGACTTTCTGGGAAGTGAGCATCGCAGCAGACGGCTTTGCCAGCGTTGCAGGGCCAAAGAAGCGTCTGCTCTCCGCTCTCTTTTCTTCCTTCGTGGAAGCCGACTTTGGCAGGTTGTCTTTCATGCAAGACCCACGATTCGAAGCACCTTCTTCAGCTGCTTGCTCTCTTAGCCAGTATCAACTACGCTTTGCAGACAAGCGGCTCATGCTCGTGTTATCAAGGTCTTTGATGCCCTCAGAGTGCATTCCTGCGGCAGCTAAAGTGCAAGCTCGATCCTTCGGTCACTTTGGCTTTTGCATAGCTTTCATTGCGACGCTATGACGACTTGTCTTCGTTCTGCTTTCGGCCTTCAAAGTACTTGCCAATCTTGGCACCAACATATCGGAGCGTCCTCGTGAAGCCAGCCGTGTAGATGCCCTTGATCGACTGCGACCATGCAGGGCCTTTGACTGTTTCGGCAATCTTTTGCAACAGCACCTCGCCAAAGTCGTCTCTCTGCACCGCTGCTATCCAGAAGGCTTTGAGCGTCTCTTCGCGTTCGATGCTCGACGGCTTGCGGGGTACCGTGTCGAGCGTCTTGGACATGGACAGTTTCAAGAAGGCCGGGTCCAAGTGTGGCTGCCTTGTGTAGTGATCTTGTACCTTTTGGCGCAAATTCCTCGGCAACCGAGCAGCGTACGACGCCTTGGTCGAGACCGAGTCATCTTGCTGAATGCGGAAACGATTGCCCCTCACTTCTTCGACCGAGAGCGTACCCAAATTACGCATGAGCCCAGCATAGAGCCGTCGGAACTCTTCGCGCTGGTTTAGCACAATGTTGCGCACCTTGTTTGCGTTCTCGCCTCCGGGCACCGACATGCGGAAGTCGCCCGTGTAGCTCAGAGAGGCGATCCGTGTGTACAACTCCACCTCTGAGAAGTCCTTTGGTAGCAACAGCAGTGCGGTTCGCAGCGCAGAGGCGAGGTTGACCTGCTGCGCCAGCCTCACCCTGGCATCTGACGTGACCAGCGCGACAGGCTTGTGCATGCGACCGCTCACGTACATGGTCTCCCAGTCGAGCAGATCGTTGCACAGGTCATCGACGCTGATGATGCCGTACTTGACCAGCTCGTCTTCCAACTTGATGTAGGGGTTGTACCAAATCTTGGCGCCTCTCTTCTGCACCAGTCCGATTCCGATGCTGCCCAGCAGCCGACTGAGCATCGAGTAGTGCTTGGGATGTTGCGCCATGTTAAGTGAATGCCAGTGATGAGGATGTGTGACCGCCATGATAAAGTCGATCATCTTCTTGCCGTCCTTGGTGGCTGGTCGTTTCGAGTGTTCTGGTCCGGCCTCTGTCTGCGAAAACACGCCCGAGCCGTAGGCGAAAGCGAAGCGTACGGGTGCATCGAAGCAGGACAGTATATCGTGTAGGCGACGATTCACCTCGCCTGAGACGGGCACTAGTTGGTTCGACCCGAACGAGGGTGGGAACGAGGGTGGTGGGAATTGGGTTTGTGAGACTGGGCTGGAAGGGACGAGGCGGCTGGCCGCGTCAGAGGTCGACGACCGTGACGATGTCCATGACCGGTCTGTCGAGGTTGCGACAGCGGCCTGTCGGCGATCTGATCTGAAGTGCCTCCTTTGATGTTCACGGCCGAGCAAGTCGCGCGAGAAGGCAAGCACCAGGGGTGAAGGTCTGCACACAAGCTGGCTGCTACTTGGAAGAGGTGACGGCGATGTGAGAAGGAGGGCGGCCCTTTCGCAGCACCCTTTCGATGTCACCGCCAGCATGACGCTATGATGCGATGCTGTTGGCGTCAAAGTGGGGATGGCGGTCGAAGGTGGAAGGGAAAAGAGCAAGATGTCAGCCTACGGCACGTTCTTCTTCGAGGAAGCACAGACCCTGACACATCAGCACGAAGAAAGTCATTCGCCGGTCGCAGGCGAGGATTTTTCAGTGCCGCTTTCCTCCACATTTCTTCTTGACCTCATTGCGCCGCGGAAACCGTGACGGAAGCTAAAGCTGCATCGCTTGCCATCGCTCAACGTTCCAAAGGCGACTACGTATCACAGTGCTTTTGTCGACATGATAGTGTACAAGCGAGAGTCGCCGTCATTGGGTGCGAGTGGTATACATGAGCCTAGTCGGAGAGTGGAGGAGGGATCGAGTCGGGATCGATAGCCTCCTCTTCGTCCTCCTCGACGTCGGTGAATTGGACAATAGGCTGAGAGATCGAAGCTGAAGGAGCATCACATACAAAGGCGGTAGCAGCGAGGGCGAGATGATATGAGAGTCAGTGACAGCTCGAGACAGCCAGCCGACAAGCATTTTATGGTACCTACATGCTCCCTGGGCGCGGAACCCAACGCAGATGGGGTCCGAGTCCTTGAGCCCTGCCTTGCGCACCGTCAGGTCCGAGGACGCCGAGTCCTGATCGAGCGGCATGAATATCGTCATGCTCTCATCTGCGCCAGTGCTGCTTGCGATGAAGAGACCGAGGTCGTCCTCTGCATCCAAGTCGCTCCACGCTGGATACTCCTTGCCATCGGCCTGTGTGTATTGTGGCAGTGTGGAAAGCTCTGGCTGGTTGGTTGCACGAACAGCCTCGACGAAGTCGGCCTTGAGCGATGCAAGGGTGGTGGAAGGCTGACAGGCGATAAAGAGCGTCGTCTTGTGATACTTGAGACGCAGCACTAACGCGTCCTTGTGCTCGGATAGTGAGACCGGCTGCATCGTGACAAAGGAAAAACATCGCATGTGTTAGAATAGCCTCAGTATTGACATCACCAACGGCCTCGTTTACTTACCATGCTGAATGTCTAGCCGTCAGGGATGTTCAATGCAGGCGGTGGTGGACGTGGAAGACGTGGAGAGCATTGACCACGAACAAGGCTGAGCAGACCCTTGCTTGACCCACCAAGCTTCTTCGCGTTGATTTTCCACTCACAGAAGTAGAGTGAGGATCTGACATGCTTGAATTCTTGCGACATGACCGCGGCTGGCGCGCTTAGATGCATGGACTCGCAACTCAGCTCGAGTCGGGCTAGAGAAGCTGCCGCCCGTAGAGCCCCAAGCGCCCGCAGCACGCGATGCCAATCAGGCTCAATCGTGCATCCACCTGCATGACCATCTCTCACTTTCCTCGAAGAGCAGATGATCCGAATACGACCTGCAGACTCACCCCCTCGGTCATGCTCCTGAGTGATGAGATGATGAGGGTGTATATAACACTCTTTGCGCTCTCTCCGACGTTTGATCCTTTTGTCCTCACCCTCATCTCCAAAAGTACGAGTAGGAAGCGTTTTCGTCCATTCCACCTGTGGTGAGTGCTTCTGATGCGCCTGTTTCCCCTACACCTAAATATTGCCGGCGCCATGGTCATAGAAGTGGTGGTATCCGTCGACGAAGCCAGCCGGCTGGAAAAGTACCTTGCTAAGAGCCCGCTCTGGTGGCCGACTCGAGCGGGGATACGCGATGTCTTTTTGGCCGTCATCTCCTCCACCTGCCGAGGTCATCACCTCGGCTTTTCTGCGGTGGTTTGTGCCGGCAGAGACTCGGTTGGCAGGGTCATGTGCATCCAGCGCCAAAAAAAACGAGTGCACGGGCAGCAATCTCTTCTGATCAGTCACGGCTATCCATCGTCTTTGAGGATCCTCTTGCTGACTTTGCACTCGCATCGCCTTCCCACCTGCCGTCGACCGCCATCATCTCCGCTGCCAGCCGTTCCATAGCATGCTCCGCTCTGCAGCTCGCTCATCTCTTCGTCCTGCCCTTCGCTCTGCTCTTCCATCTTCGAGACTATCTCTCCTGACCCTCGCGCAGACCTCGCAGCGCAAACCCCTCATCTCCCGCTCCATTCACACCTCAACATCCTTCAAAATGCCGCACATGCCTCAAGGAATCGTCAAGGGCGGCAAGGAGGACCTCAAGCTCAGCAATCAGTCGCTCTGGCAGACCAAGGCCCACATCAACGGTGCATGGGTTGATGCCGACAACAAGTCCACCTTGAAGGTCTTCAACAAGGCTACTGGCGCCGAGATCGGCCAGGTGCCCGACATGGGCGCCAAAGAGACCAAGGCTGCCATCGACGCCGCCGACGCAGCTTTCAAGTCCTGGTCCAAGACCACCGCAAAGCACCGTCACGACCTCCTCATGAAGCTCTACTACGCTCACCTGGACAACGCCGACGACCTCGCCAAGATCATCGTCGCCGAGAACGGAAAGGCATTTGCAGAGGCCAAGGGCGAGATCGGCTACTCCAACGGCTTCCTCGAGTGGTTCGCTGAGGAGGCGACCCGCACCTACGGTCATGTCGTACCTTCGCCCCTTCCCGGCGTCCGCAACGTCGTCCAGATGCAGCCCGTCGGTGTCGCTGGTCTCATCACTCCTTGGAACTTCCCCGCTGCCATGATCACACGTAAGGCCGCTCCAGCCCTCGCTGCTGGATGCACCGTCGTCATCAAGGCTCCCGCTGAGACTCCCTTTTCCGCCCTCGCATTTGCCCACCTTGCCGAGAAGGTCGGCTTCCCTAAGGGCACCATCAACGTCGTCACCTGTGCCAAGGGCGACAACGAGATCGCCGTCGGCAAGGAACTCTGCGAGAACCCCTCCGTCCGCAAGATCTCGTTCACCGGCTCCACTCGTGTCGGCAAGATCCTCATGAGCCAGTCCGCCTCGACACTCAAGAAGCTCTCCATGGAGCTCGGCGGCAACGCTCCATTTATCGTCTTTGAGGATGCGGACCTCGACAAGGCCGTCGAGGGAGCCATCGCCTGCAAATTCCGTGGCTCCGGTCAGACATGCATCTGCGCCAACCGAATCTACGTCCACGCCGATGTCAAGGAGGCTTTCCTGAAAAAGTTTGCTGCCAAGGTTGACGCTTTCAAGGTGGGCTATGGCATGGACGAGGGCACCACCCACGGTCCGCTCGTCAGCGAGGCCGGTCTGAGCAAGGTCGAGGAGCACGTCAACGACTCGGTCAAGAAGGGCGCCAAGATCGTCATCGGCGGTAAGCGCGGCGAGGGTCTCTTCTTCGAGCCTACCGTCATCACCGATCTGCCTGACGACGTGCCCACCGACCGCGAGGAGACCTTCGGCCCTCTCGCTGCCGTTTACACTTTCACCAGCGAGGAGGAGGTCGTGCGAAAGGCCAACAACGTCGATGTGGGTCTTGCCGGCTACTTCTTCTCCAAGGACACCGCTCGTTGCTGGCGTGTCGCCGAGGAGCTCCAGGTCGGCATGGTGGGTATCAACACCGGTCTCATTTCGCAGAACTCGGTGCCCTTCGGTGGTGTTCACGAGTCTGGATTCGGTCGCGAGGGCGGTCGCACCGGTATCGACGAGTACATGGTTCAGAAGCTGATGGTGTTCGGCGGTGTCAACTGATCTGCTAAGAGAATATCAATAGTCCTGATTTCGATGCTAGCGAATTTGCGTACGTGAGTGGATAGTAGCTGTGTCAAGGGCGTGCGAGACGTGATCCGTTGATCGATAAGGTGTGGAAGCGTGGCAAACGCTGGCCTCATGCTCGCCAGCTGTCGAGAAGAGCAGCCATAGGACGAAACTCAACCAGTCGACATTCCAGTGCATTCGCGTGCTTCGATCGTGACGAAGCATCTCGACGGTACATATCTAGCACCGTCGAGCCTGACACCGTGTCCTCAGCCTCGGCTTGGGGCAAAGTGACAGCGAGCTTGTACCAGCCGCCCGAGGTAGTCAACGCGATCAAGTGATGTCGTGCAGGGCTGTTGTTGCGATCGATGGAAGTGTCCGAGGTATATCCGGGCTTTTGCGTTGAGCGCGAACGGTCTTTGGCCGCTTTCGAGCCTTTATCGAGTAGCGATGGCTCAAGGACCGAAGGATCGCTGCCTTCCGCAACCCAGCAAAGAAAGACGCTTTCGTCGACGCTTGCTTCACCTTTGCGAATATCGCTGATCCGACTCCGCATCTGGGCCCATGCACCCTCGGTCGACTTCTCAGTGCCGGTTGGCGCGGCAGGTGCGGACCCAGCGCTGTCAAAGCCGCTGTTGTCTGCTGCTGAGGGTGCAGTGTAGTGACGGGAAGAGGCGCCAAAGCTTCTGAGCGGAATGCGAAATTGCGCGCTGCTCCATTCGGACTTGAGGTATTGAGGGTAGACAGATGACGGGATCTGACTCGCCAGACTGCCGAGACCTGACGGCAAATACTGCGCTGCAGCTCGCCCAAGATTGGCTTTCCGAGACGATGTGGAAGTCGACGCGTTGCCCCAGTCGTCAGAGCTGACCTCCGCTGCAGGCGACGGATCGGCGAGGAGAAAGATATGGATAGTGCCCTTGTCACTAGCAGCTGCAACCATGGAAGCGTCTGGTGTAAATGCGATGCTCAAGATGGACGCGGTGTCCGTTCCGCGGCGAAGCTCCCGGATCAGTCTTGCGCCGAAGCCTGTCCTTCCCGGCGTGTCCGGCTTTCTGCCTTGCGCAGCGGCAAGATCTCTCTGCGAGCCCGAGACGTTATTGGCCCAAATTCGGACCAGAGTGCCTTTCGAAGAGGCAGTAGCGAGCCAGCGACCGTCCGGACTGAGCGTGATTGCTGCTATCGAGGACTCGTGGGCAACAATGATGGACGCGGCGCCGACGGATGAGGCAGAATTCGAGAGCACTGGCGCAGCGTTGACCATTGTCAGGCTCTGCAGCTTGATGGTAAGGAGCTGAACATGCCCCTTTTGTCGCCCTGGGACCGCCACAATTGCAGCAGCTTGCTGTGCTGAGCCGGCAGCAGACCCGTCGTAATACGGCGCGACAGAGCCTAACCCCTTCCGATTCTGGAAGGTCTGTACAGATGTTCTCTTGCGGACCGTCCAAGCAGACTTCGGTACGTTGCCACCCAAGTTTTTTGCCATGGGCGGTGGCGAAAGCTCAAAGACGATAGCTTTTGAGGCCAGCACTACGACGAGGACAACGCAGAATCGCGGAGACTTGGTCTTCTCGGAGGACGCGCGACCCTTACCTTTGCGAGCGCTCTCGTCCTGCGCGGGATTTATCGCATGAACCGAGGTGGCGTAGATACCGCGGACCCCTTCGCTGAACTCGAGCTCAATGACTTCCCGGCCATGCAAGATCTTTGGCTTTGCCTTTGCCGTCGCGTTTGTGGCGGTGGTTGCAAGGCTTGAAACCGAATCAACTAATCCGGCGTTGGTTTGACGCGTTGACTGACCCGAGAACAGGCCGGTTGGACTGGATGTTGGGTTGTCCAAGCGGTAAGACGTCGAGCTCTTCATTTGGTCGCTCTGACTCTGTTTCGGCGCGAGCGATGAAGTGGAACGCTTTCTTGAGGATAAGCTTTCTCCATGCGGGCGCGCTTCCTGCTCTTCCGCGAACGGATCGTCGAGATTGGCTGAGCTCGACATGATCGAATGGGCGAGAAATGAAGAGTCTAGATCCGCCGCTGCAGGATCAAACGGATGGTGATCGCTCGAGTCGTAACCCTCCGAGAGATGGGAAGCTTGCAAGCGACCGATCCCCAAGGAGCTCGCACCAACACTATGGTCCATCGTATCGATCCCTCTCACTGAAAGAGAAGCTGCACTTCTCGGGATGGCTTGCTGGTTCTCTCCAGTGACGAGAGAGGACGTGGAGAAGCGGACACCATCCTCGGGGGTCGAAGACCGGCTTGAACCGTGCAGCGCATTGTCGATATTCTCGAACCCTTCTGGACTGGCTCTACCATACGCATCGAATTGCGATCCTGCCGAAAAGATGGTCGAGGCACGCCTCGAGGGAGCACTGTCGAATTCATCATCGTCCGAGTCAGCGCCCCTTGATGATTCCGCGGCTGCCTTCGCTGTATACTCCGCCGCTTCGTCCCACAGAATGACCTTGTTTGGCGCGAAACGAGGCACCCGGCCTCCACCGACTAGAAAGAGGAGGGAGGTATGCTGGACGGGAACGGCGTGCGAGAGGCCGCCTTGCGATGGAGACCAAGTTCGGTTAGCGACTAACTTCAGCGGATCTGTCTGAGAGACCATGAAGCCATTCAGGCCGGCACAGCTGAAGACGGCGGGTTGAGAAAGCCGATTTGTGTCGGCGCTTGTATGGGCGATAGCGGCAGCGGGATCCGGCGAGCAGAAGCTGACATGCTGAAAGAGCGGGACTGCAGCATGCGACTCGATCGTGTGCCTTGGAAGATGCATGGTGGCGAACGCTGCCGGAGGGGCAGCCCTGGTGAGCTATACTTTGGTTTACGGAGAGCTAGTCATTGCGGACTTGGTTGCTTGTCCTCATCCAGTCGTGGAGAGGTTTCCGCTGGCGATCGAGAGTTGAGTAGTCCTCTTCTCGGTAGACCTGCAACCTGGCACCTGGCCGTCTCAGTTCTGATCGTTGACCTGCGATGATTGATGCGACGGACGTTGCTTGAAGCTATCGCGGTCGCTTGAAGCTATCGCGGTCGAAAGGTCGAGTGTGTGGGGAGAGTGAGTGGAGACAAATGACCGAGATTTCAGGGTCCTACTTTGCCTTTGAGCGTGGCTTGGTGGTGAGGCTGAGTTGAGCCGCGAGAAAGCGAGGCCCTTGCACGTCGCAGCGTGTGTGTGACACTCTGGCTCAAGCGAAATTTGATTTGAACTTGTTACATCGCAATCGCGACAGGGACAACTCTTTCGAAAAATTAGTGGCCGACTTCCGTTGCGCTTCGAGGTTCAAGGTTTCATCCATCTTCTTGCTCCTCGACCTGTTGCATTGCACTCTCCTTCTCAAAAGGTCCTCTCCCACGCTATCACTTCATCAAGACCCGCAAAGCCGTCTCGCTGGTTGCTCATCTGTGATCGAGTCCTTCCTGCCAGTCAACCTCCCTCGGGCGTGGAGTCATACAACATCCAGCGAGCAAGCCGAAAGTCGCCCTCGACGCCCATTTGCCTCGTCTTCTCGTCAGATCCCCCGTTCTGCGGGCCAGGTGTGAGCTGTGGCCGCCATGGGCAAGCACTACTGCGACTACTGCGATGTCTTTCTAACGCATGACTCAGTCTCGGTGCGAAAGGCTCACAACAGCGGACGCAATCATCTCCAGAATGTTCGCGAATACTACCAGACGCTCGAACCGGAGCAGATTCAGCAAGTGCTCGACACGCTGGCACACGAATACGACCGACGTGGTATCGAGAAGCCAAGAGATCTTCTTCAACCTGCTGGCTCGTCCTTCATGACCTTTGGAGCTGGACCGTTGAGCGGCGCTTCAGATCGAGGTAAGTAGCAATCCAGTTCTAGCACCTGCTGTCGTGCTCATCATCAGCCGCATTCTGACACCTTACACTTCAATTCTCCATTCGCAGCATTCCGACCACAAGGTCCGCCAAGAACATCGATGGGTGGAGGCGGCGGCAGTGGAGGTCCAGGCGCAGGCCCTGATCGAGGCGGTGGCTATCGCGGTGGATCCAACAGCTACGGTCGATATGATGGCTCGACCAGGGATCAAGGACCGCCTCCGAATTACAACCGTCCACCGCCTCAAGGCGGACCTTACTCTCGACCGCCTCCCAACATGATGGGTAGCGGGCCACCTGCAGGCAGCAACGGCTCATATCCCCCGAGAGGTCCACCACCTGGCTACGGAGGACCACCGCCATCAAGCTATCCATCCGGGCCACCACCCAACATGCGCGGGCCGCCGCCATCTCTTGCTCCCAACGGCTCGTATCCTGCGCAGTCTCGATCGGGCTATGGACCGCGTTGACGTTAGTCCGACGTCAGCAGCGATCCTGCACTGGTCCTCGATCGTCACGCATCTGTATTTTAGCACAGTCAAAGTCTCCTGGACAATCAAAGACAACACAGAAAGCCTCGGTTGCAGCAGTGACAAACGCGTGCGATACAGCGAGGGAAGAGAGAATCCTGCCAAATCGCAGACGTCGCCAGTTAAGTAGCAGGACGGAGGGCGCGCAAACGCTCTGCCAAAGCATCGTCTTCTTTCTCCTTGACCTTACCGTCGGCGACCTTGGGTGCCAAGTCGGCCACCTTGCCCTCCAGCAGACCGCCTTCGCCAAGCTTGTGGTTGATCTCGATGCCGTTTTGGTCTGCGACTTGCTGCATGAGCAGGTCGACCTGGTCTTGCGGCATGCTCTGCGCTGTGGTTGCGCCGATGGTGCCCTCCATGTAGGAGGTCTGCACATCCATATCCTCGAACTGGGTCTCGAACTTGTCCATGACCATAGATATGCGCTCCAGATTCATGCTCTCCATCGCCTTGTCCATTCCTTTTACCACGGATGCCATGCTACCCGACACTTGACGCATGGTGACCGCCGTCTCGACTCGGCTTGCGACCGCATCGATGCGACTCCCTAGCCGCAAAAGATTGAGCGATTCGTTCTTCTTGCGGATGGCATTCGAAGCATAGATACGTGCGCCTTCGGTGTTGCCCTGAGCGAGCGCCTTCTTGAGCTTTGCCTTCTCGGCTGTCTCATCTTTGCTGGCCTTTCGTGCTTGTCGCTGAAGCGACTTTGCCGTGAATTTGAGCTGGAAGAGCGACTTTTCGAGACCTGACATGATGTAGGTGATCGAATGCTGCTATGCGTAGGGCGTAGACCAGAACGAAGCTAGGATGATGTGCGCAGCGAAGAGCCTGGTTCGCAAGTGTACGAGTGGGAGAGTGCTTGGACGTGATCAGATGCGGGGATGGCTTCTCGAGTGAACCGTCTTCGATGCGCTATCGCGAAGGCCGTGAGATATTCTGAGAAGCTGAAAGAGATGTGGCAGTGTTAAAGATGCGATGAAGATGCAGTGATGATGGATGGTGAGGGTTGCGATTGCTGCGCTGATTGCGGATGGTGATTTGGATGAGCGTTGAGCCATCACCCACGCACGGCCAATTTGTGTGGGATTTCTCCACACAGCGCGATGCCTGAGCCCAAAGCACAGCTCCAAAGGGTCGAATGCCCATGTCCACGGATTTGACTGACAGTGCGATTCCAAAAAAGTGGCTCAAGCTCAACACAGATACGTTGGACATGCCCATCCTCGGATCTTCGCCTCCGGTCCCGTAGACACCTTGAACGAATGTGGGAATGATAAAGATAGCTTGTGATCGTAAATACTGATGCTGTAGAGACAAGGCGTCTCATGCTGGCAGCTCCCTTACGCCAACTTGATAGCCGCAGAAGCCGCACTTGCGACCCAACTCGTCCTCGGCCCATGTCTGGATGATAGGCTTGAGCTGCGTTCCGAGATCTGTGCATTGAAATTTGACTTCCTTGACCAGTGTGGGCTTGTCGCCGTGAGCTTCCTGGTTGGGGCAGTACCATCGCATCGCATCTGGGCTGCCTTCTGGCCGTGTGCGCTCCACCACGATGCCGACCGTGTTGGCGAATCGCACTGGTGAGTGTGGTGTGTTGGCTGATTGTGAGGAGAAGCATTCTTTCGTCAGTGATGCTGCCCTCAAGCACTTGCTCGAAGCGCATCTCGTGCACTTACCTGGAAGCATGAACATCTCGCCCTCCTTGATCGGAATGTCCTGGAACTTGCCTTCCTCGTTGATCACCTTGAGGAGCATATCGCCTTTGTACTGATAGAAGAATTCCTCCGTTGGCTGGTAATGGTAGTCGGACCTGGCGTTGGGACCGCCCACGGCCATCACCGTGTAGTCCTGGGAGCGGAAGAGGCAGAAGTTGCCGACCGGCGGCTGCAGCAGGTGCTCATTTTCGGACAGCCACTTTGGAAAGTTGAGGGGCAATGGAAACGGCATCTTGAGACTTGTTGACCTGCGAAGCTGCCTCGACGATGAGGTGGTTGGTGGTTCTGTGAACAGACGCGCACCGTGTCACGCAGAGGTCTGATATGCCAGATGACATGCCCACCATGCGCTTCGAGGTTGGTAAGCCGAGAAGCGTCTTGATTGCCGCTTTCCCGATTTGCTCGATCTTTTTCTTTATCCATGTTAGGTCAGTCGCTTTCTCGGATCTGGCAAAAGCTTAAATTTGCCGAAGCTGCTTGGCCTCCTCCACTGTACCCCGCCGTCATCACTCACCACCAACCGCGTCCCTCTCGCCAGCTCGCTTGTGGGACTTCACCTCTCAAACCGCTACATTCAGCACCATGAGGCGGCTTTAGGTGCGCGTCTCAGCTTATTGGACCGTCTCCTGCTAAACCTGCGCCATTCATCTACTTTTCGTCGACAATCTTAAGCATCCATAGACCCTTGCCACAAGCTCGAGGACGCGCGCCCTCTCCGACTCAGCCATGGGCCGCCTCGCACAAGGCCACTTTGACGACGTCTTTCTCAACAAGGTCAAGCAGGCCTGCATTCACGTCCTGGATCAGCTCAACGACGCCAACGAGATCGAACAGGCTTTCGATCTGTGCCCTTCCATCTCTCGCCGCAATCGTGTCATTCTCTCCTTTCTTCGCGATGCGGACCACGTCGGCTCCAGTGGTGATGCGGCGGCGGCATCTTCGTCCATGTCGTCGTCTCTTACGACTCGACTGCTTCCGGGCTCGGTTCGCAGCTCTCGAGAGCCCTCGCTTGGTACGGATAGTGTAGCAAGCCTTTCCGCTCAGCGACGCAGGCGCGCACAGGAGATGCAACACGTTCGCGATCCCAACGACTCAAACGACGACTCTGACTCGCAAGCTACCGTAGGTCCGTCCTCTTCGCGTCGCGCTCACCTTGATCCGGCGTCGGCTCGTAACCTGTCCCTGTCACAGCCGGACTACACGTTTGAGCAGTTTGTCGAGCACCTCGATCCCACCGACAAGCTCCTTAAACGCAGCCTCGAGATCATCATTAAAGAGACAGCTCGCCAGGCTCTTGCAAGGAAACGCGATCCAAACTATGATCCCACAGCTGCATCCGCCACAACTTCACACGACCCTGCTGCCACCTTGCGGTCCGCCATTGCTTCCTCTCAGGCTGACCGGGCTGCCGGTTCCAGTCGTCTTCGCGACGAAACCGCATTTGCTAATCGCATGTCACGCGTGCTCAACCTTGATCCCACGTCGACCTCTCGCCACCCCAATTCGAGCACCGCCGATCTGGACCATGCCTATCAGCTGCTTCGCTCTCTTCGACCAGCTACTCACTCTTTGACCGATCACGGCAACGCCCCTAGCGGTTCGACCGCCCAAGACCACACCACCGAGGGACGCACCTTGCGCGACTTCCTGGCGAGCACAACCGATCGCTCCTCGGGCCTTACACAGGACCCTGATATCCGCTCGTCTCGCTTTCCTCGGCCTCCCGGCATGGGTCCTAATCCTCCAGCCCGTCAACTCCGTCCCGTTCCAAGCCAGGCGGTCGAGTCATCTGCTATCTCACCTGACAGACTAGTCCCACGCTTGTCGCAACACGTACTCAACACGAGATCGCTCACGAGCGTCGGCATCACGCCTCAGACCATCTCGGCGAGACTGGCAGAGGCAACCCGTCGCAATGCTGCAGCAGCACGAACCATCCATGAAGCCGAGCGTCTCAGATCGAGCCAATTCATTCGCACTTCAATCGAGTCGCTGCGCGCTTCTCTATTCCAGTTGCACATGGATCTGGCCTGCACGCAGCTGCAGCATTCACAGCGTGAAGAAACGCAGTCTCGATGGGCGGCGTCAGCAACAGCCGGCCCAGACATCGGAGCCTCGTACGCACTCGTCATGGACACAATCGAGCTTTTCGATGATACCCTGCGCAGACTATCCTGTCTCGTGTCCAACACTACCCGTGACGTCGCTTCGGACCCGACGACAAGCCATCAAGAGACGAGCGCGCCTCGTAATGCCGACGCTTCGCAGATGCGAACATCGCTTTGGAGGGCACGCAACCTCCTGCTCCTCTCGTCCATGAGGCGTGGCACTGGACAACAGGATACCGCACAAACCAGCACTCCCTCTTCGGCCGCTGTTCGTCACGATGCCGAGCTTCGAGCTCACCGCCACCTTCTCGCCACCATCGAGGAGTCGCACTGGTCCAAGCCCGACGCAGAGCCTCCTTCCTCGGATTCCATTCGTGCCTGGCGACGCAAGCTAGCGGCGTGGTACTATCTCGATCGCGATCCAGCGCGATACCCAGACGCACCTTCTGCGCATGGCGATCGCGAAGAGACGTACGCTCGATGGAATCCGGATCTCGAACTTCCGTATGCGCTCGACGACGAGATCATGGCTCCCATGATATCCGCACGTCCGGATCCGATCGCTGACCCACGTGCAGCCTGGGCGTACGCACGCACGCACGATGCTTCCGTTGGCGATAACCTCAATCAGGACGAGCAAGTACGTGAGGCACTCGCAACGAGCTCAGTGGCTTCAGCTCTGCAGCAGCTGCTCCGTGCGCAGATTGCGAGTCGGGAGGCTGCCGATGCAGCCAGCGACGCACCTGAGCAGGACTCGACACAGGTCCCACCCGGCGCGGCAGACTCAGCCGACAACGCACATGATCAACCTGCCAGTGAAGCCATCGGCGACGCCGATCCGGACGTCTCTCTCACGCGCACAACTTCGCTGAGCCGACGCAACGCCGTGCGAAGTCTCCCGCTCACCAACTCGGACGCATCGAGCATTCGATCGGCGCGATCGTCTCTATCACTGCGACGTGCTCGCAACTCTTTCGGCCAGGCAAGCACTCCGCTGCCAGCACACGCTGCCGCACAGGACGAGGCTGACGCCATCGAGGAAGACATTGTAGAGACGTCTATGGAGATCGGCACCGTGCCGCACTCTCCCGAGCCCGTCACGACTGGTCCATTTGCTCGACCACCAGAAGACGTTGCCTCTGAATCGTCCCTGCTACCTCCACCCGACCGCCCGCGGGCGGCTCGAAGCGGCTCGTTCACGTTCATCACCACGCCTGCTGCCGTTCTCCGTTCGACGCGACGCAGCGAGAGTCGCAGCCGCGCCGACCCGCGCAGTCAGTCCCCCGCAGCTCCGCTCAGTGATGACGCCGACGCGGAAGCCGAAGAGTACATCGACCTCGACCTGGACCTCGGCATGGCGGGGGAGGACGGGTTCGATTTCGATCTGGTCGATTTCCTGCGCTCGGAGTCGAGGCGTCATGCGCGTCGGTCGAGCAATGCCGATGATGATGGAGAGTCGGTGGATGCTTCGCCGCCTTCCGTGCGACGACGACGCGGGGCGGACGAGGGAGACGATCCTCCAGCGGGCGACATCCGCGTGTTCGTCTCTGGATCGGGCGCATCGACACCGGCAGAGGCAAGGCAGGCGACGTTCGAGGCGTACGCGCAACGAGCTAGGGTGTTGGAGCGGCGACGCAGGCTAGAACGTCAAAGACAGGATATGGAGGAGGACGGCGTGGAGGCCGCCGTCGGCGGTGGGAATGCTTCGCAGGAGGCTTCTTCGGAGGGCCGGCGGCGCAGGAGGGGACGAAATGTGGGTGGAAGCACCGAGACGGAGGAGGAGTCGGATCGACGCAACTCGCTTCCCTTTCCTAGGACCTCGGAACGCTGATCGGAAATCTCATTGTATCGTATCACTCAACGAGCCAAGACATCCTCATCCCTGTGCTCTCGTCGTCACCATCAGCATCAAAATGTGGCGAGACCTCTCTCAATAGGCACACACCGGATTTTCACGGCCTGATTTTACACGCGGCATTTTATATCGACAAAAATATGGATTGCGATTCACATCTTAGTAGAACTGGACATACTGCTTGGAATCCTCCTGCTGGAACTCTACGGCATTGAAGTCCTTCTCGTTCCTGTGGAGGTCGACCTTGAAGTACTGGGGGATCTCGCCCTTGTAGACGTAGCCGGTGGTGTTCCTGACGGGGAAGTAGGTGAGTGCTGCGCCGCCTACGCCCTCTTGGAGTCTGAACCACTGGGTCGAGTCGGTCTCGTTACACGTGCCGAAGATGAACCTGTTGGTCTGGGCGGTGGAGTTGGCGGTGAGGGTAGAGGCGGCGAGACACTGCTGCGAGGTCTGGTTCGTCGCGGTCCCGTTAGAGTCGAGGGTGGTGACATTGGTGACGACGCGACCGAAGAACTCGAGTGGGGCGCCCATGCTTCCGCCGCTGTTGCGCGAGTAGCCCTGAGTGAAGCCCGTGTTGTTGCACGTCTGGAAGTCGAATTCGTGTGCGCCCTGCTCGCCGTTGGTGGACGGAAGAGCGGTGAGGATGGGCTCGCCCTCGTCGTCATCCGAGACAGAGAGGTAGGTCGTAGTCGAGTCGTTGTAGGAGCGGACCTGGAGCATCTGTGGCTCGCGCAGGGCGAATTGGCCGCACGTAGAGGCGGTCGCAGCGATGCGGAAGGGCGACGAGGAGACCGGACGCTCCACCATGCGCGAGACGAAGAAGGGCTCGGCAGGAGTGGGGTATGCGAGCACCGAGGAGGCGACGCTCACAAGCGCGCTGAGAGTGAGGACGAACTTCATGATTGTCGTGTGTGAGCTGCTGAGGAGTAGATGGAGCAGTGAAGGAGATTGATATGGGGTTTGGGGGGTGGAACTTTTGATGGACCAGACTATCGTCTTCTTATATGTACCAAGGGACTGAGGGTCCGGGCTTCTCGAAGCGACGCCAGCGCTCCGAACAGCAGCGCAGAAACACTCCGTCCATTCGGGGCAGCTGACATGTCCCCACCGACCTGCACAGCCGAGCTCGAGGGTGACAGCTTTGCGGCGACTCTGCGGAATGCGCATGCTGCGCAGCCGGTACACCGCAGATCCCCAAGTTGCCGTCCAAGCCGCCGCTGCGCCACTATTTCGAAACGTCGGTTAGCGCCAAAGTTACCGAGAAGGGGGGCGACAGCGCAGCGCGCGGCAAAATTTCATGCGCCAAGCAACATCAGCAGGGTTGGGTTTAGCGCAGCTGCACACCCCCTTCGCTTAGAGCATGATCTCCGACCCGCGCTGCGCAGGCGAGACTTCACTCCTCCCGTCGGTGTGAAGGTCTCATCGCAAATTCTGTCATTGTCACGTCGAGCTCGTCTTTGCTTTTCGCTGGAGAGTCGTGGGCGATGTGGAAGAGTCTTGTTGCCCTACTGCAGCGCTCAGTCCCAGGCGGAGAAGAGTGGCGTATAGCGTGTGGGAAATTAGAGTTGGAAGACTGTCGGTTGTCACGCTGGCAAGCTGCTGCACGCCTCACAAGCGTCGAAGCCGCATCCGAGACGGTGCCGATGTCACCGCGCATGCGCACCCGCGCCAGTGGCAGGACTTCCGCGGCACCCCCGACTCGGCCGTACGCCACCTGCATGCAATTCGACCATGCCTCACGGATTAGCATCCACACAGTCTCGTTGCAATTCGGAGCTCTATGTTGCAATGCCGCCTTTCGACGGGTGAGATTGTGATACAGGCAAGCTGAAAGCTAGTCTTGACCATTGACGCCGATAAGCACCTCCCACAGCTCGTCCTCTGCAAACAGAAGCTGTCGGTACTGGCCCGTGCTGGTCTTGCCAGCCCAGCAGAAGTTGGCGACTCCCTTTCCATCGGGGAGCACAAACTTGCCGATGAGCTTGCCGCTGCCATCCGATTGAGGCTTGTAGACGTGGACACCGTTGCCGTGGCCCGCCCAGACGTTTCCCTCGGTATCGACGTGGATACCGTCGGGCACACCAGCCGTGGACTGCGCAAACTCTTTTCGGGACGCAACGTCGACAGCCGGCAGACCATCCTTGGACTCGAGATCGGGAAGCACCTTGTACGAGTAGATGCAAGACGGGCCGTTGTCGTCGACGTAAAAGTCGCCCATGTCGTCGTTGCGGTGGAATCGGAAGCGACCGGTGTCGGTGGTGATCAGCAGTCCCGAACCATCCTTCTCGGAGGAAGGGACAAAAGTGACGCCGTTGGGCTTGACGTAGTTGTCCGCATCCAGCAGCTTGACTTCGTCGTTCTTGGGATTCCACACGTAGACTCCGTTGGGAGCGTACTCGGTCTTGTCCGACTTGAACGACTGCTCAACACCGTAGTCGGGATCGGTGAAGAAGACACACCCGTTGGTGGGGTGCTTGACGGCGTCGTTGAGACTCGAGAATGGTTTGCCTTCGAAGGATGTCAGTGCAGACTTGGTCTTGTGGCCGTCGACGTTGTGGATGATCAAAGTGGAAGCCACCTTGCGCGAATCGAGACCCTGCTCACACCATAGCAAGCTGTCGTCATCCCAGATGGTGGCGCCGTTGGGCATGGCGAGGTGCTCTGGCAAGTCCTCGACGACCTCGAGTTCCGACCACAGCTTCTTCTGCTGAACTGCCGGGAGTTCGAAGAGAATGCCATCTTGGGTCTTTTCATCGACGTTGGCGGGAGGAATCTGGCTCAATGGCACTCCCACGATGATGGCACGTTGCCCGTGCTTGGAGTCAGTGAGTCGGTTGGATGACAAGTAGACCTTGTCATGCTTGGGCAGGTAGATGCCAGCTTCGTGGAAGGTTTGCTGTCCGCTAGCGTCGACAAGCAGCTTTCGCATGCCTGCCGAGCTGCCGATGAGACGGTCAAACTCAGCATCGAGGCTGACGATGCCCACCTCGTTCTTGTTCTGTGTGGCTGACATGATGAGCACCGGATCGATCGTTTCGGGAAGTAAAGCTGGACGGAGATGGTGTTGGTGTTGCAGTGGTGCTGAGCGTGATGAATGAGAAGAATGGCACCGATCTGAATCGGGGAGTTGGACTGGAAGGAAAGTGTGGAGCAGCGAACGGGAGCAAGCGGGCCGGATTAGAGAAGGAAAGCTCGTGTGGAGGAAGGGAAGCACGGACCGTACATCTGGGCCCGACGGATAGAAGCGAAAGGCGTGATTCGACGCGGTGCGCTAAGCCACACTGTTTGCGTAGCGTCGGGCCTGAGATTGCTTCTGGGAGCTGATGATTTGTGGTGCTTGGCTGGCTTTGCTAGTCACGTAAAAGGCGCCGGGGCGAGACCTGCATGCAAACAAATGGCCGACGGTAAGGCCTCGTGGCCAACTGAGCTGGAGCGGATGAGCCTGGAAGGTGCGGAAGGAGCGGATGAGCCTGGAAGGTACGGAAGGAGCGGATCGAGGTGCGGACGAGAAGGGCTGCGGAGAGAGGGCGGACCGCAATCTCACTGCATGAAAACAGGAAAGACGATTCAGGGGGCGTGCAGGTGGCACAAGAGGAGAGCAGCTCGAAAAGCGGGGACCGGACAGACCGGACCGTTCTGGGTGCCAAATTTGTGGGGCCGCCCAGCAGATTGGATGCAGGTGATCAACAGTCGCTCCATTTATTCTCCGACTGCCGTTACCTCGTGAGAGTGCCATCGCGTGGCCAAGATGGCAAGGTGCGACATGGCATACGTCGTTCTGCCGGCCCTCTTACGGACCGCGACGACATGTGTGCCGCGTGCACACGCTGCTTCAGCGCGAGGCTTTAGCGGCTTTTCGAAGAGGGCTCGGGTTGTGCATGATCATTCGTTCATGATACTCGTTTACAACTGATCCTGGCTTGCCATATTGCATTGCTCCGGTCCGCAAGGCGTTCAAAGTGACCTCGACCCTCTCGCGACCCCTTCATTCGCGACAAAGACCGGGACCCGGGTGTCGAGACTAGACCGACCGCAGCTTGCAACGCCAAGAGAGGAGACGGGTAAGGTTCAATGATGTCCCAAAGGCATGGAGACCGGACTGAGCCGTTTGTCTATCAGACGTGTGACAGCAGAGCAGGCTACCACGCTGACTTACGATCTCGAACAACATGCTGATGAGCAAGGAGACGGCAAACGACAATGAAGGGGTTCCCCACCGGTCCGCCTTGCCATACTGGATTTGTGCCGCGTCTCAATTCAATTCCCCGCGTCTGCAATGACTTGGCCGGTAGGAAAAAATAAAATATTATTTTGTCCGGTTGAATGGCTTCGATGCATGGATCTTGGCTGCCAAATCTCAGTCCCAGACTGGGGCACCGCGCTGTGATTAGTTGGCTCGTACAACTCCACCGCCTCGGCTCGACTGCCTCTCTGCCTTTGAGTACCGCTGTCAAACGCAAAAAAAAGGGCAAATCTGGCTCGCATGGCTTGAGTCAACCACACCTTGATTGCTCGTCCTTTGATGCAACACAAATGCATTTTTTTTTTTTCATTTTTCATAAACCGTGCCGGCCATCCATCAACCTACGGCAGCCAATTGGTTCCAGACTCTCGACCCTTGATGGACCTGCCTCATCGCCCCTCGTCTGTTTCATACGACTTGACGCCTCGCTCCGCACTCTGTTAACTTCACCAGTCAGGAATGACTCTGTATCCGGCCCGATGTACCGTACTCGTCGTCTGACTGCTGCGACTGACTCGTGTACCACCAGCTCCAATTCGCCCCGCGTCATGAAACGCCCTCATGCCCGTGCCTGAGTCCGGGGCCCAATTCCTCTGTGGGGTTCCGCCGCTGTTTGCTAATTCACGCAGCGGTCCGCTATCTTTTCATGTTGCTCGCTTCTCGCTTCATGCAGCCGCTCTCCGCATGAAGGGGCCTGTGCTGCCACGTTAAGCCGTCCAAAAGCGCCTTTTGTCCTTTGGCTATAAGATCCCTCGTCCCCGACGACATCCTTCCCCATCTTTCCCCACACCTCATCCCCACATCCCTCCCTCCTGACCACCTTCCTCGCTCGACAAGATGGTTTCCGCTCACCCCTACACACCGCGTCGCATCAGCAATGACTTTTTCGGTATCGACGTCGGCCTTCGAGGCAACGCTCTCCTTGCTGTCATCACTGCCTCGTGCGCCAGTGGTTTCTTGCTCGTTGGTTATGGTAAGTAGCACTTCTTCTCGTCACGCAGCTAACAAGGCGCGTCGGTGGCATTTTCACCTTCGCAAACCACTGGATGCCCAATTAGCATTTTCTGCTACCTAGATTACAGCTTGACTGACATGTCTTTGCACTTCTTCCCATCACAGACAACGGTGTTATGGGTGGTCTCGTGAACGGCGAAGAGTTCAAGAGGACCTTCAACACCAACGACGCCAACACGCTCGGTAACATTGTCTCGCTTTACGAAATCGGCTGCTTCTTTGGTGCCCTTGCCACCTTCGTCGTCGGTGATTATCTCGGCCGTCGCCGCACCATCCTCATCTCCAGCATCTTCATGGTCGCCGGTGCTATCATCCAGGCCGCTTGCAACGACGTTGGCGTCATGATCGCCGGCCGTATCATTTCGGGCCTCGGTATGGGCGCAATCAACTCGACTGTCCCCGTTCTTCAGGCCGAAACGGCGCCAGCAACCTCCCGTGGAAAATTGGCCGCCGTTTCGTTGACGATCCTAAACGTAGGCATCGTTTTAAGCTATTGGATCGACTACGCTTTCGCAGTCACCTTGACCGGCAATGTCATCTGGAGGGTTCCTATTGCTCTTCAGTGCGTTTTCATCGGCGGCCTCGTCCTCGCCACCCTCATCATCCCCGAGACTCCCCGTTGGCTCGCCAAGAAGGGCCGTCACGAGGAGGCAATTGCCGTCCTTGAGCGTCTTCACAACGCCTCGATCGACTCGCCCGAAGTCCAGCAGTCCTACGCCGGTATCCAGCAGGCCCTCGAGCACGAGCGCGCCGCCTCCAACACCGGCTGGTCCTTCCTTGTAAAGGAGGATTCCATTCGCTCCCGCCGCCGATTGCTTCTCGCCTGCTTCATCCAGGCAGCCCAGCAGCTGTCCGGTATTAACGCGCTTATCTACTATTCCGGCACGCTGTTTGCCAAGTCGGTCCGCCTCTCCGATGCTCAGTCCGCTGTCATGGCCGGTGGTCTCAACATGTGCCTCATCCTCGGTTCGACCATCTCTTACTTCCTGATTGACCGCGTCGGCCGCAAGGCGCTGCTCATTCCATGCATTGCTGGTATGTCTGCCGTCATGTGTGTCCAGACCGGCCTTGTCAAGGTCATCCAGGAGGGTACCGGTGGTGCCATCTACGGTCGCGCTGCTGCCGCCATGCTCTTCGTCTTCGAGTTCTTCTTCTCGCTCGGTTTCCAGGCCACCGTCTGGCTTATCCCCTCCGAGGTTCTTCCCTTGCTCATCCGAACCAAGGGTTCCGCGCTCTCGACCGCCTCCAACTGGATCTTCAACTTTGCCATTGTCAAGTTCACGCCTTCGGCGCTCGACAACATCGGCTGGAAGACCTACATCATCTTTGCTGTCCTCAACGCTGCTTGGGTTCCCATCATCTACTTCTTCCTTCCCGAGACTGCCAACCGCACGCTCGAGGAGATGGACGAGATCTTTGCCAAGGACAACTGGCAGATCGACCAGTCGCACGCTGCCGCCGACACCAAGGCCGCCGCTCACCGCAACACCGACATGGAGTACGCCGACGACACCGGCTCCAACAAGGGCTCCTACAAGAACGAGCAGACCGTCACCTCGACCCTTGACCGTTAAAGACAACCCAAGATACCCACTTTTAGAATGTCTTATCCCTTCGTCATCGCTCTCCCTCTTGCTCATGGTCTTCACTAGTTAAGCTTCCGCGCACTTTCTCTCGCTCTGTATTCGTACACATGGTTTTCATCGTTTGACCCCCAATGTCACTGCAATCTTCTCGCCTTCTCTTCGCTTGTGGGCTGCTCTTCCTCGGGTGCTGTTTTGATCGTTGCTCTCTTCCCTTGTCTTTCGCGCCTGAAGCTGCTGGAGGCTATTGCGTTCATCTGTCGCTTGAGTCGGAATGAGTTTCGGATTTGGTGCGAGAGGGTCTTGACTTCGGTGAGGCTTCCAGTCTCAGATGAGGGCTCCGTGGGACGAGCTCTTAGCCCAACCGTTCTCTTCGTAGATGGCGAGAGTGATCTCGTCGAGCGACTTTGCGTCGAGCACTGTCTGCGTTGACGACTTGTCTTCCACCTCACCCGTGGGAGCGCGGCGAATAAGGATGTCGGAGTCGATGGATATGTCGTCGTCAACGTCCACGTCACCGTCGTCGTCGTCGTCGTCGTCGGTGTCTGACATCTCGTCTGCCATCGCAACATCAAAGTCATCCTCCTCATCGTCCGCAGCAAGCATGTCCGGCTCACTTTCGTCGCGCATGTCCTGCTTCAACTGAAACACATAAAGCACCCTCCCCCGAACCCTTCCCACATTTCCATCGCGCGATTCGGCCGCCGCCTCCGCGAGCCTGCGGAACTCTTCGGCGCGTACCAGCGTCACCTGACCATCCACGGTTCCCGCCTTCAACAGCACCTCGAGCACCTCCAGTCGGGTCTCAGCCACATGGAAGGCAGTTGCGAGCTGCATACGATCCCTGTAGATGTAGTGCCACGAAAACCATGCGGCCAGCAACCCCGTGTCGTTCGCGTCGTGCACGCTTGTGATCTTGATCACTAGGTGGTAGGGCATCCTGGTGGCGATCGTCGTTGATGATGGTCGTTGATGGCTCGTCTCGGGTAGCTGTAAGTAGGCGTTCTTCGAGGAAGCAGGCTCCGAGGCGAGCCGACAAGATGGTGTGAAGAACGGAAGATTATTTTGATTTGAAGAGCTCGCAAAAGGCGACGTCTGCTCCCGCACAACGCGTGGTGACAATGCTTTGTTCCGCAGTGTGGAATCCCTTTGTGCGCATTATGACTCCGCAATGGCTGCACAGCCTGGACAAAGCAAGCAAAGAAGGAGTCGCCTCCGAGTCTGAATGTTGTTGTCGACAGCAGGTCCCATCCCTGCCAGAGGTGGAATGCGGCAGCAGCATTCCGACGTGGGAGCCGGCGATCCTTTCGCCATACTGTATCTGTTCTTGCCTAGAGAGCACAACAGCAGCCTCCATGCCACGCGAGCGAGGGAAACAAGCTCGACACAAATGTACAGCGCTCACATTGCACCAAGCACACGGGTTGATCAGCAAAGTAAACCTAAGGGTAGTATCAGATTGATGAGCAGCGCAGCTAAATAGATGCTTGTCAAAATAGCGAGAAGCCAAAGTCGAGCGGCTGCGCTGGAGCGGAGAAGGCAGCAGCTCCAGGGTTGAGCAGCGATGACAGCCACTCGTCGGCGTTGGACAGGAATAGGTCGAGCGAGTCAGCCGACGGTGTGACTGCGTTGCCATTGCCTGCATTGAGCATCCCGACTGTGTCCATACCTGCCCCGCCCTCCTGGTTGAGGCCAAACTCCGCACCTTCACCCACGTACGTGCCTGCTTGCGCTTGACCCCCGGCGCCTGCCCCACCGCGAGCAGACGCAGACGACGGCGCCGAACTCGTCCCCGACCTGCTGCTCGTCGACAGCCTATCTTCACCCGAATGGGGGATCCTCGTCGCGTCATCCACCCGCACACCCGCCCTCGCCATATTCAACAACAAATTCGCAGCGCTCTGCAGCTCGGTGAGCGTCATCGCCAGGCGATCCGCACAGCTTCCCGGGTACCTGACACCCAATACCTGGAATCCCACGCTCTGCGGGTTTAGCGTAGCCACCTTATCCTGAATCCTCTTGAGCAACGATCGCATGACGTACAGCTCCTTAACAGCAAGATGGTCGCCACGCGATTCCTGAATGTTTGATCGCACCGCAGCGACGTACTCCTGGATGTAGCCGAGCTTTTCTTGCACCTCCTCGGCTTGGAGACGCTCGTCGAGATCAAGTGCGAATAGCATATCGGACGCGATGATGGTGTTCATGCTCAGCAGCGAGTAGGCGGATCCATAGAGGTGGCACAGCATCGTCACGGGTATTCTGCGCGACAACAATCGGCGTCCGCGAAGATCGGACAGTGCGAGATCGACACAGATCTGACGCGACCGTTTGAAGTCTTCGGCGGAGATGAGGTCTGACGACTCCATCCAGAACGGCCGGTGGAGGAGCGAGCGGAAGAAGAGGATCTGGTTGGTGCACAGGTGGTGATAGAAGATTGTCGAAAAGTCTTGATGACGCATGGCACCACCAGAGAGCAGTTGCGCGGTGGAGAGGCATGGCGGAAGGGATTCGGTGAAGGCGACGATGTCAGCGTCGATCTCGAGCGCACGCTCGTAGATCCGCGCTGAAGGGGACGAGTTGGAGCTCGCAGCGATTTCTTGAAAGAGGCGCGAGATGCGCTCGATGTGGATGCGGAACGAGTCACGGACGACGAGGTACTGCGCACAAGTGAGCTCGAGACCGACGTTGAGGTAGTCTTCTAGTGTCGGGACAGGAGTGGTAGAGAAGGGGATCTCAGTCATGGGGCGGCCGAAGAGGACACTCCATTCGCGGTCTTGATGGACGATGTGCGACCAGAGAACGCGTCTTTGCAAGGTGTTTGAGCAGTTTTGTCCAAGGTGAGCTCCGTCGAGGTGCAGGCCTAGATCAATAGCGCCTCGCATGCAGGAGGCCACCTGCAGCCAAGTTGACCGAGGCACACGACAGAGATCGAGGTATCGACAGAGATTCAGCGACGCCGAGAGCGAGTCGAGCGTGTGTAGACCCAGGCTCTCTGACAAGGACAGAGCCTTGCGTGCGGCGAAGAAGTAGGTTCGAGACGATCGAGTCGGGTACGGTCGCACAGCTAGATCCAGGGTTGCAAGACCGAAGATGGACAGACAGAACGCCATCAGCGGCAGCATCTGTACGTCATCCGAGACCGAGGATCGATCGATGCAGACATCGATTGCCTTGACGAGCTCGGCGGCGCTAGTCGGGAAGCGCGACCAGTTGAAGTCGTCGAGGTAGATCTGCAAGAGACGCTGTGCTTGGGACTTGCTCGGCAGTGACTGCTGCACAGATCGAAGCTCGTACTTGGGGATGACGAGGCCAAATCCTCGGCCCAGCTGACCAGTCCAGGACAGCAGGTCAACATCGGTGCCTGCACTATCGTGGCGGCGGAACGGGTTCCAACCAAGACCGTTGAGCGCGGGTTTGCCGATGAAAGCGTCGTCTGCATCGACCATGCTGCGTTGATCCGAGTCGAGCCCTTGACTGCGTGAAGACGACGGGGCATTCTGCATGCCGCCGATGACCGATCGTTGCGGACTCGCGTTCGAGGATGTGCCCGTATTGAAGCTCGTCGAGGCCTTGACATTCGGATCATTTGACGGGTCTGCCTGCCGATGATTGTGCTGCAGTGCCGGCCACTGAGCGACGGTTGCAAGTTGAGCGAGCGCGTCGGCGCCGGTGTTGGCCGCGTCTGAGCTGCGTGTTTGCGTGTTACGCGTCGTGCTCGATCGTCGTAGCCGAGCTGGCTCCTGTATAGATGATGTATGGAGGTCTGACGGGCTGAAAGAGGGCGGAAGCATCTGTGTGGGAGATGAAAGAGAGGCACGCCCTGTCGTTGTGCTGCGCTGAAATGCGGGTGTACTTGCAAACGGAACAATCTCGGAGCTGACTTGATATGGCGCATAGCGCCGATGTTGGTACGGAACAGGATCTTGATGGCGTTGCGATGGCTCTTGCTGAGGCTGGTGTTGCATATAGTCGTAATGCCGGTTTCGAGCATCGTGATCGGAATAGGGCGCAGTGCCTGGCTGGCCGTAGGTTTTGGTATGCGGAGCCAGCATGCTAGTAGAAGCATCGGCCGAGCCTGGGCCATGGAAGGACTGATCCTGTTGCAGGAAGTTACCAGATCCAGCGCCGTCCTGCGGATGCGAAGAGCCGATGTTGTGCTCGTCATCGAGCTCGTACGTGTCCATGTCGTCCATATCGTCGAGGCTCTCGTGACGCGCTTTCTTCGAAACGGGCTGATCACCTTCTGCGGCAGCTGCTAGCTTCTGACGCATTCGAATACGCCTAGAAGGGCGATGCAAGTTGGACGGTGGAGAGCAGAGATGGGCGATGCCACGCTGCATGCATTTCTCGCAGGGATAGGTTCGACTGCATCGCTGTTTGCGGCGCTGGCATTGAAGACAGCTGTACTGGTACCGGTTGCGCTTTCCGTTGTCGCTGCTGTCGAAGCTGTTGTCGTGACCGATGCTGGCATGAACGGTGCTACTGCTCGCGCTGCTGGAGCTGCCGTTGCCGTTGGTCCCGCTATGTTGACTTGGGCCTGCTTGCGGGATGGTGACGCCCTCGAGATTGTTCAGAGGCATCGTGGATACTCTGCCGCCTCTTCCTCCGAGGATGAGCTGTGACGATGATGATGTGTTGATGACCGGAGCAGCAAGGTCTTGCGGACCAGGCAAGGGGTCGAGTCAGGATGATGATGGAGCGGGAGAAGAAAGCTTGGAGTTGCACGAATTGGTGCCTAAATCCGAAAAGATGGTCTTGATCCGAAAGGTGCCAGGGTCACGAGAGCGATTGAGCAAAGGGTCTGTCTGTCTGTGTTGTTGGACCCTGTCGATGATCTCGTGTCGATTTCCCCGCGAGTCCCGCCTCGGCCTACGAGTAGCTGATATGGAAGAATGCTGAACAAGCCACGGTTCACGATGGCTGTTTGGTGTGAGTGCTGGACGTGAAGATGGCCTGCATGATGAAGCTTTGCAAGACTTTGCCCTCAGAAGAGCGCTGCGGCAGTGTCAGTGGGACCTTGTTCGGGTCAGGCGCACGAGCAGCTCCAAGAGATGAAAGCTGTTGCGCTGCGATGCGAGCCAAGACAGCATCAGAGTTTCAGGGTGCAGTCGATATCCGGTTGCGAGTATGAGAGAGGAACGCAGTACGTTCGATTGCAACCGAGCGTCTCGTCGAGATGAAGCAGTCT
Organism: Kalmanozyma brasiliensis GHG001; assembly: GCF_000497045.1. Lineage (NCBI taxonomy): Eukaryota > Fungi > Basidiomycota > Ustilaginomycetes > Ustilaginales > Kalmanozyma > Kalmanozyma brasiliensis. The sequence goes on along the minus strand of NW_015961956.1, from coordinate 444,761 downwards.
CAGAACGAAGGACGAATCAGCGCTCAGGCTGTGGTCTGTATGCGGTCTCTTCCTCTCCTTGTTTGCTTCGACGTCATGCCATCAGCTACTGTGCAAAGGTGATGATGAGGACAGACAGCCGTCGCTTCGGTGAGGCTCTGCACTACGCTGATTGTCGCTTGTCTTCTCAAGAGCGCGTATTCAAAGACGCCGAGAATAGCCTAATGTGCATTGCTTCAGACGTGGGTCGGTTGCTGGCCCTCATTTCAGAAAGGTTGTTGCGACAGCGCATTCTCGACGTCGCCCTGCGATATGGTTTCATATTGCGAACCATTTCCGAGCCAGAGTGCGTCCATGGGAATGAAGGTCGCGGCCATCTCCGAGAAGTATCCCTTGAGGGTTGCAACGACAAGTGCAAAGTTCGAGAGCCGGTCAACTATGTGCTAGCTGATGAAGAGACGGGACCGAGATCGTCTATGAGCTCTCTGAATCAAAGCACAAGATGAGCTGATTTCTGGCTGGCTAGCAGCACTGCATTTCCTTCGAGTCCATATGTGAGAAGGTTGACTCAGGCTATCGACATGGTGGCCGATTTCTCGATCATATACTCCTTCAAACCAGCACCGATGCCGGCTTCCTTGCCGAAACCTGACTGATCGACGCCACCGAAAGGAATCTCGGCCGCCGTAGTGCTGCCCCCGACATTCAAGCCGACATTGCCCGCCTTGAGCTTCTCGAACACGCGCCAGAGCCGCGCCGAATCCTTGGTGAACACGTACGAGGTGAGTCCCATATCGGTATCGTTGGCGAGCTCGATGGCCTCTTGCTCGGTGTTGAAAGTGGCGACGTTGATGAGCGGGCCGAACGACTCTTCCTGGAAGACGAGCATGTCTTTGGTGCAGTTGGCGATCAAAGTTGGCGCCACAAAGTACCCCGAGCTCGGCAGGCTAGCGCGGGAAGTATGCACGCTGGCACCTTTAGCTTTAGCATCTTGGATATGCTCGCGAGCCTTTTGCTGACTGCGCTCTGTCTGCAACGGCCCCAATGTGCTGGAGCTTTCGGCACCGTGTCCGATGGTGACGCGATCCAGCTGCTCAGCGATGGTCTTGACTACACGATCGTAGACGGACTCGTGCACATATGCCCTCTGCGCTGAGATGCAAGTTTGCCCCGCGTGACGGAGTTTGTTGGCCACCAACGCTGTCGCAGCCGCTTCCACGTCGGCGTCCTCGAAGATCAGGTAAGCACCCAGACCGCCAAGCTCGAGCGTCATCTTCTTGAGGGTCGGAGCGCACTGCTGCATCAGCAGTCGGCCAACCCGAGTACTCCCGGTGAAGCTCAGCTTCTTGATGCGCGGATCGGTGCAAAGGGCCTGGCCGATGGCGGGGGTGTTGCGATACGATGCGAGAACGATGTTGACCGATCCAGCGGGGAAGCCGGCGCGATGCAGAAGGTTGGCGATGGCAATTGTCGAAAGTGGCGTCTCTGGCGACGGTTTGGCAACAATGGTGCAGCCCGCGGCGAGGGCACTGACTGCCTTGCGAATGAAGAGTGCAACCGGAAAGTTCCACGGCGTCAAGATAGCGATGGGTCCGATGGGCTGCAATACAGTCAAGAAGCGCAGTGAAGGATTGGTGGCGCTCTTGACCACCTGACCCTGCACTCGTTCGGTCTCTCCGACGTACCACCAGCTGAAAGTGAGAGCATACTGCACCTCTATCCTTGCCTCTTCCAGCGGCTTGCCCGTCTCGTAGACCAGGATCCACGCCAGATCCTCGAGGTTGTCGCGGACCAGCCGATCAAAGTTGAGCAGCAAGTTGGCTCTTTCCCTTGCTGGAAGGGCCGAGTAGGTGGTAAATGCTTCGCTAGCAGCCTGAATGGCCTCGTCGACGTCTTTAAGATTGGATGCCTTCAGTCGGCAGATTGGCATGCCTGAACCGGGATCTGTCATCATAGTTCGGAAAGCGACGATCGATTGGTAAGATAAGCATCGTCAGCTTCCGTCTCTTCGAACATCTCCGTCATTCAAAGTTGAGACTGTGTGTGCGTGACTTACCCATCACATCGAACGACTCATTGTCCGAAGTGTCGAGACTGCCCGGTATCTTGACGAAGTCCGATGCATCGAGCAGCGATAGATCCTTGAGCTTGGTGTTCATGGCTCTGGTCGGCTTTCCCCGAGGAAAGACTTCGAGTGTCGAGTTGTGAGAGAAGCTGAGATAGGCCTTGGACGTGACAGCTACAGTTTGGGTTGAGCACAGCAAGCAAGGACGTGTTGCAGAGACGGTGAGGTATAGATCGGCAAAATGGGGACGAGGAGGAAGCAGCGTTCCCAGCAGTGCGTCTGCTTAAGTATGCGGTTGGTGATGACAGCCGAGATGTGCCAGGCTGACGCGTTGATATGTGCCAAATGAGCGGAAGGAAGACTTTGCTTGTCTTTCTGCCGGGATCGGCTGCGGCGGAAGAAGGAACGAGTAGGCAATGAGGAGCAGTGGCAAAGATGAGCAAGAAGAGTGCTCAAGCTTCAGCCGGCGTATTGCATCGGTAGTGGACTAAGTCCCGGGCTTGGACCATTTGATAGCAATTTCAGCGGCGACTTGGTCGGCTCGTTCGCCCTGCCCGTGGACGACTGCATGCCGGCATGGGACAACAAAGACGGAATTTGAGCTGTTGATGCATTGCCACCCGCCGTCCGCATTGTTGATACAGCCCAAGCACGCTGCTGCAGCCCCTCAAGACAATCGAGCGGTCGCATGCAGCCATCGTGACTCGCGTGGTCCAAGTTTGTGGGGTTAAAGCTCAAAAGCGGATCAAGAAGGGTCGGCTTTAGGACACGCTTTCCGGTTGGTCCCTGTGACCCGTCCTGATGTGGGGTCCTTTTCAAGGTGCTAAATCCGAAACTTCCCTCCAACACAATCCAACACTTGCATCCAAGCGTCACGAGACACCAGCCTCTTCGTCGGTGGCAGGTAAGCTTGTATCACGCTCGCTTCGTTGCTCACTTCCATCCCAGCCAGTGCAGCTCAAGTGACCAACTCTGCAGGGCGGCAAGATGACCAGCCGCAAGAGCGAAACGGCGCCAAAGGCGTACAAGATCATGGTCCTCCAGGGCGACCACATCGGTCCTGAGATCATGGCAGAGGTCTTACCGCTCTTCGACCTCGTTCAGTCGCGCTTCAACGTCCAAATTGAACGCGTCGAGCGTCTGATTGGAGGGTCTTGCCTTGATCAACACGATTGCCCCATCCAGGACAGCACGCTGCAGGAAGCGTCCACCTGTCATGCTGTTCTACTCGGGAGTGTCGGTGGGCCCAAATGGGACGTGGGCGACTCGAGCAGAAGACCTGAGACAGGCATTTTGCGCATGCGCAAGCATCTCAACCTGTTCGCCAACGTCCGACCGGCCAAGATCATCGCGGAGCGTCAACTCAAGCTCAGCTCTTTGAAGGATGAAGTCGTTCGCGGCGTCAACATCATCACTCTGCGAGAGAATGCGGGAGGCATCTACTTTGGCAAGAAGCAAGAGCCAGACCAGCATGCAATGAAAGGTAAGCCTGTCACTTCAAAAAGCTCATCCAAGGGGTTGACGCCTACTGATGAAGCTCGCTCACGCAGGAACCGTGCTTTTGCTGACCTCTTCTCCTCACATTCAACGCGTAGCCTCTGACCTTTGCGAGTATACGCGGGAGGAGGTGGTTCGACTGACCCGCGTGGCAGCAGCTTTGTCTCTCGCCAACAAGCCAGAACCGCTGCCCATCATCTCGGTCGACAAGGCAAACGTCATGGCCACCTCAAGGCTCTGGCGACAAGTCGTCACCGAGACCGTCCGCGATGAGTATCCACAGCTCGTTGACAAATTGAGTCACCACCTCGTCGATTCGGCCGCCATGGTGCTGGCGCGCGACCCGCGAAAGCTCAACGGCGTCATCCTCACTGAAAACGTAAGTCGATCCCACACCCACTCTGAAACAGACCAGCCTGACAAGGACTGACGTCGATGCGGCACCTTCTGTCCGAACAGCTCTTCGGCGACATTCTCAGCGATCTCACCTCGGTCATCCCGGGCTCTCTAGGTCTGCTCGGATCTGCCGAGATCGATGCTGCGCCAAATGCTTCTGCTGACGGTCGCATGCCTGTAGGCGTCTACCAGCCCGTGTCCGGATCGGCGCCGGACATTGCTGGCAAAGGCCTTGCGAACCCCATCGGCATGTTCGAGTCGTTTGCACTCATGTGCCGATGGTCGCTCGGTCTGCCGCAGTTGGCCGACGCTATCGACGCCGCCATCAAGGAGAGCCTTGAGTCAGGCCAGTGCACGCGCGATGTCGGCGGCAGCCTGTCCACGCAGCAAGCTGGAGCCCTACTGAGACAGTCCATCCAACAGTCCTTGTCGTGAAACCGTTGCCGTCCGCTCCTCCTGTCTTACGCTGCAATTCACTGGTTCCAGATCTACGGTCGATGTGCACCTTCGCGGTTGAGAGAGAGATATCGTATTGGTGATGAGTCGACATGTGCAAAGGTCTGGTCTAGTGGTCGTCTGACTGCAGCGGCATCCATCAACCCCATACTGGGTTCTTCTTTTCGTGAATCTGAGGTTGTCCTTCTGGCGAGCCAGGAATGTTCTTGGCCAGCTTCAGCTTCTCGAAGACGCACTTGTTGAGTGTCGTTTCTGGCTTCCTGCACCTGTAAAACTCCTGGTTGTGTTGTTCGAGGCAGTTGAAGTGGGCTTCCCATTCCTTGCCACAGCTGTCGCTCAGCTTCTTGATGCTGTAGGATGAACGTCATGATTTGCACAGAAGTAAAGGGCGTTCGTTTGATCGTATGGTGAGTTTCGGCGTGTTGGGGCAAGAAAAGTTGGTTGTCAGCCTTGTGCTCCCATACCCGGGCGTCAATCTGCATTCGCAATCCTGCATGGAAGGCCACGCTTCGACAGGCGACAAAGCCTGTTCGTCTTCGCTGCCCTGCATCCCCTCCACCGTGCCTTACTTACAGATCACGCGCGCATCTCGTCACACGACGACCCTCCTGGAGGCAGTGTGCTGGGTCACGGCTCTCGTTCTTGCAAAGCATGAAGTCCTCGTTGACATCCTTGCAGTGCTCTCCGATGAAAAAGCTCGCCGACTTGAGCGGTGCAGACGTCACACCAAGCTCATCGATGTGTGGCTGGCTCGAGGGCATCGGAGCCGGGTCGATGTACGGTTTCCCTGGGAACTTGGCATCTCGGTGTGTCGCCATCTTGGATTACTGATTCGAAAGGTCTCCTACGCAGAGTCTGTTGCCTGTCGAGAGCTGTCGAGCTGGATGTCTGCTGCCCTCGCGCCGAGATGAGTTGAACGGATCGAGGATGGTGATGATGGTCGAGAGGGAGAGCTTCGAGAAGTCAGAATTCAACCTTCCGATCACGGACCAATCACGGCCAAACGATTTCGGATCCGCATTCCCGACAATGTTGGACTCATAGACCTAACGTCCCTGGCATGAAAAATCGCTGAGTCTTCGGGTGTCACTTTATTCGGTTTCTTCGAGAAGACCCTTTGTATCCTCCACCAACCAACTCTCGCTCAGCAAGACAAAGAAGAGGAGGAGAATAAAGGACGAGGCTAGGTCGGCTGCCTCTCGACTTTTCCTGCTTCTCGGCCAACTCCATCGCAGCGGCCCGCCGAACATCGCCTACGATCTCCTTGACAGGTCTCTGAGATCCCAGGGCGCTATCATGGCCTGCTCCAGTAGCGCGGCGACAAGGCTGACTCCGCAATGGCACCGGCTGCTTCGAACACCAGCGTTCAGCTCAGCATCAAGGTTCAACACTGCGAGCCTACCACCTGCCTTCTTGGCGCCTCGTGCTCATACACGGTCCTTTTCGGAGCCGCGTTCACGCCCGGCCACGACATCGTCGGAGAAGAGGCCATCGTCCAACTCTGCACAGAATCTAAGAGGCACGCTCAGACGACTTGGACGACACTCGGACTGGAAGGCAAAGGCGTTGAGAAGGACAGGAGGCAATCCGGAATGGAAGTCAGGAGCCCCTGCAAAGCGGGACGCTGGCGAGGCTGCGAGGCAGATGACGCCGACGACGCCAACGCGAGCAGGGCCCAGTCGCGCCGGAGCATCTTCTGACCGACGAAGACCAGCCGCCGACCGGTCCAGACCGCCTTCCGACAGACAGATCCCGTTGTCCGACAGGCAAAGACCGCCCGGTCATCGCGAGCGAGACCAAGATCGCGGATTCCGTCTTCGGGCAAAACGGTTGCTTGACCATCTGATGAACATCATCCGAGGCATCAACACACAGGCCCTGCCCTCGGACAAGATCCCGGCGCAGGTCGATGCGGATGTCTCCCAGGCTCTTCAGCACTTCGAAAACGAGATGAAGGCTCTTCGAGTGGTGGTTCAATCCAAAGACGTCCTTGTCGATCCAGACAATGCGTGGACATCGGCTTCGCGCATCAGGGCACCCTACAATGCCGCCATACGACTCTGCCTACTCAGCGGAAAGCACGATCGTGCCTTCAAACTGTTCAATCAGATGAAGAAGGACGGCATCTTTCCCAGCGCTGCCACTTATACGGTCGTCATCAACGGTCTCACCCGATCACTTTCTGCGCACGCCAATGCCTCTCCCTCGGACAGCCAGCGAAGCCAGCTCGCTGAGCGCAAAGAGTGCCAGCGCATCCGCGAGACCTACCTAGAACTCGAGAAGCTGTGGAAGCAGAGCTATCCTCAGTACTTTCAGACCAGAGGAGCGCTGAGACCTGCCGAGGCCCAGATTCTGGAAAAGGACGACTTCCACGAGATGACGGACCAAGCTCGTCGCAACCTCGTCTCGCAACAAGCCAGTGTGCGGGAAGTCCGCGACCATCCTACCATTCTCACAAACGCAATCGGCACCTATGCCTCCTTCCTGCGCCTCATCGACGCCAGGGACGAGCTCAACAAGCTCTTCGACATGCTGTTCCCGCCGGCGGTCATCGACGATCTGGCTAAAGGCCTTTCGCCGACGGCTTCGAGAGAGGAAAAGGTTGCGTTATCCTTCGGCAAGCTATCAGAAAAGCTGCCACTCGGCGATCGGACCACCTTTTCTGCTTTCTTGACGGTCATCAGAGATGCACAAGATCCAGACCGCTTTGCTACCGTCGAGCGAATTTGGACTCGCTTCCAAAAGATGATGGATTTGGAACGATACGAGCGGCTGTCGGGCTCGGGCGATGCGCCGGCGAAACGGCAAGCGGACACCCCGTCGCGCGAGCGTCGTTTTGTGCCGGACGACGTGCTTATGACCGACATCTTCAATCGACTGCTGCCTCCCGCGGGCGCCGATGCATCTGCTGGGCTAAAGCTTGGCATGAAAATCCTGTCAAATGGCTACGGCCTCGACCTAGAGACGGCAACCGACGGCATCATACGGAACCCTCAGTTCCCCGCCCTAATCGAGGCGCTTCCAGTCGAGCACTACCATCGCGGGGGCCATGGTCGTCCTCTTGCCGAGCTGCGCAGCTCTACTGTTGCTTCCGCCGTCTTTCGTCTCTTTGCTCACGATGTGGATGGCTACGAGAAGTGTGTTGCGCTGTTCAATTACCTTTGGGCGCGCTCACATAGCGAGAAGCATGCTGCCGGCTCGGACCGGAAGGACGTCGGAGGCATGCTCTCGGACAACACCGGCTTTGGCAGCACGCTGCGTCCATCGAATGCCATGAACGTCCTCTGGCATCTTTCGCAGAAGGGAGATCCCGTCGGTGCACGCGTGCTCCTAGCGGCGATGAGAAGGGCTGCCGGTTCCGCATCGAGCAACTCTGGCGGGATGCAAGACGCGAAGGACCGACGCGATCGTCACTCCAGACCAAACCTTCGCCAGGCCAGCCACGACTCGGCGGCGCTCGATTGGACACCATCGTACGCCTGCTACGACCGTGCGATGCACGCCATTCTCACAGCAGCGCTCAAGAAGCCGGTTGGTCTCACCGCTGTCGTGGTCGAAGCCGCCAAGCGGGATGGCGACGACGGTACTTACGACGCTTGGGCTGAGGCGACGTCACTGTTGGGTCAATGGAGGGACTATGTCGACACGAGCAGCAGCGGCAGTGCCAGTCAGAGGGCGCCTCGTTGGGATGCAGAAGAGGCTGATCAAGCCAAGTCTCGAAACAAGGGCTTCTACGCCAATCGCGACGCTCTACCAGACGGAATGGCGCGTATCCAGTCGGACACGATCGTCTCTTTGTTCCTGCACATTGCTCGCGTCTGTGCCAAGCAAAAGCGCGAAGAGGGTCCCGAGATCGCCAGACAAGCGCTGCGACTGCTGGAGCAGCGCATCGGGCTCAGCCAGCTCGTCAAAGACGCCAACCAGCTGCCAGATGTTGCCAGACGTGGCACGCGGAAAACGGCTGCCAAGTCGCACACGCTGCCTCAGCTCAACGGGGTCCTTAACCTCGCCCTGGACACGTCGCAGCAGTCGTTCGCGCCGAAAGAGGACGTCGAGCTGTGGAAACGCATCAAGAAGCTGATTCCCGCGTCGAATGATGCGGACGAAGCCGAGTGGAGCTCGTCTGTCCGGGAGAAAAGGCCGATGTCCCGCGGCACAAATCGCCTGCTGCTTTCCAGGGACGATCATCTGGAATTAGAGGCGGAGGCGGAGAAGGAGGAGGAGGAGGAGGACGAGCCGCAAGACGAGGAAGTCAAGGCTCGCGAATCGCAGAGGATGCAACGCCTGTCGCGCCACGTGGAACAGGAGCTCGACCGCTGGGTGCGTTCTCGCCCTTCTGCATGACAGGCTTACGGTGCAGGTAGCTCCTTGTCTCTGCAGCGCAACTTGAATGCATGTCATTCTCGCTCTTAGCTACCTCTAGTGGTGTTTGTCTGGCATTATGATTTGCTATTGGGCTAATCATGCACTCACTGAATGTGAATTTTGAGCCTCAATTTAGCTGTCCGTTTTTGAGGACCAAATATGCTGTTCATCCGGCTTCAGCAAGTCGTGGTTCTGTCGCTGAACTGCACACCAACAAGCCCAGTGCCGGGCGAGTGAACACCAATGTGCGCTTAAGAGCTTCCAGACTGTGGCCAGACTGACGCTCCAGGCGCTCGTCTTTCCACTCCGTATGCACAGCTGCACAGGGATCGAATGGTTGCGTAAAAGTACAATTGCAAATACAGCGAAATGAGCATCGAAGAGGCAGACCGACTTGGCGAAGAAGGTACGGGGGTAACGGATGAGGGCGTTAATGCCAGAAAAATGTTGAGCTGCTTGGATGAAGGGGGAGAGCAATCTACTACGTGATCGAGTGCAATCATTTTGTCCGAGTAAGGACTACGCAGATTTCCGGCGGCACGCTCGTGCCCAAGAGCCTGCTGAATTCCGGCGTAGACTCTGACCGCAGTCTCGACGTTTCAGAGCGCTTGAAGGCCGTCTAACGAAGCCGCAGAAGTGCGGCAGCTGCGACGCTATACCCGACGGCCGGGTTCGTGCTTAGGATCGTTGGTGATAGGATATGGATCTTGGCCGTTCTGCTGAGCTAGTACAATTGCTTGTTGCGAGATGGGGATCTGGCCGCCGTTGGCAGAGATGATCTGCGAGAGTGACAGCATACGTGCGTGGGTGGAAGTGCATGGGTCAGCATGGGTCAGCGATGCGCGAAGTAGGCGAGAAAGGATGAAGACATACCAGTCGCTCGTCTCGACGGGACTTCCAGACCGCAGCTGTGAGCCACAGGCCCCAGATCTTGATTGGCCGCGAGAAAGGTAGCAAGCGCAAAGCAAAGGATGAGGGTCAGCGATGTATACGATAGGCACGGAAGCCCACTTGAGGATCTGGGCTGCAACCTACACCGAGACCAACGAGGCCAGTGACGGCACCTCGATGCGCCAAATCGACGAAGCTCATGCGCTTCGACATCCTGAAAGTCTGAGTAGCACTTGCCGCTTCTCGTATGTATGTGGTTCGTTTCGAGCTTACGTTGCTTGCTGGTCTCGTCGAAGGTATGAAGGCGAACGAGTGCGAATGATAGAGCAAGGACCCTTCGAAGAAGGCGTCGAGCTGCTTTGCTCAGACATGTGGAGCGGCGAAAACTCATCGGGTCAGGGTCTATCAGACTGGATCTCGATGCATTTGTCGTGAATGTTAGCCCCACGGCTATGACAATGCAGGAAATTCCCTCAGCCCAAGATGGCCCGTGTGCAGCAGGCTGGAAACTCCATGTGACACGAGCTGAAAGCTGTCGAGTGACGTAGCGCGACTCTCGTTCACGACCTGTCGGACAGCTTCGACAGCACCTCGATAGCCCGTTACTTGGAGCTCACGACGAAGACAGCTCCCGTTGGGCAGAACACGGATAGTGTCGTGCATCGAGCAAGTGGTTGCTGCAGAAGCGCTGAATATGACAGTCTGACATGATGGTGAAGTGTGGACAGCCTCGCCGGGGACGAAGCGGCAATAAGAGTCGACGAAGGATGCTGCAAGGATGACTGGATTGCATTCGGGCAACGTCAAAAAGGAGTCGTTCTCCGACGCAAGTGGTGCTCCCGCCCGTTGGATCCGAGTCGATCCCCGGCTCTGTATCAGAAAGCGGTCCCCATTCACAATTCGCACAAAGACTTGGCCTCGGATAGACGCACATACCAGCTTGGCCCGCCTCCACTTGATACGCTCCTGCCTGTCCGGGTCAATCTTTTCCGCTTCTTGTCCTTCCGACGTCTAAATTCGTTCTCTCCGAGCATCCTCTTCCATCCATCGATCCATTCGCAACCAATCAGGTCGACTCAGGGGACTTGCAGGGCGAACAACAACGAGCGCAGAGACAACAAGACAGCATCGCGCCCAGCATCCAAAGGTACCCTTTCGAAACGCGACAGAACCAAGCAAGATGATCGGAGCCGTCTCTCGTAGCGTCCTGGCCACTGGCTTCCGCAGCCAGCGCGGCGCCAGTGCGACCCTCTCGGTTGCAAAGGCAACCACTCTTGCCTCTCGCCGAACCCTGCTAGCGCCCGTGCAGCTTCGAGCTCTGCACACGTCGTTGCAGTCCCGTGCAGCCAACCCGCAATCGGGCAAGCCTGCCTCGGACTCGTGGTCGCACACGAAGCAGAACATCAAGGAGGAAGCCAAGTCGATCCGATCGAGTGTCGAGTCGGCCATTGCGGGCGGCGGTGCGTCTCAGTCATCGGAAGCGACCGGATCTGGTGCCAACACGAGCGGCGGCGGTGGAGGTGCCTCTGGTGCGGCCGAAATCCTCAAGGACGCCAAGAGCATCACGTCCGAGATGGCACAAGAAGTGCCGCGTCCGGCTCTGCTCTGGGGTAGCGCCGGTATCATCCCGTACGTGAGCACGGCGGCGGCGTCGATCTGGCTCGCGCGGACGGAGCACCAGGTGAGCATGGGGCTGGACAAGTCGATGGACAGCGAGACGGCGAGTGCGCTGCTGCTGCATGCGCAGAACATTCAGGTCGGCTTCGGTGCTGTTCTGCTCTCCTTCTTGGGTGCTATTCATTGGGGATTCGAGTTTAGCAAGTACGGTGGACGCATTGGGAACATGCGCTATGCCATCGGTGTGCTTCCCCTTGCTCTCGGCTGGCCTACTCTGCTGCTGGCCCCCCAGATGGCACTTATCGGCCAGTGGGCGGCCTTCGTAGCGGCCTGGTTCATCGACCTGCGCGCAACCACCGCCGGCTGGGTCCCCAAGTGGTACTCCACCTACCGCTTCTGGCTCACCCTCGCCGTCGGTTCGAGCATCATCGCTACCCTCGCCGGTACCAACTACTACGCGCCCAACAGCCGCAGCACCCTCGGCGGCACCGCAGCCAAGCTCGCCGAAGAGGTCAAGGCGGATGGCCCCACCAAGATGAAGCTGCTCCAGCAGAGCGCGCACGGCAACAAAGGGGGCGTGATCAAGCACACCGAGGTGGGCGGTGATGTTGAGGCCACGAGTGCGGGTGCCAAGGGCGATAGCTATGTGACGATCGGCAACCCGAAGCGCAAGGAGGAGGAGCGCAAGGAGAAGGAGAAGGAGGAGGCGGAGAAGAAGAAGAAGGAGCAGGAGGAGAAGAAGAAGGAGCAGGACGCCAAGGCCGAGAAGAAGGATGTCGATGAGAAGAAGAAGGAGGATGAAGAGAAGGAGGACAAGGAGGACAGCGAAGGCGACGAGGAGAAGGACGAGTAGGCTCGAGCGTTTGCATTAGAGCTCGTTGTTACCAACCTTCACTAGCACTGCTGTCGACTCGTCCTCTGTCCCGCACTTTTGTACATAGCATCTCTGTTCCAATTCGAAACGTACAATCGTTTCCACAACACAAGCTGAACAGGCTGCCAAGGATGGAGAGGCCTGCTCGTGTGACCTTGGACCAGGTGCGGTCGAGCTTGAGGCAGGGCCAAAGTTTATCGGCCGATACAAGTCCATCCTCTGAAACAATGGCTGGATATGCACGAAGCTGCAGAATAGAGCGCACGTGCGCATCCGATTTCGTTCTCCGCTTCGATGGGATTTTCGTCCTTTGCTCGTCAGCTCGACCGTCATCATGGCCTCACTGTGCTCTCATTGTGGTCATCTTCAAGGTCATGGGCTCATGAGGACGATCAAGCTTGATACAGGCTTGTTCATGGCGAGTACTGAATCAAGGTTGGGAGCACATGGTTGGAAAGAGAGAGTGTGAAGCTTGCAAACCAATCGAAACAATGGTTCGAGCCAATTTTAAATTGACGACCACCTTTTTGCGGGTCCCAAAGCTCGGTTTTGGCGGATGCATCGCCTTGATTCAAAACGAATCACGGGCCGGCTTTCTTTCATTTGTGGGACACACACGCACCTCGCACACACCGGTGATCTGTTTGTTACCTCGTCATTGCGGGCTGGCAGCGAGGGACGGACGCCTTGCAAGCTCGTGCACCCAAGGAGGGCTAGACTTGTTCGATTTTCGTCGCCGGTAGAAGCGGAGGAAATCGATTTCTTTTTTCGGGTTTCATGCCCTTTGGCTCGCTCGTTTAGACTGAGATTGGGTGGGTTGCGGTCCATCGGCTAAGGTGGGTGAGCTCGAGCCTCGTCCTTTTGCTCTTTCCTTCCTTTGTCGTCGTCGTCGTCGTTGCTGCCTTCCTTCGTGACCACCTGCATCATCCACCTTCGACCATCCGACACCCGCCCGCACCCAGCATCGCTCGCTTTTGGCACTATCGCCGCTCGCTTATCGTATCAGCCCACCGTCGCGCAGCCGCTCCTTATCGCACCGCTCCGTGAAGCACACACAACCGACTCGGATCCAGCATACTAATACACACAATGTCGACGCAGCCACTCCTCCAACGTACCGCTGGCAAGCGCATCGCGCTTCCAGTGCGTGTCGAGCCCAAGGTCTTCTTTGCCAACGAGCGAACTTGTACGTCTTGATCCACACATCCTTACTCTCATCCAGCCCAAAGTTGAAAACTTTCTTTGGTCTGCCACGATCATCACGAGAGCCTTCAAGACTTGACTGCAGGGCTATCTTTCGGTCTCTGGAGCGGCCCACTGACTCTCTACCTCTTTGCATCCGTGTTTACGCTCCCTCTGCTCGCATCGCAGTCCTGTCATGGCTCAACTTCACCGTCACGCTCTCCGCTCTCGCCGCGGGGTTGCTCAACTTTGGTGACCGCATCGGTCGCATCTCTGCTGCCATGTTCTCGTTTGTTGGTGAGTGCCCGCACCCCGAACTCTCCCCCTCACGCTCCCATTGCCTCTTGCTGACTTCCTTCTTTGGCGTTTCGGTATGTAGCGATGGCGATCATGGTCTACGCCCTGCTCACGTACCACTGGCGAGCGAGCGCGATCCGCAACCGCGGCAGCGGGCCGTACGACGACAGGTTGGGCCCCACCGTCCTCAGCGTCATGCTGTTGATCGCTGTGCTGGTCAACTTTATCCTCCGATTCAACGCCTGATCGTCCCCGGCTTCAGCATCTACATAATGGGCTCGTGCAATCGAACATGTTTTTGATAGTGTTCTCGCTTGTGGTGGATGTTATGGAGGCGATCGATGGAGGATTATGAAGGGATGTATAGGTAGATGGACTGTGTGACGGCAGCTGGCGGCGGGAAGAGCGGCAATGTTGGAGTGCGGTCGAGGGTCATAAGCCGCACTGGCAACGGGCGATCGTGCCGGGAAACGGCCGGGGCTTGCCGCTTCGCCGTGTTCGGCAGCATGCCGGCCAGCACTTTGATAGAGACTCATACGGCATCACGATGTTTGCGGCCGCTAGACGGATGAAACATGGACCGTGGTCAATCCCAAGCCCGGAAGTGCACGAAGCAGACCGTCGAGTGCGATGTGCACTTGACATGGTGCCGCCCGCCCCCTCTTTCGTCAAGCAAACGCGAGAGCCTGTATTTGAGCCATGGGCTTGAATTCGAACTCGTCCGGCAGACTGCTCGTAGCTTTCATGTTCGCACCACACGCTGGGATGTGGTAGATAAGCTTCGTTGACTGAGATCAAAGACATAGAGCAAGAGAGAGATAGACAGCGAGAAGAGATCGAGAAGCGATCGAGAGAGAGAGAGAGAGCGATGTATGAATAGATACAAGTACAAATGCGATGTGTGAGATGGGGGGTGAGCAGGCTAGCCTGAATATGCGAATGCGATGCGGGGGTCTATACAGTGAAACACAACGAAAGAGTGTCGAGCAACTTGGGCTTAGGCCGTGATGCTGGCGGCAGTGGCAGGGGCCGTGGTGTTGGTCGGCGTTCCCGCCTGGTCCATGACCATCTCCATGGCCGTTTCCCCTGCGGCGACGCCCATCCCTGCGACCCCGAGGGCGCCGAGAGTCGCCGCGAACTCCTGCAGATGATTCCTCCTGTACTCGAGAATGTCCTGCACGAGCACACTCGGCCTGATGGGCTTCAACAACCAGTCGTCCATCCCGGCCTGCTTGCCTTCGTCAAAGTCCCTGTCCGCGCTGTGCGTTGTCGCTGCGACGATCCTCGCTCGTTGATGGGTGAGAACCATCTCGATGACCTCGCCTAGCGCGCCGGAGGTCTCGACATCCGGGGGGTTGGCAGACTGCGCCTGCTCGTGCATGCGGATCTGGCGTGTCGCCTCAAAGCCGTCCATGATGGGCATCGAGATGTCCATCAGCACCAGCGCGGGTCGATACTGCGCATATCGGTGCACAGCCTCGAGTCCGTTTTCGGCCTCGACGACGTGGATGTTTTGCTTGCGAAGCGGGATGGTGAGCACCTTGCGGTTGATCGGGTTGTCGTCTACGACAAGGACGGTGAATGGCAGCGAGTCCTCGGGTGAGCTGGCGCCGCACATGATCGAAGTGGCTTGCTGCAGCGCTGCTGCGGAGGTCGACGGCGGTGGAGGCGTGGTAGAGGGTGAAGAGTTGGACGAGTAGTCGTAGCAAGAGGACGAGGAGGACGAGGAGGAAGAGTTATAGTACGGGTCGTACGCCATGCTCGGGCTGGATGATGGGTGCGACATGAGGATCGCTGACATTGATCGTCTCGCTGTACGAGAAGCAGGAGCAAATGTCGGTGGGTTGGGTTGTGCTGGCGAGTGGTTGACGTTGATATGACCGAAGAAGACTCCTGAGTTGTCAATTGTCAACGGTGGGATGTGAGGGAGCTTGGCTGCTGCGTGGGGTTCAAGAGATGAAGAACGAGCAGGAATTCAGGTATGAGTTGGACGAAGTAGATGAAGCTATGAGCTGACGATGATAGCGAGCAAGTGGTGATGTCGGTGGTGGGTCAAGAGGATGAAGGAGGACGAAGAGCGTAGCATACAACCGAGAGATAGCAAGCAGAGTTTATCGCGGCGGCTCACGCTCGGACAGCTCACAGCGGCACAATAAGCAATGACGATGTAGAGAAGCCTCGGACGGCACCACGCAGCAACGAGGCTGACAGAAGCCTCTCGCTTGTGCAAGCCCAAGGGCTCTTTCTCTCGGTACAGGGCTTCCGGCCACGCGCGTGGCTCGGCAAGGCAGAACGAGGGAACTCTGCGCAAAATGCGTCACAAGTTTGTTTTTGAGCAAAGGCCGGTGCAGGCCAAGCACACCAAACCCAAGACTAGCGGAGTTGGTCAGGAACACAAAAAGAGGATGCCGTCGCATGACGACGAGGTGCCGCACTTGACCAGTATCAATTGCACTTCGGTGTCTCGAAATCAAGCTCAGCTAAACACCCTCTTTCGTTCGGCCATGTCGTCCAAGAGAGCGCTAAAACCAATTTGAGAGTCTGACAGAAGCCAGCGGTAGCGAGGGTCGGTCAACCATTCAAGCCTCTGGTGCTGACAGGGATCTGCGTCGCCAGTACCCTCCCAAGCCGGCACGCAACCCGCCTTCTCGGTCGTCTGCACGTTTGCCCGTCTTGGCCATTGCCCGCTGTACGTCTCTGCCTCCCGCTCGGCACTCGGCATCGCTCAGCGTTCATCTGTGTCCGCCTGTTCTCCGCTTCATCTGCCATGACTCAGCCATGTTAACCACCCTGCTGAGCAAAGGCCGTTATACTCCGCGTGCCGTTCTCAGGGCGACGTGTAGATTCCGCCGTGGTGTCTTTTTGACGTTGACGAAGAGGTGCATGGATGAAAGGCGAGGTTCGACAACTCAAAAGAGTGGCACGAGGTGGGTGACAAACAATAGAGCGAGCCCCTATCCTTGTTGCACACATGCCTCGGTGCTCATTGCTCTCGTCCATCGAGAGCGACCGAGATGTGTCCGTCCGCGTCTTCTCGCCACCAGCTTGACGCTTCTAGACGCATTGATGCGATCCCGTCGAATTTGAGGATGGCATGCGGATGGTTCTAAGAAGCGGCTACGGAACCACGAAACACGGCGACGCGGGAGCAAATAGGGGCGCGCGCGTGTGAGACTTTTTCTTCCAGCGACGATCGGAAGGGCTGCAGCGGGCAGGACGTGGGCGACGCCCGATGCAAACCCACCAGCATGCACCTCGAGCAAATCCCGGACGGCTGTGCGGGACGTCAAAACTTGGACCCACCTCCAGAAGCTCGAGCGCGCTTACTGCCGGGCCGAGGTATCGACGCAGAGAGTGTTGCGATGTCGCAGGGCTGACATTAAGGCGATCAGCTGCCGAGTGAGCCATGGGTCCGAGACGAGGAGCGGCATGGTCGGCAACGTCAGCATCTTTCAGGAACTTGACACGTTGCATGATTGACACTTGCTTACCTCGCTTGAGCTTGCAAGGCACAGAGCTTCGCCAAGCGAGCCGAATGTCGCGGAGGCCATCTCATAGCGCAGCCGAGCAAGCTTTCATCCGCCTGCCGAACAGCTTTCCACCTTTGCCTCGCTTGGGTCCTCCCGCGCTAGCAGCGCCGTCTCAAGGCCGCCAACACCATCAATTCGCAGCAAAGTTGCTTCCTACGACCTCTTGTGACGCTTTGCTCGCCTGCTGGCTCACGAATGCGTCCGCCCACGAATCGGGATAGGCTTCGGCGTTCCACGTTGTCGGAGTGTATTTTCTTCAAGGTTTAAAAGATTTTCCTTCCAACGCTCAACGCCGCCCGCTGCACGCGGAGAGTGTTTCTGACGTCGTCGTGCGCTGCCAATGGGTCGCCGTGCGAAACATGTTCCTACGGATTAGGCTTGCGTCTGCCTCTTGCTGATCTGTCTGCTGCTCCTCGGCCCGTATCAGAGCGAAGCCGAGCACGACGGGTTCACTCGTTGCCGCCCGACTTAGCTGAGCGCCGTCTGTCATCGGTCCCGAGAAAAGTTTTTGCCGGCGACACGTGGCATCTGTACAACGTGAGTTTCCCGCGCTGCGAAAGGTGTGGTTGACCGTCGATCGCATAAGTTTTGGTCGCAGGGAACAGTTTGTCCGACGTCCGAGGAAGAATTTTCGGTATCGGTCAGGTGAGGGACTGACTTAGATGGCATAGCGTACATTGCCGTCTGTGCCATGCTCATACTGCAGAAAGAGCTTGCACGCAGCACACTGCGATATGACGGTCCCGTCTCGCTGAGTTGCGAGGCAGTCTCAAAGCCACACCATTCAGACGCAGTTCAAGCCACCAACGCTCGGAGACTTAATCGGGGATTGCCCCCATTGTGTATCATATACTCCGCTCGCACGACGCTATTGTGTGCGTGTTCCGATTCCCGAATCCAGAACGTATCTGACTGTGAGGTCGTCTCTCTCCCGGTCTTTCGACAGGCCGTTCGACTTTTGCCCGAGCTACCACATCCGACCTTCGGATGCCAAGATCAAAAGAATCGATTCTTGGCAGGCTGGCGGATGCGATCGCGTGCATCTCCTGCAGCTTTGTTCGGGACAAGTCGCAGAGGCGTCGCTTAGGCACCAAGTCGAATGCTACAGTTCAACATGACTCGAGCTTTCATTCGGCAGCAACCATAGGCCGAACCGAATGGGCCAATCCATTTGCATTAGCGAGGACACCTTGTGTCACCTCTGCGTTTCTCGGGAACCATCTCCGCTTCGGCAAGACACTTTCTCCAACCGAACGCAGCGATACCATGGTACATGGCACACCTGCTGTTCACGCAGATCCATAGCTTAAAGAGCATCAGGCCACATGTGCAATGCGATTCGGACTCAGCAAGACCGGCTCTTTGCACGGTGTCTTCGCGACAATGGTGTTGCGCAGGAGGAGGAGAGCCTCGATCTGGGACGAGGATCGAGCAAAAGGGTCGCGACGAGCTTTATTTTTTTGTTTGCCATAAAAACAAGGTTTTTTTTAAATTAGGCTCGCGCTCGATGACGTGGTGACTATGGTTGCTGGTGATAAGGGATGGTACTGCCGCGATTGTGTTGTCGACAATGAGGGCGATGGATAGGTCGTGTGGGCCGCATCGAGCTGTGCAGGCGTTACAAAGCTTGGACTCAGGATGAGGACGATCCCATGCAAGCTAGGAGCTTTCGATCGCGATTGTTTCGTTGGCACCATCGGTGATCCGCCCCCGTCCTGCACACGAGACCCATCGTCGACCGAGTAAGTAGCCGGTCCGTTCTGACTGACATTCCTACGGGTCATCCAGCTAACGATGCCTACTCGATTTGCACTTGAGACAGGGTCAAACGACAAACTCCTGACATCTCGGAGCCAATCAAGTTGACAAGGTTGGATGTACTTCGCACAAAGGCAACCGATCATCGTCGTCGCTAGGGGTGTGAGGATCTTTCAACATTCAACGGACCCTTTCATGCTTCTGGTTGCATCAACCGGGACCAGGTTCGTATCGCCGCCGCGGTAGTGACTTGGCGTTGCTAGCCTTTGGCGCGATTGCAGCGCTTCTCTTGACGATTGAGTTGGGAGTTTGAGCTTGACTGGCAAAGGTATGGCTTTGCCGTCAACTCCGTCGAGACGTCTGCGACGTGTCGCCAGACGACAAAATGGACGCTGTTCGATTCAGCAGAGCCCCTTTTCGCCATGCTTTGTTGCACACCTTGGAAGCTGCGACTTCCTACCGTGGGCTACATCAACGTTCGCGGAGAATGCAGCGTGCTCAAATGTATTTGTTCCAGACGTCAAGCCTGGACACCCCGCTGCAGTAACGCTGCGGACACAGTGAGCAGCTGCACGATGGTCTTGACGTCAGCCATGCCAGCTTCCAACCGCTCTATCTCGACTCTCGATGATCAGCTCGACCATCTGCAATCGTTGTTGCGATGTCAGGCGAGTGCGCTCGGTCCTTCTGCTGATTTTCCCGGGCCACACCAGTACATGGCGCCTCGACTGCCGACAGCGTCAGCTTTGATCGTGGACTCGCAACCTGTCGCCATAACGATGCCGCAAGACCTTTCCTGGCTGCTTGACTCTGTTCAGCAGACGGCTGGAATCTCTATGCCTTCGGACAGCTTCGCCGGTCTCGTTCCACCCGTAGATGATCTTATCGGCTCAAGTACGCCTCTAGCGGCATCCGACTGGGCCTTTCTACAACCGCGATCCTTCGAAATAGCGAGCACAGACTCTCTGTATACCGCCGAGGCTGCGACGCTAGCCCGAAGCTTCTCGGCTCAGTCTGGGCTGCAGGCCTTCCCACCGGTGTTCCGGCACTCTAGCGGTGCGCAAAGGCGGGCAGACACGCCCAGAACGACCCTCACTGCCCCAAACTCACTCGGCGAAATGCTCGGCGCGGTTGGGCCTGAAGGATCAGTCCTTCCACAACCTACCATCGAGCCTCCTCTCGAGAGTCAGAGCGTCCAGCATTCTGCATCGTACCAGAAATCGAAACGGAGCCCAAACGAGACAGTCAGCTGCGTAGCACTGCCTCAGGTCTTCACAGATCTCATAGTCGTTGTGGATCTGGCGGACACCGTCCTGTACACTAGCGATGCGGCACGTCTCTGCGCCAGCTTGCTGTCCAATTCGACCACGGACAGTGGTGGCGACGAGAGCGCGGGATGGCATGCACGGATGACCGATGATCGCCGAGTCAAGTTTTCAGATCTTCTCGCGGACAAGCACGCGGTCGACTGTTGGCAGCGCGCTTGCGTTTCTCTTCAGTCCCCGATATCAGCCCTTTCAAGCAGAGAACAAACACCCAATAGGAGCGAGATGATCCTCAAGCGGCGGACTCCAGACGGAACGGAAGCGTTAGTCGAGGTCGTCATTGTCGCGCCGACACAAGATTGCAGCTCGCACCGCCGTGAGTTGATGATCCTAATGCGACCTGTGGCACTACCCTCAGTGGCTGCTGTACTGCACAATCCTTTCGGTGATCCTACAACGCGCGCATCGTCACTGCCAGACGAGCTGTCCAAGCCAGAGTACAATCAGCAAGCCGTCAGTCACCTGCTCGTGTCTCGATCAGGGCTAATACTACGGACTAGCCATTCGCCCTCCTCACTAGGCCCTACACCGTACGAGCATGACGCCGCGATCTTTGGCGACCCGGAATGCTGCCCTATCTTCGGACAGAGCCTGGTAGACGTGCCTCGTCTAGCTCCATTGCTGCCTGTAGTTACTCAGGTGGCTGTGGTTGGTCTCGCCCAGAGTGTCGAGCTCAACGCTGCCGCCGGAAGAGTCACAGCTATAGTTCGGCCTGTACTGAGAAGAACGATCGCAGTCCATCGGCTGCCGGCTGCCAAGGTCTGGATCACGCTCTCCATGCCGAGAATCGTCAAGCATCGGCCGACCGAAGCATGGAGGAAGTCGGATCTTGTTAGTCACTCTCAGGCCAGCCCCCTGCGTGAGGTCAGCAAAGGTCACAGGCATGGCTCGCCCCCAAAACTTCCCGCAGCAACAAGCGCCTGCCGAATGGAACAGACCGCGCCTTTGCAGGACAGCCTCAGTCCACTTATCGCAAGGCTTCGGGAGGAGAATCGCCTGCTGCGTCAGCAGGTCGAAGCGCGTCTACGAAAACGAGGCGCGTTGGATCTAAAGCAGCATATCTCCTCAGCATGAGCTCTACTCTACACTTCATCTGACACCAGTGCCTCGATGAAGCAACGTCTCCTCGTGTAGTCTAAGGTACGACAGAGGGAAGAGGGTGTTGATATTTGCCATGAACAGCTATATGTATACAACGGTGCCCCCCCCGCATAATGGTGCTCCCGGACATAGCTCAGTTGGAAGTAGCGATGGTTTGTAATTGGAAACCCTAATCCGGTATTAACGGAAAAGCACCATAGGTCGCCGGTTCGATTCCGGCTGTCCGGACTCCCTTTTTTGCTTCTTGTTCCCACTAAATAACCAAGCGTCTGACAGAGAAGTCGTGGAGGACAGCCGACACGGAAGAGGTTGTGCATGCTAAGACACTTCAGAGGAAAGGGTGGGAGTTTTGTGTGTGCAGCGCGCTAGATGGGGTTTTCGAGCTGACCGGCAGAGCCGGCTGGCGTGGTAACCGGCTACCGAATTCGAACCCGACGTGCGCGAAATTGATAGCCGCGAGAAGAAGCTCGGATCGTGGCGCGCTGCCTTGGTGCAAGATCGACACTTCGCAACGCATGTTCTGACCCTATTGCTCAGACCACCACAAAGACAAGATAGCCGACGGCAGGTCTTTCTTTGGCCCGACACAACTCAACTGCCCCTCCAGCTCAACTCTTGCAGGCTGTAGGAAGGGATCGCAAACAGCCGGACTTCACTCACGTTGAATAGACACCCCGGCCCGGCCCCGCTTAGATGCACCTTTGGCGGTCGACTCGATTTGCCGGCAGTCTTAAGCTCGATAGATTTGGTCGAACAGCTTCGCAATACAGGTGCTTCTCTCACCTCTTCGACGTCCATAGGGCGCTACCAGGATTGGCTCAACACAGAGCCGTCGGCATCATGTCTGACGACTCCAGTGCCGCCTCGGCGGGCAAGCGCCGAATCGAGACCATCGGTCGACACGTCCAGCGTGTTGCACCCATCACCACCTCGTCCACCTCCCAGTCACCACCTTCGCCCAACCCCAGCACCTTCACAGACGACCGCGAGAAGCTCGGCACCTTCACCCTCGGTCCCAACGTCGCCATTCCCGTGTTTCAGCCCAAGCTACCCGAACGCCTTCCCTCCGACCGCCTCCTGCTCAATCTGGACGATCCCATCGCGCTCGAGCACCTCGAGTTCCTTGCCAAGAAATGGCAGCTTGGTCAAGACGTCTTTCTCCTCTCTGCCCCGGGTCCGTACGCCCGCAGGCTCAGTCTCACGTTCGCATCTCTCATCCAGCTGCCCTACGAGTACGTCTCGTTCCACCGCGATGTGGGTGAAGCCGAGCTGCTGCAGACACGAAGCTTGTCCGCTGGCGGCAATCTTGTCTTTGAAGACGGGCCTGTCATTCGGGCTATGAAGAACGGACACCTGCTCATCCTCGAGGGAGTCGAGAAGGCGGAACGCGGAGTCACGCCGATCATCAACAACATCCTTGAGAACCGAGAGCAGAACCTAGCAGACGGTCGTCATCTTATCCCCGCTGAGAAGCTGGCTGCGTTTCAGCAGGAAGAGGTGCAGCACAAAGAGGGCGGTGCGAGCCGCTTCATCCCTGTGCATCCAAACTTTCGAGTCATTGCCACGGGTGTGCCCGTCCCACCGTACCGCGGCTATCCGCTAGACCCACCTTTCCGATCGCGTTTCCAGGCAAGGTGGGTCGAAGGATCGGTGCAGTCCACCATTCCTCTGCCCGAGAAGCTCTCCGAGGGCGCACAACAGCTCCGCTCGCGCTGGAGCCAGTGGGCTGCCCTGCTGCGGTACCACACCACCCTTGCGCAGGGCAACGACGTCATCCCACCCACCTCCAGACTCCCCAATCTACCAACTACAGCGCTGCCCTTGCTCACGGATATCGTCAGCACCTTTCCTCCAGTCACATCGCTCATCAACCTCGACTTTGACGAGAGCGACCCGATCTTGCCTACTTGGCCCAAAGATATGCCCGTGGACACCGACAAGAACGTCGGAACCAGCTCGTCCACCCTGGCGCTGCTCAGCGCGGCATATCCGCAAGTGTTCGCGCTCGACGCGGAGAAACGACGTACGCTCGACTCGCTACTTGGCCAGCTGCAGATCCATGAGCAGCAGGGCGAGGGAGCGGATCAATCAACGCTCGCCGCGACCGGATTCTTGGGCTACCTCGTCGATAGCGTGGAACGCGTATCGCCCACCAGCGCCCAGATCACATTTGTTCACGTTGCAGGTAGCTCGCCGAGCGTCACGATCGAGGTTCCTTGTGGCGCACTTGAGCTGGCACCCGTGCCGAGGCTTGGGGACACGACGTTTATGGGCCAAGAGCTCATCGTCACTCCCCGAGTACTTTCGATTTACAGCCGGCTGCTGCAGCTCCACGCGCTGGGCAGGGACATCTGCCTCGTCCCCGCCAATAAGGCGGCGAGCCCGGACAAGCCTGGTGCTGCGTCGACAAGTGACCCGCTCGCCGCGGCAGCGCACCAGCCGTCGTCGTCTACGACCACCTGCATCGGACTGATGGCGGCGACACTCGGATACGCATACGAGTCGGTGTGGCTGTGGAAGGATCTGGGCGGAGGCGAGCTGCTCATGCGCCGAGCCACCGCCAAGGACGGAAGCACGACATGGGAGCCTGCGCCTCTTGTGCGTGGTGCTATGCAGGGTAAGCTCGTCCACCTTGCCGGTGTCGATGTGCTCGGGCCCACCTTGGGCAGTCTGAGCCGCCTGTTGCAGGATCGCGAGCTTGAGCTGTGGGACGGTGCGCGTATGACCGAGGGTGATGCTCAGAAGGACACGGCCAAACCCGCGTCCGCCGACCTGCTGGCTGGACCCACCATCTCTGCCGGCGAAATCGTCCCCATCCGTCCCACATTCCGCGTCGTCGCCACAGCCTCCAAACCCACAGGCTGGCTCGATGAGGAAGCCTCCACGCTCTTTGCCATCTGCTCCACGCGCGCCATGGACCCCGACGAGGAGCGTCACATCGTCCTCTCTCGCATCAAGCTATCCGAACCGACCTCGGACCTCAAGCGTCTCTTCGAGTTCGTCAATCGCTATCGTGCGCTGTCTGCGGATCCGAACTTGGGTCTAGCCAAGTCGCGCCGTCTGGGCACGCGCCAGGTCATCCGCATGGCCTCCCGTCTCGCTCGCTGGCAGGACGACTGCGACGTCCACGGTCTCATCTGGCGCAGTCTTCTGGTGGACTTCCTACCGCTGACGGTACGCGAGGTGATCGCCAACCTCCTCACCGAATGTGGGATCTACAAGCCTGGCACGGAAGGGGCGTTCCAGTACGTGCCGCGATTGTGGATCGGCGACCCACAGATCGTCGCCGGCGCCAACGGAGGTACGCTTCAATTCGCCCCCTCCGACGGGTCCGATCGAGAGTACCCAGTCCGCTCCATCCCGCGCTATGATGCCGACACCCTAGATCCTGAAGGCAAGACGCTCATCCCGGACCTCGGCGGTAGCTTCTATAACAATGCTCAGCAGAGCAGTCTCATCTGCTCCTTCGCCGAGGACCTGGTGCTGCTCAACGAACACCTGCTGCTGATGGGCTCCCAGGGTACCGGCAAGAACAAGATCATCGATCGCACGCTCGAGCTGCTCGGCCGGCCGAGGGAGTACATCCAGATGAACCGCGATTCGACCGTCGCCGGATTGCTGCAGCAGATCGCACTCGAGGGCGGACAGATCCGCTACCTCGACTCGCCGCTCGTTCGCGCCGTGAAGCTGGGCAGGATCTTGGTGGTGGACGAGGCGGATAAGTGCTCCACCGCTGTTTCTGCCGTGTTCAAGAGTCTGGCTGAACGAGGAGAGCTCAGTCTGCCCGATGGAAGACGCATTCGACCCGCTCGCAGTGGCGAGAGTGTCGAAGATGCGGGAGGGGATATCTTGGTTCACCCGACCTTCCGCCTGGTCCTCCTGTCCAACCGTCCCGGCTGGCCTTTCTTCGGCAACAACTTTATCGAGGTCATCGGCGAGGGGTTCAGCTGCTACGCCGTCGCCAACCCCGACATTGAGTCCGAAGTTCGCCTCCTAAAAGCAGCGGCACCCAACGTGGACGTCGACCTGCTTCGTCGCCTCGATCTGGCCTTCCACGACCTCCGCGCCGGCTTCGAGTCTGGGCTGATCAACCACCCCTACTCGCTCCGAGAACTCCTCCACCTCGTCGCGCACATGCAAAAGTACCCCGACGAGCCGCTCTCCAGCGTGCTGCTCAACACGCTCGCCTTCGACCTGCATCGACCGGAGAGCATCCGTTGGGTCGTCGAGACGTTGCGCAAACGCAATCTGCCCATTGAACAGCTTTCGCTCGATATTTTGCGAGAGCAGGACCTCGAGCGCATCCGCAACGCCGAAAAGGGCATCAAGGCCGAGTTTCATCCTGGTAAAGAGGACTTTGATCCGAAAAAGGCTGGGAGGGATACCAACCTGGACAAGCCAAAGGAGGGCAAAGTTGATCCCAAAAACGAGGCCCACGTCGGCGGGAACACGTGGAAGGGCGGCACCGGAGGCCGCGACACGATGGGCCTCGGCGGTCGCGGTGGCTACGGACGTCAATACACTGGCCACAAGATCCATCAAATCAGCAAGGAGCTCAAAAATGACGTTCCCGATCACCTCAAGAAGCAAGCCCGCGAAATGGCGCGCGAAGCCCTGGAGAAGGAACTCAAAGAAAACGGCATGCAACCCCACGAAGCGGTCAACCTGCACGAGATGAAGCAAAAAGTCGCCTCGCAGGTGCAGCACCTGTCGAACGTGCTCAACGATCTCAAGGCGAACCGGTACGAGCGGGCGTGGTTGACGCGGCAGCAGGAAGGCGAGTTGGACGAGCGACGCTTGTCTGAAGGCCTAGCTGGTGAGCGGGGGATCTTCAAACGACGGGCGGAGATGCCACCCGACCCGGGTGCGCCGCAGATCAAACCCAAGCGCATCCGCATCGTCCTGGATCTCTCCGCGTCGATGTATCACATGCAGTACGATGGACGACTGGAGCGCGAGTTGGAAGTGGCCCTCATGGTCATGCAGGCCTTTTCGCGGTTGGAGGACGCAACGGAGCGCTTTGCGGTCGACATCGTCGGTCACAGCGGTGATTTGGATATGATTCCCCTCGTACCCCTCGGTAGAATGCCCAAGAGTGACGGCGACATGTACCGCATCCTCCGCGCCATCGTCAGTCACACCCAGTACTGCGATTCGGGGGACAACACGCTCAAGTGCATCGAAAAGTCCATTCGACAAGTCAAGAGCCTCCTCCCCTCCCACCTGCCCCCGCCACCAGAGGGTAACACGATCAACGACACGACCAGCACAGGCCTAAATCAGCCCATCGTCGAACAGGACCCGCACCAAAGCCCGATGGACGACTACTTTGTCATTGTGCTCAGCGACGCCAACCTCAGCAGGTACGGCATCACGCACCAGCGCCTCGCACAGCTCCTCAGACTCGATGCACAGGTCAAGACGTCGCTCATCTTCATCGATAAGGGCAACGAGGCGCTCCATCTGGCCAAACAGCTGCCGACTCAGACGCACGTCGCTAGAGAGACAAAGGACATTCCGCGCATCTTGAGCAACATCCTTACGAGCGTCGTTCAGAATTCGTAGAGACGGTGGAAAAATTTCATTTCGTGGGTGCTTTTGATGACCAGATCAATAGACTTTTGAAAAGGGTAGGAACGATTGCTTCGCCACTGATGCTGAAGCGGTTTGTGCGCACCTTGTGTGCGTTTTCGGGAGTGTTGATGTGAGAATACGTTTTGGACGCCGCGTCATCGTTCGCTCGGCGTATCTGCTGCTCGCCCGTCCATCGACTCTGAGCTCATTCAGACTCGGGCCTTCTCTCGTCGCATCGCCTCGTGAATGATGCGAGCCCTGCCAGCCGCGCTCCGCCAGCTCGGCAGCAATGTCTTCCTCCCTCGCTCGACCCTTTCCCTTGTCCCTCATCGCTAGCGCTCTGGCCTCCTCCTCCAGCCGGGCCATCCTCTGCGTCGCCGCCGTAACCGCTCTCGCTACTCCATATCGCAGACCTAGCTCCAGCACCAGCCGGCACGTGGGTACATCCGGCAGGTGCATCGTCGGAATCGGATGCAGGAAGGAGAGCAGCAGATTCGTAGCTCGCCAATCCTCGTCAATCCAGACGCAAGGCAACGGCTTGTATCCAAGCTTCTGGCGATTCTCCTCGACGCCCCTCTTGAGGACCTGAGTGATTGCTGGGTCAGGACGCTCGATCACCACCTTGAGCCTGTCGGAGAACAGACACGGGTTCCAGGCAGCACAGGGAAAGGCGACTCGGTCTTTGGACATCATCACCATGTCCTGATCTCGACAGCCTAGAGGTAGGTAACAGTCCCAGAACGTCCAGACCGTCTGATCTCGCAGTTTTGTCAGCAGATAGTCGGGATCGATCACCTGGAAGATGGGAGCCTGCCATCCGGGTGGAAAGACGCTGGGGTCGTTGTGGTACGGGCCTTGGTGCGAAGCGCCTGCTGTTTCAGGCATATCATCGCCTGCCACGCTGCCGGCAGTGTGTGCCACAGTGGCAGGGCTCGTCACGTCATAGTGTGCTTCGTATGCTGTCGAAGAACTGACGCCGGTCACGTCAGCTGAGGTTTCCGAAGCCCAATGCGTGTCGGCCTCAACGATCGATGCGGCGCTCGTCAGCGAGCTCAGTCCGCGATTCTGCTGTTGCACAATCTCGCCTCGCGCCGGCCAGCATGCTTGTGCTGGATAGTAGGGCGGAGCCATGGAGGTGAAGATGTTCGAAGCCGCGTGGTTGCTGTCATAGGGAGCTGGAACAGGCGCGGGAGGAGCTTGGCTTGGCTGTAGCTCCGCAGCGGAACACATCTCTCCCTGTTGTGGTGCTTGCTGTAGCGCAATCCCACCTTGCACTGCCTGCGCAGTCGCTTGATAAGGTCCAGCGTGCGACCATGCCTCCTGGTTTCGCACGGGTGCGACGGGAGCGGGCAAATTGAGGATGCTTGGCGATTTCTGGAAGGCGTCGAGGTCCAGCTCTGAGACTGCGCCATCCGTCTGAGCAAGTCGAAGTTGCGCAAGTCGGCCTTTGGCGTTCTTTGCTGGAGCTCGCTTCGGCGCCGCCTTCTTTCGCGACGCAGCAATTGGTGCTGGAGGTGTACCGAGGTCGACTGTTGGCTCGACCGCGGCCGGATCGGCTGCTTTATCGGCTTGAGCTTGGACTTGATCATTCGCTTTGCTCGGAGGTTTCCGCGTGACCTTCCCTTTGGCCTTTCCCGTTGGTTCGACAGGCTTTGTATCGTCATGTGGTGGGGATGTCTCGGGCACGCTCACTTGGTGCGACAGGAGCGCCTCAATCGGGGCGGCAATGATGGTGGCAGGCTCGATCGCCGGCTGCTGCAGCTCCTGCAAGCCTTCTGGCTCAGCCACGGCAGCACTTGCTGGCTGCTTGCGCGTTCGGACTGGGGTCTTCCGAGTCTTCTTCGGCTGCGACACAGGTTCATCCTCGGCAGGAGCTTCGATCGTATCAGCACCCGCACTGTCTTCAAGATGGCTGTTGGCTTGGACGTCAGTGGCGGCCGGCTGCTTTCGACTTCGAGCAGGAGCCTTGCGGGCCTTCTTCGGTTTGACGGCTTCGTTTTGTTCGAGAGGAGCTACGGCGGAAGTTGGGGCCGCATCAGAGTCGGTGCTGCTACCTTCTTGCGCATCCGCGACAGGGCTGTCGTTCTGATCTTGGCCGCTTCCCGTCCCGACGGCTTCCTGTGGCTCATTCTGCTGCGCTGCTGCCTTCTTCCCTTTTGCCTTCGGCTCTTTTTTCGGCTTCGGAGGCGCTTTGGGCTTGGGGGGTGCCTTCTGCTTTGAGGGTGCTTTCGCCTTCGTAGGAGCCTTCGGCTTTGCAGGAGCTCTGGCTTGCTTCTTGACTGGCTGCTTGGGATCGGATCCGACTGTGCCTGCGTCGACATCAGCGTCCGCAGCAGAGTCAGGGGTGAGGCTCTCGGAGTCGTCCAGTTTCTGGCGTTTGGCGGTATCTGAAGCAGCATCGTCGACTTCTGCTGTGCGAATCAGAGGATTGGCTGACTCGGAAGCCTGGGCAATGGTGTCGTCCACAGTCGCAAGCTCGGGCGGTGGAGGGGTCGACAGGTCGCCATCGTCTTGCGCCGTCTCGTGGTCGGGGGCCGGCTGTACTGTAACAGCAGCCTCGTGTTCGACTGTATTGAGAAGCGAGTCCATCATCAGGCTCATGCCTGTGTCTCCCCTCCCGTGACTCGCATCACGATTCAGAGACTCTCGGTCGTCGCCGTCGTGTGCAGCAGCTGTCGGAGTTCGCCCTCGAATGGGCTCGTTCTTCGCCTCGTCAGCCCGAGGAACGAGATTTTCCGCTTGTTGCTCATCGATGTGTGCTCCGTCGCTGCCGTTCATATGTCCGTCGACGGGTTGCAATGGGGGAGTCGCCAACACCGCTAGTCTTTCCTGCGTGTCTGGCTGCATGGCAATCCCCATCGAGGCATCGTTTTGGCCATCAGACTCATAGTCGGAGCCTGGCGCGTCGGCCGAGGAAGACGCTGGTGAGGCGGCGTCTGCCGGAGGTTCATTTTGGTCAACGAACGAGGCACGAGCTGTCTCGTACGCGATGTCGTCGACTGCTCCTTGACGTGGGGCCGGCGGCATGTCACCACCTTTGCTGAGATCGGAACGTGCGTGCGAAAGCTGATAGGAGAGGTCGGTGCGAAATTCGGTCTGCATCGCAGGAGATTCCGGGGTGTGGTGATCTTCGGATACTGAGCTAGCTGCCACCAATTCTGGCACCTCTTCGGGTTCCTGCTCCCGTCGAAGAGAACGTGTCTGGTTGCTTGACATTGCGCCTTCCATGACACCTTCCTGCTTTTCGGGTCGGCGACCGCCGCCAAACAGATTGGACACGTATGCTGCGAAAGTATTCCCACTGGAAGGATGCGTAGCGACAGCCTTCATGTCAGCCGGGGGATCAGGACGTCGAGACAGCTCCACCCTCTCTTCCGAACTCGATTGCTTCAAGCAGTTGAGAAAGGTCGTCGGTCGGACTGTGAGCTGATCAATTGGCTGAGCCAAAGCTAGTGATGGTCGAGCGTGATGACTGATGACGGATGCAGCTGGTGTTCAGAGGAAGAGGTGGCTGTGCTGGGCAGACGACGTGCTCGCGCATGAGATAGGTGAGGATACTCTCGAACGGAGTCGTCAATTGTCTTATCAGACAGAGCTGCTAAGAGTGTGTCGATCGAGATGGGTTGATGAACGAATCAGGCGAGCTGCGTCCTGCAAGATTCCCACCAGAATACGCAGAGAAAGTCCAGATCTGCGCTGAGCTGATTCGTTGCTCGAAAGCGACAAGCCGACTTCGAATTGGCTGAGACGACCTTTCTCAGAGATGGTGGAGATGCTGCAGGTGAGTTGTTGGAGTTTTGGAGCGAGGTGGGCAAGACAAAGTTTGACCAAGCTTCGTGTTTAGAGACGAAACTTTGTCTGCGAAGCCGTCCCTCCCGTCGCAATGCAAAAATTTGGCCAAGCTGCACGAATATGAAGTCGTGGTGTTCGACCTTTCGAGAGCTCGCAACGCGCTGTGATTGAGTCGACACCTCGTGATGTGGGTGAGTTGGAAGTGCGTGCATCCGTTGGCGGGACCTCGAGGTGACAGCGCGCCGAATGAAGTGCAGGTGCGTGGTGAATGGTGGGGGTGTAGACGGATGGATGAGCTCGACAACGCTGTGCTTTTATGAGTTTGCGTATCGGTGGCGACACATCCTCGCTCTTCTGCGTGACGCCAGATGGCTGAGTCGTCGCGGCAACTGCTCATTCGCTGCCTGGTCGCTTGTGTTTTGAATGGACATTGCGTGGCGGGAAGTGATGGCGAAAGGATCGATAGCGAGGCGAGACGAGGCGGAAAGGCAAGGCAAGAGGCAAACGAGGTTGATGCGCAGCAGCAAAAGCGGATGGCTGATGAAATGCAGTGCAGGGCGAGCCTTCGGAAGGTTTCCATGACTCGCTACCCTTGCCCCTCACTCCGCAGAGCAACGCCTGTCGCCCGCCACCTTTCTCACGCTCTGATCAGATGAATGTGACTTTGAAGAAGGTCAAAGGGTGAGAGGACTGGTCATTCGCCTCGTCGGAAGCAACCCGACCTCTTCATTGGCCATGCGCTCGTTGCGAGGCTGCTGCGCCCCAGCTCTTCGCCCTTTCGACTGGTCATTGTCCTGCTCGGCTGACTAGCTGTGCTTCCATGCATTCACATTAGCGGAGTGGCCCGAGCAGACTGAGCAAGTGACAGAAGCAAAGGTGAGCGAAGCTTGTGACAACGGACCGAGGCAAAGCCAAAAGAGGGTCTGTGCTCGTTAATCGAAGCTGTCAAGGGATTGCTTAGCCAAGTCAGAGCTCGTTCCTGTCTGCTTCACTTCAACTCGCCGACAGGGTCCAGATCCTCTACTTCTGCAACACATCACCTTCGTTGCCAAGTCAAGGCCAGTGCGCAAAGTCAGCAACAATGAAAGGCTGAAGAAGCGGGGCTGAAGTCGCGGACAAGGCGCATGCATGTGGTCTGTGCTCTTCTCCCTCAACTCGTCACATTCGTGTGACAATCTGGCTTTCGACTCGCGAAGCTGAAGCGTGGGAAAGTAGCCACCTCTTCAGGCGCATTTGACCATGGCGGCTGACCGGTTCAGACCGCTCGACCTCGAACTGAGCTGCCGAATGAGCCGCAGCTTTGACTTGCATTACAGGACCACGAAGAGCTGAAGCAGCGAGCTCTCACGATGGATCGCTCCAACCCACGCCGGATTTGTCATATGGAGTGTGTTGCAAACCACTTTTGATTGCGGTATCGAAAATGCTGAATCCGAGCGAAGGCTATGGAGAACGCGATCAAGGCTCGGTCAGTGTGAAACCGCCATCGACGCAGAGGATCTGGCCATTGAGATACTGACAGCTGGCGAGGAACTGCGTCGCCTGCACCATGTCCTCCTCCCTACCCGGCCGACCGGCTGGCAGCGCCATCTCGTCCATCTTGCCCTTCAGCGTCGAGATGCTGGTGTCGTCGTTCTTGTCCTTTGCTGTCATCTGCGATGGGAACGTTCCGGGAGCGATCGCGTTGATTCGGACCTTGGCCGTGGTCGCAGCTGCCACCTCGAAGGCGAGCATCTTGGTGACATGGTGGACGGCAGCCTTGGAAGCATTGTATGAGACGTGCAGCTGCGACTGCTTGACGACACCCGAGATGCTGCCCGTGGTGATGATGGTCGACGACCAAGCAGTCGATGCTTCGGTTCCTTTGGCGAGCAGCGGCAGGAAGGCAAGGCTGAGGAAGTAGAGCGCATAGACGTTGATGCGGAAGAGGCTGTCCCAGTCGTCGGGCGAGTTATCTTCGAGCGACTTTTTGGCGAACTCCTCGATCGAGAGACGTTGCTCGCGGTGCTCTGGATGCATCTTGAGAGAAGCGTCGGCGGTGTTGGAGCCTTCGTTGAGCGGTCCGACGACACCAGCGTTCGAAATGAGGATGTCGAGCTTCGACTCGTGCTTGCTGAACTCGTCGGCGAGCGAGAGGCAGCCTTCCTTAGTCGAGATGTCGGCCGTGAGCGGAATCAGGGGTCGGTCGTCCGATCCGTGAACCTTGGCCGTCTGCTCCAAGACTTCACCCCTCCGGCCGACGATGTAGACTTTGGCTCCGGCGGCGCGCAAACCTCGAGCCTGCATCAGTCCGATCCCTGTGGCCCCGCCTGTGATCAGGGCGATCTTGCCAGTGAGGTCAAACATCTTGCCAGGAGCTAGATGCTCCGCGGCCGTGTGGTCTGCTGGTGCTGAAGAGTACGACATAGTTCGTTCGCGATGATGGTCTTTTCACGTTGCAAGAACAGCTTCGACGATGGAAGCGGCGTTGATGGTAGCGGAAGGAGCGATGTTGAAGGCGTCACCCGGGAAAGGGGCGCTGTCCTTTGGCTTCGTCTATATAGCGACAGCCTCATAGATGCAGTAACGATGCAGCACAGGCGGCTGATTCACCCCGACAGCGTGCTTTGATGATGACGATGCATTTTGGTGACCGAGTTGAGGACGCTCAGGGTCCACTTCGAAGGGGAAGAAAAGCAGCAGAAAATCGCTTTCTTCCGATTTTTCGCTTTGCCGACACGTCCGTTGAGTCAGCATGAGCCGTGCACGAGCAAGCGCATCATCGGATGCATCATCAACCAGACGAGCGAGGCCCGGCGCTCGCCATCGTGCTTGCGCGAGATGCTCGCGATCAGAGAGCTCTAGAAAAGGGCCCGGTCCAGAGGCTGACAAGGAAGCGCACGTGGGGATGTAAGTAGCCGGCGGACTCTCTTCGCGATCTACCGATGATCGGCGATGCCTGGGACAGCGAGCCGGCTGATGGATGCCGAAACGATCCTCCGTGTTGCTTCCTCATGTTGTCCGCTTGTGCGGTGGTATCGGAGACGACCAGCATCCTCGAGTCTGTACAGCTCCAAGCCGCCGAGATCTCGTTCTCGAGATCGACCATCGCCTCGGTCGATGCGCACGCATCGCTGATCACGGGTGTCTGCGGTCGTAGAGATCGTCATCGAGATCGTCCATCTTGGACGCGCCAGCACCACTACCTGTGGGAGGATACGACGAGTGATGATTGTACGGCTGGTGCGGCGCATCGAGATCATCATAGAGATCGTGTTCGGCTGCGTTGATGTCGAATGCTTCCGCCTCGTCATCGCGCATTCTCCCGTACGCACTGCGGCTGCCCGAAGCACCGCCACTGCCGTACGAACCCGCTCCGCCTGATCGGCCGCGACCGAAGAGTCCGCGAATGCGTTCTGCTAGTGCTTCGCGAGCGTTGTCGCCAAGGCACGATGAGAGGGCGAACCAGCCGATGGCTAACGCTACACCAATGCCGAGGATGATCCAGAGCGGCAAGAGCGAGGAGGACTCTGCTCCGGACTGGCGGCGTAGCAGCGTGTGTAGTGGGGCGGTCGAAGGCATGATAGCGGCAGTCTACTTCGTGTGCGGTTCTTTGTGTCGGAAGGAGGAGAAAAGCTTAGAGAGACTGGCCAGATTCCTGTCGTTATAGGCGCCTTCTAGACTCGCGAAGGTGATACCTGGCCTCTGAGGCAGTGTTGTATGAAGCGCTTCTGTTGCGATTAGTCGCGAGTGTGATATGCCGAACCTCTCGAATGGTGTTGTAGTTGAGCGACGAAGAGACTGTCGAAGGATGTCGATTACGAGCTCGGATGACATGCCCAACTTGGTGGTGCGTGCTTGAGAAGCGTGCCGAATTCTTCCCTGCTTTCGGCTTAGTAGGTCTAACAAATTCACCATTTTTGAGACCGGCATCCTCAACGATTCTCTGCTGCCCGCGGCCTCTATCCGGTCTGCCTCACCATCGACGTGGTGGCGATGTATGCGGTGGGTCTTCAGCACGGGTCTTGCACCAACAAAGACCCACTCCAGACACCTTGTAGAAGTAATGATTATTGAAACTGACGCACTGTACAGAAGGAACTCGCTGCTCCACGACCGACGCTCACTGATCAGCCACCAACCGGATATCGTACGCCACCTCGGTCTGGCAGCCGCTCTTCTTGGCCTCGTTGCTGCTCGGAGTGGCAAAGTCGACGGTCAGCCCGCTCTTGTCGGCAAACACCGCGTCTGCGCCAATGTACTCGCACTTGGAATCAAAGATCTGGGTGACCAGCTGCTTGTACCCGTTTGCCTCGATGAGGAGATGGATGTGGGCAGGTCGCATGGGGCTCCTATCGAGCAGCTTCAGAATGTCACCCGCTCCACCGTCGTAGGGGATGGGATAGGCGGTGGGACGGAGGCAGCGGACGGCATAGTAGCCGGCAGCGTCGGTGGTGAAGCGACCGCGGTAGTTGTAGTCTGGCTGCTTCTCGTCCTGCTGCTCGTACAGGCCGTTGGGGCCGGTGTGCCAGATGTCGATCTGCGCCCCCACGATGGGCGCGCCAGTCGAGGCGTCCGTGACCTTGCCATGCATGAGACACGTCTCCCCACGTTTGCCGTCGGCACTCGTGATGGTGTGGTCGAGCACAATGTCACCCCCGTTCTCGTATCGTGGAGCGCCCGTGCGGTAAAAGGGCCCGAGAATGGCGCTCTCCGTAGCATCCACTTTGGCTCCAGAAGAAGCAGCCTGCGCCCGCTCATGCGTCATGTTGTCCACCAGCGACTCAAGCCCAAGGACATCCGAGATGAGGATCAGCTCGTTTCGTCGCGCATCCGACATCTGACCCGAGCGAATGAGGAGATCGCACGAGGCGAGCCACTCTTCGTTCGTCAGCTGGACTTCGCGAGCGAAGGCGTGCAGGTGCTTCATGAGGGCATCGAGGACGAACTTGGCTCGGGGATGCGCTTTGGGTCCGGAGACGTCTTGGCATGATTTGGTGTACGAGTCGAGGACGCCGTTGGTGGTGGTGTGGCCGTTTGTGGCAGTCATCGTGGCGGTCTTTGATCGGAGAGTTGGAGGTGGTAAAAGGAAGGATCCCGTTCCGCCAGGCTTTGGAGGGGAGAGGTGTATGGCTCAGGAAAGGGGATGAGGACGATGGAGGACGGGAGGGTATCAGCGACACTCGAAGGCTCTTGTGATATACGAACGTCTCACCAGCCTGCAACTGGACGCTGAAACCGAGCTCATCATGACAATTCGCCAGTTGGTAATGGCTCTGCGCAGTGTGGGACTTGCCGTGAGAAGAGCTTAATTGGCGCCCCATCAGGGTCCCACGCCCCTCTGCTTGTTTGCGACGAAGGATGCACGGATATTGCGGCTGGCTGGCCTGCGATGAAATGCGGGGAAGCTGTGCGCTGCTTCCAGAGATTTCAGGGTAAAATCCGAGGAGCCGTGGAGTATGTCCGTCGCTACTCACAACTTCTCCTGCCAAGCAAGAGAGGGGGGATGCATTTGACAGCGGGGTAGTGAGTACGCTGTCCAATGGGAGCAATCTGATTCGACGCAGTGTGTCCGCAACAATGAGGGCACACCTTTGACAATCAGTGCACACCGAGCACATCCGAGCACGGATCAGATCCGGTCGTCGGTCCCTCCAAACACCACTTTGAGCCTCGATCACTTCATCAACTGAGACGACAGGAGAACCGATATGTCAAACGCCTTCATCGGCCTATGCTTTGAGTTTGGGTTGTCGCGCAACCTCTTCCCCACGAGATGACCAACAGGTGCCGCTGCGTGTCCCGGCCCAAACCGCAACCTTGGCCACTGTTTGCTGAGCCAACAACCGACGCTCGACTCGCACGCCCGGTGCCACAAACACTCCCACAGCACAGCCCGCCACGGTTGCAGCGGAACGCGTGACGCCGCTGCACGGGTATGCTCAAGCTGAAGCGTGAGCGACGGCTTGTGGCCCCGTGTAGGGTTGAATCGGGAGGAGAGGAAGGCTTGCGATCTCGGCCCGGCTATCCTTTTTTTCGACTTCGGCAAAAGGAGGGGTTTGTGCGCTGTGTGTGACACCGGACCCCACAATCGAGGCTTCGACAGGTTGAAAGCCACCTACCAACACACCTTCAAGGACTCGTTCAGCATCTCCTTGACATCGAAGCGGTTCAGCGGGAGCCACATAGACGAACGCAATTATGCCGGTGTGCGCGCTTCATCTAGTGCAGCTGCACGATGCGACCGCGCAAGGCGTCGACGGCTTCCTACAGCGTCTCTTCGAGGCGGCCACCAACCCGAAGGAGTTTAGCATCGTGACGGTCAGCCAGATCCAGTCGCCAATCATTCGACCTACGTTGGTCGACCACACCACCCTCAATGGCACTCCTTGGACGCTGCTGCTCGTCGTCGGCGGCGCGAAGGCCCACGTCTTGCCCTCCTCGTTGGGCTCGGCTGTTGAGGTGCACTACTCGCTCGTCTCGGGCATCCCCTCCAAGATCGTCAGCAACTACGACACCATTTCGACCAAGCTTCGGGAGGAAGCACCACGCGTGCCGCTGCTGGAGATCAAGCTGGATGGCAAGGGTGATGTAATTCCTCCCGCCAACAAGAGCAGCTCGACTCGCGACGATGGTCAAGACCTCTCCCTCTCCCCTGCTCTGCTTGACCTCGCCAAGCAATTGAATGCCAAAGGCCACAAAGGACCAGTGTCGATGCTCAACTTGCTGCATTTCCACACGCAGCCGGGCGCTGTCGAGTCATATCACGAGTACGGGCGTCGCTTCGCCACCGTCGCTGGCCGAAGGGGAGGCAATGCGAAGTTGGTTGGCATCGTCATCCCTCTCAGCGGCGAACTCAAAGACTCTAGGAACGGCAAAGGCAAGGGTGAGTGGTGGGATGAGTGTACGCTCGTCCACTATCCCTCCATCAACCATTTCATAGACATGAGCGTCGACGACGAGTATCAGTACATCAACAAGGAGTTCCGCCTGAAGGGCATCAAGGATACCGCGCTCATCTGCACGCTCGAGCTCGACCTCACCAAGTACCGAAGACAGGCCAAGTTGTAGATGTCGCAATGTCATGATATCGATATGCTATACGGCGGTGTTTGTCTCGATCACTTGCTGCTTGAGCATCCGACGCCGCGCCAACCCCTTCAACGCCCACGAAACGTTTTCGTACACGACAAACGTCACGCATGTCCCGGGCAGAATCCTCACCAGATTCGGCACCAACCCTTTGTAAAACGCCCGCAACCCCTCCTGCGTATACGTCAGCCGAATGCACGTGCTGATGTTGGGATAGATGTGCGACGTAGCGTGGTTCTGAATCCTCGACCGCACCACTTGGTACGGATAAGTCAACAGAATCGCCGCCACCTTCGACACGCCCGACATGACAATGTACTCAGCGTTGGAGAGCTTGACCATCGACGTGTCCACTCCGGGCTGATTGCGGATGGCCACGGACGTGCGCCACTTTTTGAGCTCTTCGTAGGCCATGAATTGAATGGCACCGTTGGAGACGCCGAACAGCGCGAGACCGGCGCCTTTGTACCAGCCGCGCACGCCTTCGGTGCGGTAGATCGATGCTAGACCGTGCCACAGCCCGCGGTACACCTCGGGCGCTTTAGCTGTGGTCGAAGATGCGGTGTTGGCAACGGATTGTGGAGTCGTAAACATGCGCGTCTTGACCACCCAGATGGGGTTCGTCATGAGCGCTGTGATCGCCCCGCTCTCCGATGCTGCTAGGAGATGCTGTCCCGCGGAGAGCTTGCGTGGCTCGCCAGTGGCCGGATCGGGAGTGGTATCGTTGGCAGACATGCGTTCTTTGATCATGGTATACCACAGAAAGTAGAGCCCCCACGAGGCCGAGTTGCCAGCAACGTTGGGACTGAGACCGCGATACAGACCCTTCCAGCCATCGGCTTTGACAATATCGTTGAGTGCGCCCATCATGTCGTTGCCGATGCGGCCTCCTA
Source organism: Kalmanozyma brasiliensis GHG001 (assembly GCF_000497045.1). NCBI lineage: Eukaryota > Fungi > Basidiomycota > Ustilaginomycetes > Ustilaginales > Kalmanozyma > Kalmanozyma brasiliensis. The sequence continues at coordinate 406,098 of NW_015961956.1, read as the reverse complement.
GCGCGTAGTACCTCCAGCTGTGGCGCGGTGCTGCCTGTCGAAGTGTGCCCCTTGCAGACTTGCCGGTGGCAGCAGCATCGATCGCTCGACCTTTGCCCTTGAGATCCGCGCTGCTGTCGGCGAGGGATGCAGCTTGCGAGTATATCGATGCGCCGTTGCGCTGGCGAAATGAGATGGGACGCGGCCGTGAGGTGTCCACCTGGTACTTGGTCTTGATGAGGTCGAGCGGATTCATGCAGATCGTAGCGACGGCGCCGGCTGCGATGCCGCCGAAGGCGTGATCGAGTGCAGGCGTCGGGAAGAAGGATGGAGTGGTGGCGGGGACGGCAGAAGATGAAGCGGCCGCTTGGGAGGCTCCTTCGCCATCACCGCTGCCATTTGCCACATCGGTGCTGCCGAGCTTGACTCGTGTGCGGTCGACTTCGAGGGATGAGAAAGGCCGTGATCGTGAAGGACCAGCCTCCGCTGAAGCTGCGCTTGAGGTCATGATTGCTAACGTCCGTGATCTAGGGGTCGAAATGCTTTATCGAGCTGGGAGCATGCTGTCCAGTGGCGTGAGCGCGCTTGGGGAACGAGCCTGTTGCTGGTAAGAATCGTGCGCACTGATGGGAATGGATGATCCTGTAGAAGGAGAGACTCGTCGTGTGGCAAGCTTATAAGATGCTTCCTGCTCTTGATGCTGTTCGAGTCAGGTGGCCATGTGGAGTGTTGGATGTGACAAACTGACTCTTCAGAAGAAATTTTGTGGTGTGGTGAGCGTGGTGCGGAAAGCTTCCGAGAAGCTCGGAAGATCACGCTCAAATTTAGGCTTTGCCGAGAACGGCGGTGACGCTTGCAATTTCACAAGAATGTTAGGCCATCGAGCGCGCGTTTGTGCAGAGCCCGACTTCCGACGAAAGGCAAGTGTCATTTCGAAACGACCTTCTCGACTCCTAACCCTTACTCCCTTCACCAAGACATCCTCCTCTTTCATCCCTGCCGACGGCTACTCCGCTGCTGTCCTGAGCTACTTCAAGCCTCGCCTTCAAGCGTGCTGCATAGCTCCGCGCTCTTACTCGCGAATCGATTGGCACCGACACGCAACGCCCGCCTCACGTCACATCACCTCCATTGAGGCTCTCTCACAATGGCGGTCGCTTCAACATCAAAGTCGACGGCAGGCAACGGGAGCACCTCCACCGCAGCTCCGTCCCCAACACTGTACGTCAAAACCCTCTACTCGAAGATCAAGAAATCCGAATTGCGACGACAGCTCTTTACGCTCTTCTCCTCGTACGGTCGAGTCCTCGACATCGTCGCCACGCGGGCGCCGTCCATGCGCGGCCAAGCATTTGTCGTCTTCGAAAGCACCTCGACCAGTGCTGCGGCAAAACGGGCGCTCGAAGGGTTCAGCTTCTACGGTCAACCGCTGCGGATCGAGTACAGTACGGGTGGGAAAAGCAAGGCGCTGCTAAGGAGGGAGTTGGGCAGCGAAGCTGTGTTGGAGGCCGATCTGGAGAGGAGCAGAGTCACCGTGAGCAGGAGGGGCGAGAAGAGAGGGCTGTTTCTGAGTGAAGATGGCGAGCAGGAGGAATTGGATGAAGAAGAGGACGATGGAGCGAGGGGCAAGCGGGTCAAGCTCGAAGAGGGGGTGGTGCTAAGCGCGAAGGGTGTGCCGGCGAACATCGAGCCTCAGGTGCTGGAAACGCTCTTCGGCCGCCAGACCGGGTTTGGGAGATTGACAACACAAGAGGACGCAGGCGGAGAGAGCTGGAGCGCAAGAATAGAGTTCGATAGCAAGGAAAACGCCGATGCTGCCAAGGAGGCGTTGCAGGATGTACAGATTGATCCCGTCTACAGGCTCGACTTGGAGCTGCTCTAGCCGCAATGTCACAGTCTCACGCCATCTGCGGTCCTACTATTCGCTTACTTTGGCTTTGAAATCCTCAGTTCAAGGGCCTGCATCGATACCACAGTCTCTCACACACGAGCACGCCGTCTGCAAACGAAGAAGCAGAAACCTTGAAATTGGAGTCGAACACCGCCGTCCACACATCTAGTGATCAATGATAGCGAGGTTACCGCTGATCAGCTTGTTCTCCAACACACTGCCCTCGGGGATCTCGATCTTGTTGCCCTCGTTGGCAACGATGATCACGGTTCCCCTGAGCGTGATGTTCCTGCCGAACACCACATCGCCCTGGACCGTCAAGTGGTCGAGCTCGATCATCTCGGGGATGCTCTTGAACCTCTTCTGGAAGGAAGCGACCTTCTTGAACGTGTCGCCCAACTTGACCACGGGGGTTTGGGAGAACATGCGGCCTGGGTTCATGACGAGCTTGCCGTGCTCGAGCGAGTAGAGGTCCGAAGTGATCAACAGCAAATCGGAGCAGCTCTTGACGGGCAAGAAGCGCGATCGGGGTACGTTGACACCCTTGGCGCCGCGGAAGTGCTTGATCGCCGCACCGACGGCCGTCTCGAGCTGGATGACGGCCTCACCGGACTCGAGCGCCTTGTTGTTGACAATGATCTCGAGGTCCAACTCCTCGTTCTCGAGCACGCGCTTGACAGCGCGCAGGTTGAGCCACAGGTTGTTGGTGTTGAAGATCTTGAACTTCTTGATCGACTTGAAGTCCTCGACGTGCTCCGAGGGCACTTGGGCGATCTCGAGCAGACGAATGGTGCCCTCGTAGTCGATCAGAGTACCACCCTTGACGTCGGCCTTGGTCTTGTCGGTCACTTCCGAGATGAACTCGGCCTGAGCATCAATCATGTGCTGGTAGATGTTGAGGTCGACGTCGGCACCCAGGTTGTCGACGTTCGAGACGAAGAGGTACTCCTTGCCAGCAGCAATGAGGCGGTCGAGAAGACCAGAGTTGTTCATGGCATCGAACAAGTCACCGTGTCCGGGAGGGTACCAGAGGTTCTTGTTGTCCGTGGCGTTGCGCGGGCAGGGGAGGAGCGACTCCTTGTTGACACGCGGGTATCGCGACTGGTTGAAGGTGAGGATCTCGACGTTGTGGTTGGCGTACTTCTGGATGACTCGAGCCGTGTCGTCGTCGGTGTTGAACGAGTTCATGAGGATGAAGGGGACGTTGACGTTGTGCGAGCTGTTGAGGTGCTCAATCTGACGCACGGAAAGATCGAGGAAGGTCATGCCCTCACGGACCTCGATGACCGACTTGGGACCGGTGCAACCCATGGTGGTACCGAGACCACCGTTGAGCTTGAGCACGGCAAGCTTGTTGAGGATCGAGGGATCAGTGGCCTTTCGCAGCTCGGCGTAAGGGGTGATCTGCTTGGGCGAAGGGGGCTGGATCTTGTCCCAGATGCTGTTTCGATTGCAAACGAGGAGGAGATACGGTCAGCGATTGCGCTACGAGAGAAGCTTCTGCACTGCGAATGTTGGAATGGCTACTTACAGCTTCTCGCCCTTGGCCTTCTCGGAGAGGTATCGGTTGAAGAGGGTGAAGAAGTTGGACATCTCGGCGTCGAAAGCCTGTGGTACGGGAAGGGCAGGTGCAAGGTGGAAGGGACGTCAGCTCTGCGGTCTTTTGAAATAGCTGAGGCAGATGCGTGCTTCAATTCGGCTCGTTTGGCAAGTCGGCCATCCATTCCGCAGGAGAAAGACGGCTCGGCTCCTCGTCGCAAAGCGAGAGCATCCGCTCTGTCGCTATCAGTGCGGAATGGTCGTAATGCCGCGTCGAATCGATCCATGTTCGACTCCTGAAGTAGACGCCAAGAGCCTTCACGGACCTATGAAAGCGTCCAGTGCTTCCGAAAGCGGTACCGCGTGTTTGAGAAGCAGCACAGCTGCCCATGCGGAACGAGTGCGTCGTGCTTGTCGTCCCAGAGAGGAGGAAGGTACCAACCTTGCGAACGGCAGGGTCATCGATGCCCGAGACGAGAGCGTTGAGCTCGTTGCGCATAGCCTTGGCGGCAACACCGGTGGTGGCCGACTTGAAGTCCTATGGAGCGGCAACCGAAGGGCAAGCAGAAGGGAAGCCACAAAATCGGCGGAGATCAGCAAACGTGTCCGCAAATCCGAGAACATGACCACTGCTCTGCGCAGCTTTGCCAGGCGCACAGCCAATTGGAGCCGACTGTCTTGGCCCCGCTGGATGGCAGGGCAGACAGCCGTCTCGCGAGACTCGACTGGAGCGCCTTGCGGCTCGCTCGAGCGCAGACTTGGCAGCTCTGAGCGCACGGCAGCTTGGCGAGCTGGTGATCAAAGGCAACTTACAATGTGCGAGGCACCACGGGTGCGCGAGGCCTTGATCTGGGCGCCATTGTTGGGCGTGGAGAGAGTAGCGTTCGAAGACATCTTGAACGACGAGGATGCTATTCCTAGCGATGACAAGGGAGAAAAGGTATGATGATGGAGGAAGTAGGAAGAGAAGGGAGGTGCGAAGGAGAAGTGATGCTAGCCTTCGACGCAAGCTACAGGGGTACACAGGAGTGGCGATTGCGATGCGGTGTGATGCAGAGGCGTTGTGATGCACGGTGCCTTGTGGGCAACTCGATTTTTGGAAGGGTGCGAGGGTGGCCAAAGCGAGCGAGAATCATGACGGAGCAGACAGACAGACACTCACGCCCGTGCCTGCAAGCGCAGCGCACAGAGAAGTGTTGTTCTCATGATTTCTCGCTCAATTTGGCCGAATTTTCGCTCGAAACGCCGTGAGCGGGTTGGGTCGTCGAGCACGGGCACAAAGGCTGCGCACACCTCTCGCCCCTCCGAGTCTTTTGTTCTCAGCGGACAGCGAACGCTTTCGGAAGAAAGCCAGACAGACACTGCTCAAGTGCCCTCGAAGAGATTTCAATTTACTCACAACGAAGTTTTGGAATTTCGAGAAATTCGCCACCGCCCATCATCGATGTGCAGCCATGTCAGATGTCGCCGGTCAAGACCCTCTTTGAACGCAGATCCTCCGCATGCACCTCGACCAATCATACAGCAGAGGCGACATGCGCAATGCACGATCGAAAAAGCGTACAGTTGTACAGTAGGTCAAGGAGTGCGTGCTCTGGTCAGTCAGAGAGACAGGTGCAAGCTGGCCTGAGTTGGTGAATCGGGTAGCCTTCCTGCGCTCGGCGTGGGCAACAACCAAACTCAGGCTGGGCGTAAAGAGATATTCCGACTGAGAAACGTGGCTCAATCGATATTTTGGCGGGATTCCGGAAACGGTTCGGTCCGCTCGTTCGCTGGTGGGCGCTTGACAGCTCGTTTGTTCGAATAGTTGCTCCGTGCAGGCTGGCCTCTCCGCAATCGGCCGTTGACGCTATCGATAGGTGGGTTGTTCACCTGACTAGCGTCAAGACCATCGGGCTAGCGTCAAGTATGAGGATGACGATGCCTCTGTCTCGCCTAGGACTAGTGTAGCAGTCACTTCACTGCCAGCGTGGAGACACAAAAGTGCGCTAAGTGGCTGCTGACCGGCATGTAGCATCTGAAACATCACCGCACGTAGGCGGCGTCTTCCTGCCTTATCTGCTCTTCGTCGTTAGCGTTGGATCGTGGATTTGCCTCGCCTCCAGCCCGATCTCGCTGTTGTATCGGTGCATCAGCATGGCGAAGGTCATCCCATTCGATCGTGTGCGTGTGTGTGAGAATAGATGCGAAGAAATCATATTGTGCTGCGATGCGATGCAAGTGAAACGAGAACAAGACTGCGAAAGGTCCATGAAAACCGACCGGTCCTGCTAGTCAGGAGCAGAGTTGACGACTAGCCACGAAGAGAGCGCACCCTCGTCTCGCTACGGATCGAGCCTTCTTCATCCGACCCGTATCGGCTCAGCTCGGCCCAGCTCTCCTGACCATCGCTGTGCACCGAGATCATGTCGACGCCTCCCACCGCCGCAGGCTTGCTGCCACTCGACATTGTCGGGCTCGGCGGAGCTTGCACCTGACTCCACCTTCCCTCCGAGTCAGCTGTATCGCTGATCACTTCAAAGTCAGGCTCGCTCTCGGCGCCCGCAGATCGTGATCCAGTCGAAGGTGGGTTGAGGCTCGGTGGATGCAGAGCCCTATTTGAGCGATACGGAGATCCAGAGGTATGCGAGTTGTTGCTGCTGCTATGCGCGTCAGCGTAGAGATCATGGAAGGAATGCTGCTGCTGGTCCGAAAGCGTTTGCGAAAGCCCGTTGGTGTCGAGGATCACGTGCCCTTCCTCGGTCAGCTCCTCTTGAGAGGGCGAAAAAGTGTCACGAGAATCTTGCGTGGCGGGCTGGTCAGCCCGTTGAGCGGTACGGTCGCTGAAGACGGCATGCCAGGATGATGCGGTGCCATCCACAATGTCGGCAAAGGGGTCACTGGCGTTGCTGCGAGCATTCTCCTGATCCAAAGCCTGCGATGTCTGCACGTCAAAGTCAAGGCCGAAGAGACCGTTCCTGGCTGCCTCAGTCTCGCCTCTGCTATCGCCCCTCTCGAGATCAGATGATGTAGAAGCTTCTGCGCCGTGGTCGCCCGTTTCGGTCACCAGCTGCGCAGACGGCACTTCATCTGTCTTTGACGAAGCGCTCCCGACTCTGTGATGCGTCATTTCAGGCGACGTCGTCTTGCGCGTATCCATTACAGGCACACTGATGATGCTCGTCCGCGCTGATCGATCCTCGTTCGCCGCATCCGCACCTGCTGGGCGTCGTCTCCGCAACCTCCCATCTTGCTGATCCGTGCCACTTGTGAGACTTTCGCTCATCGAAGCTCGAAGGCGGTCGCGGTAAGCGGAAGCTTGACGTTCGTGCATCTCGAACTCGTGCTGAGCGCTCTCCCTGCTTGCCTCTTCCCCGACGCCTCTGCGGAAGTCATCCAGCTCGTCGTCGCTCAGTCGACGATGCCCATCTCTGCTCCTGCTAGTATCGCGCCTTCGTCCATCCCGCAAAGTTCGGAGGTCGTCCTGGATCTCGTGGACCGCTTGCTCGACCTCTCTTCGAAGCTTGAGGAACTCGCTGCGCACACCTTCGCCGAAGCCATGCGGCCAATTGTCCTCGCGCCAGGGGCGAAAGACCGCCACTTCGAATGCGACAGCAGCACCGACGCCTGCCGTTGCGGCTGCTGTGATGATGAGCGGGTGCACCATTGTGATGGCAGCAGGGTAAGGGTCGTTCCTGCGCGCGTGCGGTTCTAGGCGTTCGTCGTCCGCAAACAGCACACTGCTGTAGGTGAAAAGTAGTCAGTAGTCAGCGCCTTGCCAGTCGCCGTGTCGTTGCAGTTCTCGCTCTTGCGTAGCAAGACGCAATGCTCGACGGTCGTGGTGGAGAAAATCGAGGGGAGAGTGGGTGGTTTCGAGGCCTAGAGGCTCAGTCGATCCGAGCGGGGAAGGCACTTTTTTGACGCGCAGGTGGAGCGAGCTGGCTGAGTTGCGGAGAGAACCCTGCATAAGCGGTGCAGGGACCGAGCGGGGGATAATTGGCAAAGTGTTAGGCCCACGCATGAGGTTTGACGCTGCATCACTTGCCAGATCTGGTCCTGACACTTCATCGCCTGCCAGAACACATCGGCGTGCTGCTCAGCTTCAAGTCAATTCAACACTCAGGTGTCCATGAGGAACGGATGCTGTATGCATTGCAAGTCGGACGATGGGAAGAGAATCGGAAGATGTCACTTTTTCCACAGCCCCATGAGCTCTTTCTGCAAGTCTCTCGCCTTCCTCTCCTTCTCCAAGCTCTGTGTGCTTCGCAGATGACTGACCACATCCCTCGTCTTTCCAAAGTAGACCTCTTGCAGCTGATTGCGCATCTTGGCCTCCATGTCCTCGATCATGCGGCCCACGTTGGAGACGTGCGAGACGAAGTCCGGCAGCGCATAGTCGCCTTCGGATTGACGCGTGAGACTGCCTGCAATCTCGACGGTGCCTACTTTGGTGGAGGAAGGCTTGAGGTCGGTGGGCTCTTCGTCACCTTCGTCGCGGCGGACGAGACCGAGCATGACGGTCGAAGTGAGCTTGTAGCTTGCGCTGACGCCGGTGCCAGTGGACGAGGATTTGGAGCTGCCACTCGCGCGTTCAGTTGCCTCAAAGACGTGGATCGAGTCCCATGCGCCCGAGATGCCGTTGCCGCTGGCGTCGCCGATGGCTGTCAGGTCGAAGCAATCAAGGTGATCAAGTGATGTCAGTGAGACAGTCTCCGAAGCGATGCACATCCCGCGCCGCTCTGGCGACTGCGCGTCAGACTTACTCTTTTTCAGCAGGACGACGCCTGCAAAGGTGGATGGAGCATGCGTGCCTCCGACGGTCGCCCCGGAAAGGGAGCTTGGATCGCTGTCGAGGTCCCACAGGTAGACGCTCGACAGCGCATTGTCGTAGTAGAGCTTGGCGTATGTCGCGAATGCATCGTTGGCCTTGAGCTCCAGCGATCTCAAGGGTGCACTTGGTCGTGTCCCTGGCTCCCCGTCCGCAGTGTCGTCGGCATCCGGTGCGATGGGAGGATGGTAGGTGTCCGAAATCCATGACCTCCAGCTGTCTCCGTCCTTGTTGTAGTCGCAGCATAAATACTCCCGCCCTGAACCTTGCTTTGACTCATCCACCTTGACCTTGAGCGGCTGGTCGACCGAGGAGTAGAGATCGTCGGCATATGATGGGATGAGCTTGACGATCGAGTCGAGGTTCTGCTCCACTTTGGACGGCGGCAGGCGACGCAAGAGGTCGAGCGAGAGGTCGAGTGGGTCCGTCATTCTTGGTATGAGGCTATTCGGACTCTAGCAGCCAAGGAATAGGAACTTGGTGAATGCTGGATGGTGGGCTGCTGTCCAGTATCTGACCAGAACCTCGAAGTTGGGGAGTGGTGTGAGTGCGTGTCTTGAGAGGTCTGTGCGAGATCGGCCATCACCTCGCCGATCCATCTCGGCTTAACCTCACGTGAAGTGAAGGCATAAAACTGTTTTGTGTTACGGTGTGAAGCTCAACATTGCTCATTTTTCCGCCATGCGAGAACTAAAGCCTGTCATTGACGACCGAGATGGCGTGCTTTGGCTCGCCCCGCTCTGCTCTCGAAGGGTCAAAGAACCCTGAAGCACTAAAGCACAGACCACAATCAGAAGATCTGTTCAGCATCTCGCTGCAAACGGTGAGCACGTTTGCTTGCCTCGTCCTTCAGTCCGCTCGAGAAGAAGAAGGAAGAGAACCAGCGGTTGACTGCCGCCCATTGCAGCCCTCTCGTTCACGGACCAATATATAGATCCGCCTCTCCTCGACACATCGTTCGCATTGTTACCACCACCACCCTTTGTGCTTCTTCGTCCACGTCCCCCCTCGTAGACGCATTCATAACCGAAAATGGCTTCGCACGCTTCCAACTTCGACACCCTCCAGCTGCACGCTGGTCAGGAGATCGACCCTGCCACCAACGCTCTGGCGGTGCCCATCTACGCCAACTCGTCGTTCGCCTTCAATGACTCGGCTCACGGTGCTGACCTTTTCGGTCTGCGCAAGTTTGGTAACATGTGAGTGTTCATCAAGCTGTCTGCGAGCAGCAGCATTGCTCTCTGTGCACACTCCTGTGCAAGGAGCGGGCCGTTTACACGCCGTCAGACGGAAACCCGAAATGAAAGACCTGGATGCTGACGAACGAATCTCCTCTCTAACTCTGCGATACAGCTACTCGCGTCTCATGAACCCCACCAACGATGTTTTCGAGAAGCGCATGGCTGCCCTCGAGGGCGGTGCCGCTGCTCTGGCCACCTCGTCCGGCCAGGCTGCCCAGGGAATGGTCGTCATGGGCCTCTGCGGTTCCGGTGACAACATCGTCTCCTCGTCGTACCTCTACGGTGGTACTTACAACGCTTGGGCCAACCTGTTCCCCCGCCTCGGCATCACCACCAAGTTTGTCAAGTCCGAGAGCCCCGAGGCCTACGCTGCTGCCATTGACGCCAAGACCAAGGCCATCTACATCGAGTCGATTGCCAACCCCAAGTACATCGTGCACGACATTGCTGCCATCGCCAAGGTGGCCCACGACAACGGCATCCCTCTCATTGTCGACAACACGTTCGGTGCCGGTGGATACCTTGTCCGCCCCATCGAGCACGGTGCCGACGTGGTGGTGCACTCTGCCACCAAGTGGATCGGCGGTCACGGTACCACCATCGGCGGTGTCATTGTCGACAGCGGCAAGTTTGACTGGAGCAAGAGCGGCAAGTTCCCTCAGTTCACCGAGCCCTCGGCAGGCTACCACGGTCTTAAGTTCTGGGACACCTTTGGTCCCATCACTTTCGCCATCTACCTTCGAGTTGTGATCCTGCGTGATCTCGGACCGTGCCAGAACCCCTTCGGCTCATTCCTGCTGCTGCAAGGTCTCGAGACGCTTTCGCTCCGCGTGGGTCGCATTGTGGAGAACGCCCTTGCGCTGGCTCAGTGGCTCGAAGCGCACCCGCAGGTCTCGTGGGTCTCGTACCCTGGTCTGCAGAGCCACCCCTCGCACGCTGTGGCCAAGAAGTACCTTCCCCGCGGTTTCGGTGGTGTGCTCTCGTTCGGCATCAAGGGCGACGCGGCTACCGGCTCGGCTTTCGTTGACAGCCTCAAGCTGGCTACTAACCTGGCCAACGTCGGTGACGCCAAGACGCTCATCATCCACCCTGCCAGCACCACCCACCAGCAGCTGTCGGACGAGGACCAGATCAGCTCCGGTGTTACTAAGGACCTTATCCGTGTCAGCGTCGGTTACGAGTTCATCGAGGACATCAAGGCTGACTTTGCCCAGGCTTTCGAGAAGACGTCGGGTGTTAAGGGTGCGATCCCCGGCGGTGAGACTGGTCCCGCTCCTGGTCTCTCGGGATCTGTGTAAATGAGAGCGCCGTAACAAGCTGGAGCAGCCATCGCATGGATACCTCTCGCCTTTTTCTGTAGTTGCTCCTGAAAATATATGTGCTGTACCCAAGTTCCCACTTGCAACTGTCAAACAGCGATGTGTGAGTCCCACGCTTCTTACTTTTCGGCCCGGAGAAGAGGATCGTTTGAAGGTGGGAGAGAGCAACGATGACCGTGATGTACGATCAACTGACGGTCCTTGCTCGTTTTGCTGTTGAATTGCGCGCCCCCTTGAGTTGAGTTAGCCGACAACCGCACAGCAGAGCGCGATGATCCCCCGCGTCTCCCCTCCAATTTCGCTCCCACTCTGCTGCGCTGTGTGGGCTGGGCAAATTGTCTCAGAGGCGGCGCCCAATTTTACGCCCTTTGGTTGAATTTGAGCCCCTTTCTGCCTGTTGGTTTCTCGCCCGCGCGACGGCGCGTGTGTGCGTGTGTTGGCATACAACGCCTGCACGCACCTCCGAGGGCTTGCGAATCGCTCCATCGCCACTTTCTTTTGGCTTCTGTTTGCCCACCATCATTGTTTCCATTCTCCAACAACCGAACGCAGCAGATCAGGGCTCGAGCGTCAATTCTCACAAGCGCAGGACACAACAAGATTCACGGCAGATTGCTCTCTTGGATTCGCCACGCTCATTTCTCTCGACGCTCACTTCATATTTGACACCGAGACTCGCCCTGGACGGATAGCAGCAAGGTCACCAACACCTCTACTCGTATCAGCGACTCTCAGAACATCCAACAAGCAACGGAACGATCCTCACCAAACCGTCGCAGCATCTAGCGTCACGACCACCGGTGACTAGCAAGCAACGCACCCCCTCCCTCTTTCTTTCTCCTTCCTCATACACACTCGCCAAGATGGGTTCCTCCCTGAGCCGGGCGATGGGCAAGATCTTTGGCAACAAGGAGATGCGCATTCTGATGCTTGGCCTCGACGCGGCGGGCAAAACGACCATCCTGTACAAGCTCAAGCTCAACCAATCCGTCACCACCATCCCTACCGTCGGATTCAACGTCGAAACCGTGCAGTATAAGAACGTCAAGTTCAACGTGTGGGATGTAGGTGGACAGGATAAGATCAGGCCGCTATGGAGGCATTACTACACGGGAACGCAGGGGTTGGTGTTTGTAGTGGACTCTCAGGATCGGGACAGGGTGGATGAGGCCAGGCAGGAACTGCATAGGATCATTGGAGATCGCGAGATGCGGGATTGTTTGTTGCTGGTGTTCGCGAACAAGCAGGATCTGCCCGGGGCTATGAGTCCCGCTGAGGTGACGGAGAAGTTGGGCCTGCATAGGATGCGAGATCGAAGCTGGTTTGTTCACCCGAGCTGTGCGACCAGTGGCGAAGGGCTCTACGAAGGGTTGAGCTGGTTGAGCCAGAACGTTAGCACGACTAAGAGCTGAGGAGCAGCGCACACAAGTGGATTTCTTGCATCGTAGGCCAATATCAATACCCTTTTCTCAGCTTCGGTCGACCGACGTCAACCACCTCATGAGCACAGCGGCCCGCGGCAGAAGAGACGGTCCCGCCGTGCATCGAAGGCGCCCGCTGGTCGATTCGATCAACCGACCCATTCCACAACGTGAGAAACGAGACTGCAGATGCCTCGCGACGAGCCCGAACAATCACCCATCCCCTCCTAACTCAACCTTGATCATCCGCCCACTTCTTGACACCGCACATTTCGACCCAGCTCACCGAACATCACGCAGACCCCGAACTTCCAGAGGAAAACCGACCGTGACATTGCAATCATCCTCTCTCAAGCGCTCCCCGAGCTACTGCTCGTGCTGTTTGGAACGACACTGGTCGAGCTCGAACTCGATCTCGTGGAGGCTCTCCTCCCCGACGCGCTGCTTGCGCCACTTGCCGAACCAACCCTCAAACCAAGCCAGCTGGCCCATCCTTGCAAACTGTAGTCTCCACTGGCCCCCGCAGCTGCGCTGCTGGTGGGTGCGCCACCACGGCTGTTTCTCGCCGTGTTGGCCCTGAGCATCCTCTCGTACTCGGCCTCGCTCAGACCGCCACCGTACCCGCTTCCATATCCGCCGTACCCATTCCCACCAGGCGTGGGACTCGGTTGCGGGGAGGGGTTGTTATGATTCAGCGGCTGGAGCAGTCCTCGATCGCTAAGCATGCCGAGCACTGCGTTGGCCAACTGATGCGTTCGACCCGAGCCACGACGGGCTTGGTGGTGCGATGCGGGGGTTCCGCCCAGCGCGCCGTGCTCTACGGCGGTGGCGTACGAGGGCGGCCGAGTGGACGTTGCAGGAGGTGGAAGTTCGGCAGGCGAGGGAGGCGTCGCCGGGAAATACGAGTCTTCGGCACCGCTGCTACCTCCTCGTGAAGACGAGTCGGAGAGCGAATGGAGCGAGATGTCGAGACGATGCGGCGTGGGCGGATTGGGAGGGCTGCTGTCCATCGAGTCTTCCAGCTGCATCGGTCGGCTGGTGGGCCGAGGCGGCGGAGGTCGGAGCGATGAGGTGCGTGCAGGTGCTACAGACGATGTGCTTGCGCTCGTGGTCATGCGGTTGTGCGAAGACGAGGGCGAGCGTTCTTCGTACGGCGAGATGGGTGGAGGTGGCGATTCGCTTCTATTGGCGTCGCCAGCAGCGTTCGACGACGAGGTGGCTCCTTGGGCATCCGCTGAGCTGCCCTGGCCGCTCTCCATGAGGATGGTCCCGCGCTCCTGACCGTAAGCGGGTGGCGGCGCCAGTGTTCCTACCATGGGAGCCAGGCCCCACTTCTTCACGTTGGCTTCGATAAAGACGAAGCCAGCCTGACCGAGGTTGACATGAATCTCACAAGCACCATCAGCGCCGACGGTGGGGAACAGGTTGTAGCGGTTGAGACCGATGAAAGCATCCTCGAGACGCTTGCCGTTGCGTGTGAAGAAGACGGTACCTGTTCTCGGACGATATCCGACGCCGATGACATCACCTTGACCGTACGCGGGACCGTACGACTGTGCTGCAAAGGGATAATTGTGGCACTTGAAGCCATCGCTGGAAAAGTAGCCGATCGAGTACTTGGACCACCCCGGCAAACGGAACTGCGGATAGGGCTTGGTAGTGAGACCGATGGCGACATTGGTGTTGTCGGGCTTGTTGAACATCTTGACCTCCCAGTAGTAGACTTCGTTGATCTTGGGCAAGGGCAGGTTGCTCTGCACGCACACGCCTCCGCCCTCCTGCGGCGCCATGCCCTCGCCGTCTGCAATGAAGGTGATCTCGGTCCTCGCCTCGACAAAGACGGACGGATTGCTCTCGTAGTCTGGGTCAAAGGACCATGCGCTGACGCCCTTTTCTTGGATGCTGAGGAACTGACTGAGGGTAATGTCGGTCGACTGGGTGCCTGGTGGATAGGCGAGGATCCAATCCTTGGCGCGGCGGTAGCCTTGCTGAATGGGACCTTCGACGGACTCGAGCCAACGCTGTTCGATGCCATCCAGACCGCCTGTGCCTTCGAGCTCTTCCTCGCGACCGACATCGAGCGGGCCATCCGAATCGCCAAGTGAGATGCGGGCCCTGCGTCGTACGACGATGACAAGGATGATGAAGAGGAGCAAGAGAAAGAGCAAAGTGGAGAGGAGGATGAGGAGAGGTAGCAGCAGAGCGAGAGTGTCGTCGGCGGTAGGTGGACGCTGGTAGACGGGCTCGTCTGGGATGTGGATGATGTCGAAGGGCTTTACGGTCGGGCTTGGATCCTGCGCATGACCGATGGATTTGAGCTGTTGATTGAACAGGCGTTCGCCCGACATGCCAAAAGGCCGCTTGAAGCGCGGCTTGGTCGCTGGCAAGACAGGGTCGAAGATGCCGTCGGCATTGCGGTCGTCATCTGAAAAGGTGAGAAGCGCGTCCATGTCAAGGACGGATTGCCGGAATGCGTATCGACCATCTGGAGCTGCTTTCGGTTGGGATCTGGATCTTGAAGAGGAGAACAGCGAGTTGGAGGATGTGTCTATTGGCGAGGAAGCAGAGGGAGATGAAGGCTGGCGCCTTGACCCCGAGGAGGAAGCCGCCTCGTCCTTGCGGGCATTCTGCATGTTGTGAGATGACAGTCGTCTTGGATCCAGATGAGATGGCTTGTCTGCGTGAGGCTGACCGAGATCAAAGTGCGAGAGACGCCATGCCCTGCAGCGATAGAGCGATACGATGATCTTTGCCAATGCCAAGCTTGTCAAGGGAGCGTTCGAGAGGTGGGTGCGAGATGGTCCTGCTGCTACTGGGCTTGCGGGTCAAAAACCACAGATGTGTCGGTGTAGGAGGTGACCGCCGAACCGGATGCAGCTGGCGTTGCAACAGCGACGTCGATGCTCGTGGTGGCGCGCTGCTGCTTGGAGTGCCGAAGGATTTGCAGGTGATGATGGCGGGGGTAGCGACGGTGATGACAGAATGACGAGCGAGACAAGGGTGCGAAATGAGTGTGCGCCTGTGTACCTGACCAATTTGGTGAGCTGCTTGTAGTCTGAGATAGCCAGGCGAGGATGACCTTAATCACCAAACCGGCTCCAGAGCAGTCTCGTCACTCGCTTCAAGCTCAGCTCCGTGGACCGACGCAATCTGAGCCCTCTCAGCCCTCTCCGCCTGTGCCGATTTTCGAGGCTCAAAATCCTAAATATGGCAGTGCGGGGGCAGTTCACCGGCCAAAGAAATGCCTCAGCAGCCTGACCGCTTGCTCACCTGCATAGGCCTGCAGCAAGCGCGTAAAGCGATGCTGGATCTGGCCAGATCGGCTGCGTCCCGCGCAAAAAACGTGCCCGATCCGGATGGATTTTCAGCGCAGGTTCCTCTTCGCCCATCGACGGTCGCTTTTGGATGCGTGAGCCTGACTCAGCAGTCCTCCTCCCTCCACCATCATCAACCCTTACTTCCTGCCTCGACATCATCTCCCCAACAACACCGCCCGAGTTGTTCTTTCTTCGACGCAGAGCCAATCGGATCACACGCGCTGCCTTCGAAACAGCATCACGCTCAACTTCCATTCTGACCGCTGCTGCAACGACGAAGCACCCGCGTCGACCTCCTCGACGCGTCTTATACCGAAACCTCGAACGTCGCTGAGGATCATCACGAGCCTCAATCGCCCTTCTACCTGGTGTGAGCCCCCGCTCAGAGCTTCGACAAGCACACTTTCGCCGACATGGACGCCAAATCAGCTGCCCAACAGCACGCCGACCCCACCGACGACTACAACTGTAAGCACCGCCTCCCCCTTTCTTCCTGACAGCGCATGACTAAGCCAGACCCTGACCACTCCCACCATCTTTTTCCCCACAACCAGCCTCCGAGTATACACACAGCAACCTCGACCCGTCCATCTCTGGTAACGATGAGACTTCCACCTCGGGTCCCTCCGAGACCACTGGGGCGGAGGCGAGCCACACGCGCGCCATGGAGGCCGTCATGCAGCTAGCCCAAGCCGCGTCGCAGCAGCAGTACGATCAGCAGCACAGCAGCACCGAACACCAGCAGCACGGGCACGTAGAAAACCCAGAGGTGCACAACGCCTCTCTGCCCGTCAACAATTCCGAGGAAGGTGAGAAGCGGGGGAGCAAACGACGTTCTTCCATCCAAGCCGTTTCACCTACGGGCAATCGCGGACGACGAGCCTCGAAAACCGCCCGGAACGACGACTCTGACGTAGCGGCTGCAGCAGCTGCTGCTGCCGCCGCCGCAGCTTCCGACGGCCAACCTCTGCCTCTACTCGAATCGTGGTCCGGCGACAACCTCCCCTCCGAACTCCAACAGGTCTATCAGCAACATCTCGCACAAGCCACCACCACCACCGACGACCCTTCCTCTAGCAACGCCAACTTCAAACCCACACGTCAACTGTCGACGTCCAAACGCGCGGCGCAGAACCGTGCTGCGCAACGAGCCTTCCGCGAGCGCCGGGATAAGTACGTCAAAGTGCTGGAATCCAAATCTGCGCGATTGGAGGTGGCCATCCGTGTGGCGAGCGAGTGCAAGCGGCGCTACACCGAGAGCATTCAGACGATCGACGGGTTGAGGCAGGACAACCATACGTTGCGGGTGGCGCTGGCTGCGTTGAGTGGGACGTCGTTGGATGGACAGGCGCCACCGGTGATGAGGAGTGAGGAGTTGTTGGCGACGCTACCCGAGATCCCGGCGTTGACGACCGAGGAGGAGGAGGCGGTGTTGGCGGGTGTCGGTGCGACCGGAGGAGGGGGTGGGAGTGGGGGTGGGCAGAGTTTGGATAGTTTGAGCGCTGTAGCTGCCGCGGCGGCGGCGGTGAGCACGGACGGTGCCGGGGAGAAGACTGCGGAGACGATGGCAGAGGAGCAGAGCGCAGAGGAACAGGTCAAGGCTGCTTTGACCAGTCCGACTGGTAGCAATGTGGCGCTGCCCCAGCCTCCGTCGGCTAGCACTGCCGCTGGCAGCTCGTAGTGGGTCGCTCTAGTCATTGCATCACTGAATTCACTCGCTCCATTCGCAAGCCCATTGTATGACAAGGCAAAGTCTCATTCGTCTCTTGAGCCTCGGTTCTCGTCGGCAGTTCCGCAGCTGTTAGCCATCATACTGGCCCACGATTCAGCAGCAAGAGTGTCTCCCCCGCCATCTCATTGAACAAACTCGAACGCTCGACAGCATGTCTCCTCTTTGTCCGGGTGCTTCCGCGTCGGTTCTCACACTCTGGCTCATCTTTCACGACACCCCCACAGCCATGGTAGCAGCCTCGTGTGTATGTGACTATGCTTGTTTACCGTATGACCCAAGACCAATCTACCTGCACATTCACTCGAACAGACCCTTATACCGGGTCTCCTTACAAAAGTTGCAGCACATCCCTGTACCCGCATTCTCCTTGCCTTCCTCCTTGACGCGTTGACCTTGCAACTTCCACCAGTATGGGCTGAAGCGCGTATTGCATCCTTCGCACTGTTTGCCTTTCATCTCGGGTGCACCTGTCAGGCTCTTGTTGGTCTCGCTTGTGAGGGCGTCGTAGCGTTTTGCGCGGCGCATCAGGGCGTATGCTGTGTCCGGGGTGCTCTTGTTTGCGCGGACGAACATTTGGAGGCTTGTGAGGCCGGATTTGGGGTCGACTTCCGCGAGGTCGTAGAGCTTTTTGGACTTTGCCACTTCCTTGTGGTCGCGACACCACACTTGTGGGGTCATGTGGCCGGTTTCGCCCTTGAACGTGAGCGTCGGGGTGACGTCCCGCCGACTGCCCTTGACGGGGAGGATCTCAAAGGCGAGCGTGAAGAGCGGTTGGTGGTTGTAGGCGCAGCTGACGTGGAATGTTCTTCGGCAAGACGGGTCAGCGCAGGAGACGCAGGCGCCGCGTGGGGTGTGACACAGATCGCATAGAGCTTCGTAGCGATGCGTGGGGAGATTGCCGCACGACTCAACCGTTTTGAGCCGGGTGGTGTCCGAGAAGACGACTTCGGGGATGAACACGGAGCACAGGACGTGGGCCCAGTTGTTGCATTCCGTCGGCTTAAACGCATCCAATGCGCCCAGGGGAGCTTTGACCAAAGCGTCCTTCTTGATGTCGTCCGACGAGACGGAGGTGGAGACCCGGGGGCGACCGCGAGCTTTGCCATCCCCACCAGAGGCGATCGAGGCGGCGTACTTGGCCATCACCGCTGCGGCGTCCTCCTGCGCGACGTGGCTGCAAAGGATGCATCGAGGCAGGAGTGCTGCTTCTTGCGTCTGCTCGTTGTTGCACGGGTCGCAGAGCCATTGCGCCGTCTCCACCTCGGCATCGGTCAGGCCGTAGCAGCCCTGATGAACGCTAAGCGAACACTGACGGCATTGAGCCAGCTTCTTCTTGGGCTCGATGCGCTTGCACATGACGCACTTGAGTGGTTCTGGTTTGGGCACGGGAGGCGGCTGCGCGGGTGAGGGCGAGGTGGCGGGTGTGACGGCCTTGCCATCTCGAGTGGTGCGTACGAGTTTCGACGGCGGCGCAACACCAAGTCCATCCTCCGAGGTGCCCGGTGCGGCTGCTGTGGCGGTGGACGACTTGTTCCGCGTGTTGACCGACACAAGATCGGGATTGAACGTTTCGGCGGCGTACTTGCGCCAGTAGATGCCGCAGTTGACGCACAGTACGCGGTTGGCGAGCGACGCGGGACCCTTGTACCAGATGCGACTCGATGTCGTCGAACACATGGCGCACGATGTTGTCGGACCGGGGGCTTCGTCCCCATAGACCGAAAGCGAGGGTGACACTGCCCGCGAGGTAGTCGGCTTCGTCGTCGCCGTTGTCGAAGTCGAGCTCCGCGCTCCGTTGGCCTTGCCCTTCGACCCTCCTGCAGCCTTGGTCTCGCGCTGCTGACTTGCCTCCATGTCCGCCTTGATCCGTGCCATCTTCCAAACGACAAAGTAGCGCACGATCTCCGAAACCTTCTTGCTCGGGATGAACTTTTTCAGCTGTTTCATGTCCGAATTGACCTGTGCGATCCCCGATTCGAACTGCTTAGCCTCCTTGGAGCTCCAGTGATCGATACGGAGCTGCTTGGTGGTGCTGGCGGACACGGTCATGAGTGCTTGCACCGGATCGCCCTCCTTCTCGGTGAACGTCTTGAGTGCCCGGTTGAGGAGGTCGACGTGGAAGGGCGGAACCGTCTTGAAATGCGCCTGTACTGCTTGAAGGTAGGCGTTGAGAACCTGCTCTGACTCTGCTGCCGAGGGCAAGAAGATGGCTTCGATGCTTTGATCACCTCCTCGTTCGAACTCGGGCTCCTCGACGGTGGACACAGCAGCTGCAGCCGCCGGCGTGTTCGTCCCTGTCGTCGGGGTATCGGATCGCTCGACAGCCTCTCGTTTGCGTTTGAACGGGCGACCTTTCTTCTTATGGGAGTTGCTAGTCGGTGCAGCCTGGTGAGGGGTGCTCGTCGACGCCGACGCAGCGGCGCCATCCTCGGCCCCTGCTGCCGCTGCCGCCGCCAATTCGTCCTCCTTGATCTTCTCCTTGGTGCGACAGTGCACGCCAAGACCGGCCTCCTTCTGCTCCTCCCACGTCGGCAACGAAGCCTGATACTTGGGACCGATGCGCGTCGTAGCGATCGGATAGACCGAGTCGTGCGGATCCAGCACTTCCATGGCATTGGTGTGCTGACCAAAGTAGCGATACGGCCAGCGGTTGAAGCAGCGTGTGCCGCGAAGATCATCGCTCGTCTTCTCCGGCACAGGGCTGCCATCCGGTGTGTTGCTGGACGAGGCGAGGTCGTCGCCTCTCCCCACGGTGCCTCTTCTTGGATACGATTGTCGTCCTTTGCCTCGTGCCGCAGTACCGCGCCCTCTGTTGGCGACGACTGTGATCTGATGCCTTGATTGTTGCTGATTGGAAGTGCTGCCGCTGTTGCTCGATGAAGCCGACATGAGCTGGCCACCTGATTGCAATGTCTGTTCGACATCCTGCTCGTGTCTGCGTGAGCACGGCGCACATGTCCAGCTGTACCCCTTGGCGGGCTTCGAGAGGAGTGGTGGGTTGAGGCAGTTCATGTGGAAGAACTTTTTACAGGTATCGCAGCGCACCGATTCGGGACCGGACGCCCATCGATGGCAAACGGCGCATCCTCGCAGAGCGTCGGTGAGGTCGTTGATCATGCCGGCCTCTGCGACAACGAACGAGTAGCGGGAGCGGAGCGCGGTGAGGACTTCTGGCGGCGCGTTCTGCACCTTGTCGGTGGGGACGACGTCGTAGAAGCGGTGAATGTATCGATCGTAGAGCTGATGGTAATAGAAATGGTCCTCCTTCTTCTTCCATTGCGAGACGTCGGGAGCTGTGCCGGAACCGATGAGATCTCGATGGCGCACCTCGCAGATGCCGCGGACGTTTTCGAGGCTGAAGACATCCGAGTGCATGGTAGCGACGAGCAGACGCGGATCGTTGGTGCTGCGAAAGGTGATGTCGCGCATGCGCAGGAAAAGGTTGGCGCGCACCTGCAAAGTGCCGGAGGAGCTGGCGAGGGCTGCTGCACCACTGCGGGAGGAGGATGCGGTAACGAATTCCATGACTCTTGCGATCATATACGGCTCGCCAGCACCTGGCGCCCAGGCAGGAGTGAGGTAGATGTGATCGTTGATGCCGATCATCTTTCCGTCTCTGATGGCAACCCGGGTGACGGGGATTGGCGCCTTGGCGGTGGAAGTGGAAGGGGCGGTGGCATCTAATAGAGCCTGCTGCTGCTGTTGTTGCTGGAGACCGGACTTGGAGGCGGTCAAGCCGGTAGCTGCTAGCGCCGAGGTGGCCATCTTGGCGTAGTCGGACGCAGAAGCTCCGCGCTGCAACGAAGGGCCTTGCAGAACCAAGCTGGAAGCGAAGTACTTCGCCAGTGGCTCAGCAGTGCAGCGCAAGCCCACTCGTGGACGAGTGCGGATCAGTCCTGGCGAGCGCTGATGGCAAGCTGGTCAGTGGAGCAGCGACACGTGCAGAGCGCTGGCTCGTGGGCTCTCGATGGAGGGGAAAGAGCGGGTGAAGAAAGGGGAGGAGGAGGGGGAAAGATTGTCGATGATGAGAAGAAATGCAGACGGCTCTCAGCCCGGAAAAGCCTCCAAATCTTCGAGGAGCGACGTCGGCTAGGCGGGATGAAGATGGTGGGAGGCGGAAGCGCTGGAATGCGAGATGCTGAGAGCGGGGATCTGGAAGAAGGGGCGAACACAAGGGCGAAAATTAGTGCGAGCTGAATGCAGCAGGTGGGTAGGGGTGCAGCGTGCCCAAAACCAGTCCTGAATGCTGTATGACGGGGAAAAGGATGATGATGGTGAAGAACGGGTGGGGTAGGGGCCCGAGAGCGGAGTCCGCAAAGGGAGATGGCGGTGGTGGTTGTCGACGACGAGGGAAGGGGGATTGGGTAGAGGGTGACATCAAAGGCAGGAGAGAGGAGATTTTCGGCAGCGCAGTGAGTGCGGACAATGCCAGATTAAAGGGAAAAAAGGTCGTAGCGGGGCGGCGTGGCCAGGGGGATGCAAGAAGGTTGCAAAAAAGGTCAGCATTCCATCGAGGAGAAAGGTCAAAGCAGGATCCGCGTACTGCCAAGAGCAGGATCAGAAGAGGACCCACAGCGTAGCAATGCGTGATAGGGAGAGAGTGTCGAAGTCTCAAAGGGCAAGTGGCAAGAGCGGCGGTTACTACTAGGGGAGAGCCAAGAGCGGCGCTAGCCAGGAGCGTGGCGAAGGAAGCAGATGCGATCGGAGGAGCAAGAGCTTGAAAGAGGACATGAAGAGGTGAGATGAGGTAGGAGGTGAAGCGGGCGATGGATCGGCATGAAAAGCAAGATCATGGAAGCGTGATGAGGGAGTGGATGGCTCGAGGTGATCCGGCAATGACAGCATCTCTCTGGATGGAAGATCACGCTGAGAAATTGCTGCAGGCGCTACATCAACTGGACCAGAATCAGTGTACAGCTCAGCACTGACAGTGAGCCTGGATCTGCGCCAAGGCAACAGATCGAGGAGCACCGCCCAGGCTGGCTCGTCTCGAGCGGTGGAGGATCTGGAGCGAACACGGTTTAGGGGACGCGAAGCCACGAGCATCGCAAGCGCCCCTCAGGTATACACCGGACGAGTGACATCCTTTCCTGAGACGATCAGAAGCTGAGGTCGACCAAGGCACACGACGAGGGGCAACATATTGGACGAGTACTGCCTCTGAAGAGAAGGGGAGGGACACGAGACCAAATCTGCGCGAGATACGTACCAGTTGGATTGTGTGAGGAGAGCAGAAAGAAGGCAGCTTGCGCTGGAGTGAGAAGGTGTAGAGGATGGAAGATGCGAGGATGCAGTACGTGTAGCAAGAAGCAGCAGCACGAGAGGTGATTGTGGGAGGGGCGATCAAGGTTTGAGGCTCGTAATGAGTCGGGAGAAGAAGCGGTCAAGGGTCTGGCCATGAATAGCAGCTGCCATGTTTGATTGACTTGTGGCACAAAGAGAGCGCACAACTCAGACACAGGCGTGCAGTCGGCAAGAATTTTGACACGCACTCGTTCCAAATTGCAGTCATCCAGTGGCCTGCAGCAAGCACTTTGGGCGGGACCATCGATGAGAACTCTCAGCTCAAGCCGATTCGTACATACACACTCAGGGCAAAGGACTGCCCCTTCGTATCATCTCGAGAAGAATGTTGTGCTCGTACAGCGGTTGCTGACAAGGCTGGAGGCTTCGCAAGGGGGTAATCGTGGCATCTCTTTCGGCATCAAGGAGATGCATAGGACAGCACACTCAATACGACAATGCAAGGTGTGCTTATCATTGTCAGCCCCTGGAGAACAGTCGTGCCCAGAGCCAGCTTGAGGACATCAGGCGTGGGAGGTCGGTGATTCGAGAAGACCATATGGCTCGGGCGGCATGGAGTGCCTCTAGACCTGTTGCATCCCCCTTCGCCTCCTACTGGCTCTGCATGTGAGTGCATTCAAAGTTTGGCATCTGACTCAAATAGTCACAGACAACACGAGACATGGTGATGGTCCATTCAGTGCTCGTGTCGACGATGTCATTGAGGCGACGGTGTCTCAAGACGAGGATGGTGGGAGGGGTAAGCGCGATGCATGCTGCCTGCTCCCTCGCCCGCCCGCTGACGGGTCAGCTCGGCACTGAGGCTGTCGAGTCCACTTTGGCGCTCATTGACATTTTTCTCGGATATAAAAATCAAAACGTTGGGCGGGCACTTTTGGAGACCGTCTGAACAGCAACGCAGCTCAACTCTCCGGTTCGACGGTTTTGCCTGTCCTGTGTCTTGGACTAGCTTGAGATGCCTTGCATTTGGACGTTCTGCAGCAAAGGGCCTGTCGCTGTCGAAGCCAAGGGACTGTATCAATACCGGCGGCCAGCACCGACTGCGCCACGGCAAGTGATTGTTTGTTAGACCTTTGCTTTCACCGCGTATTCGCCGTCTGCAAGCCCGACTTTTGAATGACATGGTTGGCGTGCGATTTTAAGGCTTTCCATCCAACAAAAATCCAAAATGTGGAGCAAAAGAGCGCACTCCTCTGCTCAGGTGCCTGAATCGCCTGAAATCGAGGGTCTAAAAGTCGACCTGCATACGAGTGCATCGACGCCCAGATCACACGGCGCTCTGCTGCGTTATCACGCTGGCCTCGACCTCGACTCAGCTTCAAGTGCATCACCATCACCACCAAGCAAGCATTCCTTCTCATGAGAGACCTTGCCTTACTTTCACCGTAACAGCTGCATCGAGCCACACTGTCGCCGCCATGACGCGCGGTGTCGAGCACATCGATCCCACCCCCGAGGTCATCCCCGCTCGCGTCAACATTCATCACCTTCAGCTCCGAGATCTCCTCCAGCCTACCGGCATCAAGGACAAGGTGCTCTTCGTCAGCCGTCTCCAGATCGAACAAGCCGACTTCGCCACTCTCAAGGCACCAACAACGTACTGCACGCTCGATTTCCAGCCCAACTGTCTCACCACAGGATGCGGTCTCCTCGCTGCAGGTGGGCAGCATGGTGAGCTCGCGCTGCGGCCCCTACACTCTCCTTCCTCGTCAGCAGCGCAGCTGCATCTCGATTCATCAGAAAGACCACCAGCCCCTTGGCTACTACGCACACCGACAGGAGGCTCCATCAACAACGCCATCACCATCCAGCCGGATCTCAACCATCCTTCCTCCAGCTCGAGCTCCTACTCCTCACGGTCCACAGCATCGCTCTCTTCTAGCCCTGCCAAACCAGATCTAGTCGACTCCTCACCTGCGCACTCCTACTCGCCCTGGGCCCGAGACGAGCCTTCTTCATCATCCACCAGACCAGGCGTCATCTTCAGCGACGAAGAGATGGAATCCGAGCTCTCCGAGAGCGTCTTCGAAGAGCTAGCTGCCGCCTACGGTTTCGACCCTGCCTCGGTCAACCATCGATCCCGCTATCGCCGCTCACCCCTCCCATCCCTCACCTCTCCCAGCCTTCCCACCGCCGATGCAGCACCCATCAAAGTCATGGTCTCGAACAACGACCAATCCATCAAACTCTACAAGCTCCGACCGCCCAAATCTTCGCCCGGCGCTCTCGGTCGCATCGAATCGGGTCTCCCCGGTCTCTCCCGCAACACCACCCTGCAGTTCCCCACAGCGATCAATCACTCGTCCCTCTCGCCCGACCAGCGAACGCTCATCGCGGTGGGGGACACACCCGAGGTGTTCATCCATTCCGTCTCGCGGACGGGCGAGCATAGCAAGCTGGCGACGTATAGCGCGTCGAGCGATGCGTGCTTCTCCACCACCTGGTCGTCCGACGGGACCAAGTTTGCGGTTGCCAGTCAGGATGGTGTGGTGAGCGTGTGGGATGTGAGGAGCTCCAGGAGGTTGGCGAGTGTGAGTGCGTCGCAGGGGGGTGCTGGGAGTGGAGCTGTGCGGGTGGCCAAGTTCTCGCCTTGTGGTCGGTTCCTCGCCTTTACCGAACATCGGAACTATTGGAATGTCACGGATACGGTGACCTTTACGGAGACGCAGCGGATCGCCGCACCGACCACCACCTCGGACGCAGCGGGGGAGGCGTGGGTGGAACGACGTCTCGCGGCGGACGAGCGTTTCCGGCTGGTGACGGGAGGAGACGAGGCTATAGCACGCGATCGCGAACGGCGAAGCATCATCCATGCGAACTTCATGCGCGAATGGAACCGAGCCGTCAACCTGGTCGATTCTACTTCGAGAGCATCCCACTTCCCAGACTGGCTAGCCAACCCCACCTCGACCACCGGCAGCGCTCGGCGGGAAGACTTGCTCTCGGCAGCGCTCAACCAGCCGCCCGTGCACCGCGGCGAATCGCACTCGATCAACATCAGCGGCCTCTGCTGGGATCCGGACGGGGAACACGTCTACGTCAGCACTGAGAGGTGTATCGCCAAGTACAACGTGTGCGATCCGCGTGTCGCAGTGACCAACGCTGGGATGCTGTAGCCCGAGCCCACACAATCAGACCTGCTTGCATCACCGCTTGACACTCTCTGGGGGCTGAATTGTCAGGGAACGGGTGAACTAAGCCTTTCAATCAAACCTCACTCTCGGGGCCGCATCGCAACACACGTTGAGAGCGGCTCTCGGGTCTGAACCACACACGTTCAGAAGGAGTTCTCTCGGTGTCGAATTACACGTTGATGAGCGAACCCTGAGCGATGCTAGCAATCGAATCTCACTCTCGGGTCTGAACCACAACACACGCTTCGACCCTGACTCTCGGGGCTAACACGCTGGCAAAGGTCAAACTTCGCAGCTCTCCATCACGTCACACTCGGGTCTGATTCACACGCAGTAAGATGGTGAATGCGATGCTAACAAGATGCGGTGCGAGATTAAAAGTACAATGCTTTTTTTGACTAGTAACGGATGAAGAGGGGGTCGACGTAATGGGTCTCGGCGTTGTTGAAGGGGGCGTGAGGCCTGGCGTATTGGAAGGGCTCGATGGGGGGAGTGGGGTATGCTGCGGTTGTGGTGTGGTCAAGTTGGTGCCAGTGGAAGTAGTCCTGGGGAGCAGGCATGTGCAGGCCGAGGATGCCGCGGTCGTGGCCGGCGGCTAGTTGCCAGTAAGCCAGCGCCTGGTGCTTTGCCAGCATCGTCCCTGCTCCGGCTTGCTGCTGCTGCATGACGTACGGCGCGAGCAGCGTGTTGGGAGTCGAGACGAGCGGCTCAAACACGCTACGTGGGCACGGCTGGGCGAAGGGTGGGCTGAGACCGTAGTTGCGCGCACCCGAGGTGAATGCTTGGAGTGCGCGGTCGTCGCCCATCTGACGTCGCTTGTTGCTGCGCTCGGGCGATGGCGTGTGATAGAAGCGTGTCTCGCTGAGAGGGCTCGTCTGATCGTGCTGAGCATAGCCTCGCTTGCTGCCCGTGCAGACGTCCAGCTGAGACACACCCGTTGGCGAGCTGGCGCCGACAGACGACGAGGCGGGTGTCGGGTAGCCGGCGTTGTTCATGATGGCCTGCACGCTAGCATCAAGGTCAAACCTGGGCACAATGGGTGCAGGAGCCGGTGCATAGACGTGGCTGAGATGGCTGGTGGCGGCGGTGGCAGGCGACGAGCGAGGTCGAGCATCGAGCGCAAGCTGTTCGGGCGACCAGGATCGCGACTGGCTGACGCGAGAGTTGTGAGCGATGCGGCGAGGTGCGTCATAGATCGAGGCGAGTACAGGAGCCTGAAGTGGCGAGCGGGCGGGTGCGTGCTGAACAAAGCCTTGCTGACGAAGTGCGGCCTGACGCAGCTTCTCGGCCTCGTGCGCGCTAAGGGCAAGCTGACGACGCTCAGCAAGCACCTCGAGAGTACCGATCCAACTGCGGAAGTCGGCATCTGAGGCGTGAATGTTGGAGGAAAGACCAAGCCAGAACTCGATCTCCATCTTGGTGACGTCCTTGAGCTTGAGGCCAGACAGCTCGGACCAGGTCTTGTTGGTGTAGGTGTGGTCGTCGAGGAACTTGTTGGCGAGCATAAGGGCGGTGACGAAGAGGCGGAACTCGCTGCCCTCCTGACCGCGAAGACCAGGGTTCTTGGACTTGAGGCGGTGGATGTAGAGGAGGGCGAGAATGATGACCGACTTGGAGACCTGGGTGGTGTTGAGCATGTTGCGGACAAAGTCGGTGAAGCGGCGGCGAGGGAACAAGCGGAGCAGGCGAGGGTCGTTGGAACGTTCGCTGGCGCTGGGGCGGGAGCGAGTCGACTCGACGGCGGACCGGGCATGTGCCTCGACGGCGTTGTG
Source organism: Kalmanozyma brasiliensis GHG001 (assembly GCF_000497045.1). Classification (NCBI taxonomy): domain Eukaryota; kingdom Fungi; phylum Basidiomycota; class Ustilaginomycetes; order Ustilaginales; genus Kalmanozyma; species Kalmanozyma brasiliensis. Next base: position 378,642 of record NW_015961956.1, on the reverse strand, counting down.
GAGATCGCGAACCGAGAACGAGACTGCTTCCGAGAGGCTGCCGAGGCTGAGCTTCTTGGAGTGACGCTTGTGTGCAGAGAGGTGGGTCGCAGGTGGCGAGCTGGTGACCGAGAGACGGCCAGCTCGAGATGCGGGGCTGGAGGCAGCAGAGAGGGAGAAGTTGGGCTCGTGGCTGTCGATGCCGCTAAACCAAATGTAGCAGACCATCTGCGCACACCAGTCGCTGACCGAGGTGGACGACTTGAGGTCGGCATCATCCTGGCTCGACTTGGCTGGTGCAGCTTCTACCTGATGATCTGAGTCTGTTGTTGACGGGAAGGGGATGCAAGCGATGGAAGCGACGGCCTGTGGTTGTTTGCCAGCTTGCTTTTGAGATCTTGGCCAGTTCTCCTTGCCAAAGAAGGCGACATTGTCGCAGGAGAGGTCCTTGGCAAAGGCATCTGGGATGGGCAGCGCCGAGTGTGGTTGTGCGACGTAGACCATGGCTGTTATGAGGTTGCCGATGTTACCAGCGCTGCTGCTCGAGGCGTCTTGATTTGGGAAGCTGTATCAAGCCGATGGGAGGATGGCTAGCATGGATAAGTTGACGAGACGACGCTTTGAGAGATGTATGCTGAGAGCGCCGGTGATGACAGGGAACTGCTGAGCCCGAATGTGCAGGCTACTGAAGGAGACTCTCGATGCGAACGGTCGAGACGAGGCAGCGGCTGTGTTGGTTGTGATGCGGTGACAGTGGTGAAGATGGGGAGAGAGCGGGCCAAAGAGAGTATGCTATAGTCTGGTGATGGGTCGTTAGAATAGGAGAGATGGACACCAGCACCGTCAAGGAGCTACGAGGGCGGGAGAGAGAGAGAGAGAGAGAGGTGTGAACGTAAAGAAAGAAGAGGGTTGTTTTACAAGAAAGAGATGATAGTCTAGAAAGGGTGAGCCGAAGAGGGTGATAATGATGGATGATGATGCTGAGTAGAGGGAGGGCGAGGAGAAGGAGGCCGAGGTGCTGCTAAGAAGAGGAGGGACGAGTGCAAGAAGCCGCAGGATGAGAGTGAGTAACACATGTCAAGTGCTGCTGCTGCTTGCTGCTGCTCCAGCTGGGCTTTGGTACATTGGCCGTGATGCGGACAGCAGCCAGCAGCGGAAGCGGAACAACCGAGGGGAGAGAGCACCAGAGATGAACACACGCTGCTCACCAACAATGGTAACCGACCGGCAGGCACAGCCAACCCAGTCCGCACGCCCGCAAGCCATCACAGCCAGAAATTCTGACACCGCACCTTCCCGCTAAAACGCTTTGACAGCTTCAGTGCGGAAGAGGAGCGGAAACTCAAAATGTCACTTTGAGAAGCACCCAGACTTTCACTCGGTCACTGTGGGTGCTGCTCTCGCTGATGAAGGTGACGGGAGTGGAGGAGGAAGGCGAAATCGCAGTCAGCACAAAGGAACTACGGATGTGACGCCGAGAAAGGAGAGGTAGAAGAGAGGGGAGGAACGAGGTCAGCACTCGACCAACACAACAAGGTGACTGACTAGTTTCAAAAGAAGGCCAAGCCACGTCGTTCGGTCGAAAGTCCAGCAAGCGAGCGGGCGTGTGAATCTGGGTGAAATGTTTAGTGTTGGAGGGGTGCGAGGGGTCGGCGGGCGGGCGTTGGTTGTGCAGCTAGCTAGACCACCAACAATGCAATTTCAGTTCCCGGGCATCGCATCACATCCACTCTGTCGAAATTAAATTAACAAGAATATTATAAAAACTCACGCTCGCAGTCACGGTGGAGCAAAACCACACGCTCGAGGACGCGAACAAGGCCTTCTTTGGAGGAGGAGGGACCCCGTTGGTGGGTCAGCACGCAGCGGAAGCACCGCCCACAACCCACGCACCACAGAAAAGCCTCCATTCTTTGCTGCGCCTCTCTCTCTGTGTTGGCTGCAGCTCTGTTCCGACGTGGGATCCACCTCTTCTCCTTTCAGGATTAGCGTAGTCGAGGCCCCCTTTCCTCTCCATCCCCCACCTCCTGTGACAGTGTTGCAAGGCATCCGAGCGATTGTTGTGACGACCAGCTGAATGTGGCTTGTGCAAGCGACTGTCACGATCAAATGAAAGCTGCGCCGCGTTTAGGCGACTCTCGAGGCGAGAGCTCACAGTCGCCTTTTCTTCTCGCTTGTTGGGCGGGCCCTTTTTGCAGGCAGCAGCGCGCGTCACTGCAAGCAGATCCCATATGGTGCCCCTCCCCCCTCTATCTCTTTTGTTTCGGTGACAAGAAGCTTGGCTTTGTATTCTGATCACCCACACGCTCAGGTAGAGTTGGGCGCGGCCCGAGTTGATGCACACCAAGCAGCATATGCAGCCCACAGAGTGGACCCCCTTTTCAAGAACATCCGCTTCCGTCTGGCGAGGTTGGACGACACACCATCGCCGAGATGTCTTGCTGTGTAGACATCTCGCTAGACCGACCACAAAGGCAGCCTTTTGTGTGCCACAGCGGAGTGCAGCTGCAATTTCAGTCAGGGGAAATACTGTAGCCTGAGTCTAGGCGGAGCCAGAAAATGCGATGAATCGGAGACGGTGACCGCGCTATGCGGAGCTCGAGGTATGAAATTCCACGCCAAATCTGCGACAGTCGAGCTCGCACTCGGAACGCTTACTCTGGCTAGTCGGTCTATCATGCCGCATACGCGAGCCTCGCCAGTCTCGGCTTGCGCTTTCCTTGTGGAACCTCCTTTTTGGCCATGGCAGAGGTACACACAAACGCATGTGTACACTAAGTTAGCAGACGACGTCGATCGCAGTTCAAAGACAACACTAAGTGAGCCTCCGAGCTAGGTGATACACGGCTCCCAATTCGGCATCAGTGACAGCAGCGCAGAGAGTGTCGATGCGGTCAGCTCAAGGACGCGCAAAGGGTCATAGATGCCGTGCAGTTTGGTCTGCCGGTCAGCTTCGATCCACAGCAAAAGCGGCCGGCCGGCCGGACAAAAGGGTGCCACGACCCTGAAGCGAAATTGATCAAAGCTGCTTACGGTCAGGAAAGAGCCAAGCTAGGCACGCAGGACTGACGTGTCCAACAGGGCCCAAAAGCGAAATGGAACGCCGGCGTGCCTTGAAATCCTGCCTCGTTGCGTGAGAAGAATGGACGAGAATGAAAGGGGTCCGTCAGCAAGCGATGCCCGACCCCTCGCTTGACCGGCAGCAGACTTTAGCCCTCTTAGTGTGATGGTGGTGACCCGTGGTGCCTAGGATTTCCACATCATTGTCATGCTTCGTCTCGCTTGCAACAGAAACGTATGTCGCGCTTACGTCGATTCGCTTTGTGACCATGCTCTATCGGCCATCCTTCCGTTTCATGCTCGAGTTGTAAGTTATCAATAAACTTGCCCCGAAGAGTCAGCAGGACTCGGCGGCCCGTATGAGCGACAAAAGACTCCGCTCGAGTCGACCGAGGCCTGACCTTCATGCGATCAACGAGGAGCGGGTGGTCGCCTTGTTCGAGGAGATCCTTTTCTTCGGAGCTGGATCGTCCAATGGCGGGATCCTCCTTGCAGACAGGTGTGTGGGAATCCAGGGTCAGCCAGCTGCTGGCTTCACTGCGCCATGCGATGCGAAGACAGGCCGGGGAGACCTTGATTTCCGCTTGGCAGGGCGAAAACTTCTCGGCCCGTGTGGTTGAAATTCAGCTAACGACAACCGAGCTGCGATATGACAGGATTTGAGTTGCCGCTCTTTCTCTCGACGCTGCTCACGATCGAATCATCTGACGAGACTCTGTTGATTGCTCGCTCGGCTTGGTCGATACCATGTTGCATAGGCGATGTCTCCAGAGGCGATGCTTGCTCAACGGCACCCCCTCGGCAATGAGCCGCCAACGGCCCCTGTTTCGTGCTGAGTCTATTGTCAGGCGGGCTAGCGTTCGGTCTTGCTGGCAAGAAGGCATTCTTCATCGAAAGGGCTGAGAATCAACGACGACCAGAGCGACGCACGAGGCGACGGCGTCTTTGCAGCAGCGAGACAGCAGCAGAAAGGATCGGCAGCGCCGCGGACAAAGCTGCACCTTGTCGAGCTTTCAGGGCAGACGGCGGCAGGGCGTCGAGTAACGTACCGCGACAACAAGAGGCTTGGCTCGCAGCCAAACAGAGGATCCAGACGTCCACCAGCACGGTGCTTCTCAGGGCGGTGCAAGCTTTTCGAAAGCAAGCCACGGCATGGCAGGGCCTGCAGAGCCTGCAGAGAACCGCGGGCCAGCGCCTAGGCGACAATAATTTCTTCTTGTTGTCATTCCCGTCACAGCTAAGCGAGCCGCCCTCGCTGCCTGAGGTGAGAGAAAAGTGGCGCACCCCCTCCGTTTTTAAAGACCGGCCAAACCTCTTCCTATGCCTAATCCACCATTTGTCCCACGCTTCATGAGCCGAGCAGACGACCGATCAGCACCATGAGTACGTAGTACAACAGCCGACCTCGTGTTTGCCCATTTTGTCGTCTTCGAACGCACTGCGAGTATGTTCGACTGTGAATGGCAGATGTACGTACGAATCATGCCTTGCCGCAACGCGGTGTTCAAAAGCACGGCTCTCGGCGACACCTTTTGCTGCTGCATCAAGCAAACCACCCACCGAGAATCCGCCCTGTGAAATTGAGCCACGGGGAAAGACGTGCGTGGCTCGGCTTCGGCTGCGCCTAGATTCGTACGCTAAAATATGAAATAATGAATAAACTTAAGCAGAGTGGGTGGCAGGCGCAGGCAGCTCACGGACAAGGAACCGTTTCCACCAAACCCTGTGAGACCCCCACCGTCGTTGCATCGTAGACTTGTACCTCAACAAGCGCCCGCTTCGGAGAACCCCTGTCGTTCAGCGCAAGCATCGCCGCAATAAGTCAGCAAGGCTTGAAGCTGAGCCGATTCTCGGACATTCCGTACAGCACGTCGGCATGATAGCCTCATCGCCCATCTGAAACGGGACCAAGTTGCTGGGTTTTGCTTTTCCAAGACAAGCAGCCAGCCAACCAGCCCGACTCAAATGCGACGGGAATGAATTTCTTGTCTCTTCCCGCTTTCAGTCGTAGCAGCAGCAACGCTCCGCCAAATGAAACGAGTGCCGAGCCCGTCCCAAGCGAAGCGGGACAGCTCCTTCGGATCAGCCGAAGATCGATCGGATCTTTTCAACTTGGCAACCGCACTTTGCAAGTGAAGACTGGGCGCCACACATACTCTTCGACCCAGAAAGGTGACATGCTGTGGGACCGACTGAATGATTTGCTGTTTGTGTACTAGAAAAGAGCAGAAGGGAACATCACAGCGAGGTCGAGCTCACCGAAAAGACTGACCAGCCAAATGTCATCAGGAAGATTCGCTTCGTTCCAGCTTGCCGAGTTCGAGCATCGCATTCATGCGGACGACATCGTTGCATGCCATCTTGGGTTCGATCCAAACACAGCGCAAGGCGACTCAAATCCCATCATCGAGAACGACGCGGTGGATGAAAAGCAGGACAGGGCTGAGTCGAGCATCGAGCGGGCGACACCAAACCACTTCCACACGACCCTGGTGCAGAAAGTGCAGTTTCAGTGGTCCCGCGAGGCAATTTAACTCGCTGACAGCTCTAGCCGAGGATCGGGTCGCCTCACCAGAAGGCTTCTTTTGCACAGAGCCCTCACAGCCAGAGGGGCTCCGAGGGCAGGGGTTCAAATTGCTGAGCGGTTTCACTCTCCGATTTGACTCAATCGTCGGCATGCGTGTTGACAACTGCGACCAATTAGGCGGAGCCTCGTCAGGCTAGCTAGCTCAGGTCAAAGTGCCAATTTGGAGACCCGCTTCGCCTCGAGAACCGAATCGAGGTTTCCCCCCCCCCTTGGCTCAGCTTGGCACGCTTTGCGCTTGCACTCCAGCCAGACAGAGTCCGTCTCAAGCCTCGCTCCTCCCCTTTGAGCCAGCCAGCCAGCCAACCAGCCCCCGGCCGCTCAAACAATGAGAGCGCATGGATCTGGGCCCTTTTGTTCTGCGCTTCCGCTGCCGTCGCTCCGCCTCAACTTCGCTCGCTCCTCTCAGCGCCGGAGGCAGCCCGCCCAGCGCAGACAGTGCCTGACCGAATTCGCTCCATGAGCGCTCTGTTTCGAAAGCAATTCCCGCCTCGCTGTCTCCGCCCTCCGCCTTGCAGAAAGGCTCTCGACCCGATCCACCGCCCCCAAAGCCACGCTGTACCGCCAAAACGCTCGTTTCGCACCCAAGTCTCTCTCTCCTCGAGACAGGGATGATCTGTTTGACTTGCAGTCAGATCCCCTTGCTTGCAGTTTGTCGCCGTTGCTGCCTGCCAAGAAGCTCAGCAGTGCTTGCCCTCTCTTTCCTCCGCTGCAGTACGAACTCCGGTTCTACATCGATGGCACCATCGGTCACCTTATGCCCTCCTTTGCGCTTTGCCGAATCTTGCTCTCAGGGCCCGCGCGGACGGCGATCGCGAGCTGTGTCTGCCGGGCGGCGCTCGTGTAGAACTCCGCAAGGCCGAACTTGTCCAGTGACGGGAAGCGTTACAAAGAGCTGCCTCGCTTGGTTTAGTCTGACTTCGCTTGCACCAGGGCGGGGAGGTGGGTTGACACTAGAGCTCGCTATTCCGCCTCGTGTCTTGATCAAGCCGGTTTCGGGGTAAACTAGCTTCGCTCCGCATTGTGACACGAGCCCACAAGCGGCCCTTGCAGCGAAACACTGACATGCCAGACGCATGCCGGTTGCTCTGCGCTGCCTCAAACACACTTTGGCTACGTCTCGAGTATCAGTTCAGCCGGCCCCTAACTGTTCTCCCGAGACCGACGACACCAAGACCTCTTCGGCGAGGGGTAAGGTGCTGGTGTCCCCTGGCGCATACTCGTCGTAACAGGGGCCTCTCGTTCCCAGACAGCGCCCTCATTCCACGGCTGTGTGGGAGGTCAATCCCACCATGCACGCCAGAGATCCCGTTGGACTCCAGCCAAAGGTCGCCACGAGGGACCAAGCATTTTCACACGACTCCCCGTCACCACAGGCGAAGCCTCTTGGCGACCTCATGATTCCTCACCTGGTCTCGTTGGCATTAGGTCGGGCTATGTAGCCGAGTCAGCATCTCGTCGAGTGACAAGCTCATCCCATCGGCAAAAGCCAGGGGCAAGGGGGAGGATCCACATTGGTTCGGACGCTTTTCTCCGTACGCATGCGAGCCCTTTCCCATTGCAGAGGGTGGGACAAGTTTCAGTGGCAGAGGGGCTAAACCGGTCCGCGGCTCGCAGCTCGTCATTTTCGACTGGCTGTTCCAGTTGCCCTGCTCTCTCATCCGCGTTGAAGGCAAAAGGCCGTCTCAAACGTTGAGAGGGGCCAAGCATAGCCGAGCGACTAAAACCCTCAAACTTGGGTCAGTGCCGCGTGGCCATGACGCACTTAGGGCCCGCGCTCTGCTTTTCACTGCACGCCTTGCACGCCAAATCGCATCCTGCTGCCTCCCCTTTGACGAGTGGATCAGCGTGCCGGCAAAAGCGGCATGTCCACGGTCTAGCAAGGGCCATATGCATCCTCAACGTGTATCGTGCAGTCATGTGGATGGTGCATCGTGATAAGCATGAGGGAGAGCATCGCCACGTCTGCGCAATCCCGCGACGAGAACGGCTTGTGGCGGCCGAGATGGCAAGGATGGCCCGAAGGCGTGAGCCGCAGCGTCGGATCTCGATATCGGCAGGCTTTCGATCTCGATACGAACCCTCTTCGAGGTCCAGAAGTCGATTGTGGTCTAACACGCTTGCAATATTCGACACGTGACCACCCATCGCGAGAAAGTGTTGGTGTCGAGTGTCGAGTGTCACTTTTAAGCTTCTGCAGGAGCGGTTTGGTTCGCGACATCAGCTTCCGGCAACACGGAGCATTACCATCAAGACCATCACACCCACCGTGATCGCCAAGAAGCCAGAAAGGCGCTAGGAAGGAGCGAAACAATGCAGACGGAAGCACTGCCATCAGCGTCGGGGTCGGTGAACGGAACCGCTCATCTGCCCCCCGTAGCAGTCCACATCGAAGTGCGGTTACGACCAAGCTCGACAGCGGACGTTGCAGACGTTGCAACCGCAGCACGAGTCTTTCTCACGTCCAATCGCACTACACTTCAGGCCGAAACAGAGGTCGTGGACTGGACGAGTTCGCGCTTCCTCACCGCCCACGTCGACAGGATACGCATCGCCGAAATTGCTTCGAGATCTTCCTCCATTCCCATCACTTCGGCCAAGCTCTCAGTCCACGTCTACCAGCCCCTATCCGACGACTTTACAGAAGAATTCTCTGCGGCAGAACCAGACGCCGACCAGGCCGAAGAGAGCATTGCCGCCTCGGTCGCTGAGCTCCCCAATCGCGCTCTCGACGGTGTATGGGACAGCCTGGTCTACGAGGACGATATCAAAACCAAGCTCCTCAACTACATCTACACCACGCTGCTGTTCAGCGATGCGAATGTGGACTTCAATCTTGTCTCGTGGAATCGCGTTGTGCTGCTTCACGGTCCGCCGGGGACTGGCAAGACGTCTTTGTGCAAGGCGCTAGCGCAGAAGCTGGCGATCCGCCTCTCCGGTCGCTATACGCACGGCAAGCTGGTGGAGATCAACTCGCATTCTCTTTTCTCCAAATGGTTTTCCGAGAGTGGCAAGCTAGTCCAACGCCTGTTTAGTATGATCACCGAGCTGGTCGAGGACGAGGCGGCGTTTGTGGTGGTGCTCATCGACGAGGTGGAATCTCTCACTGCCGCGAGGAGCGCCGCGGCCTCCGGCACCGAACCCACCGACTCGATCCGTGTCGTTAACGCGCTGTTGACGCAACTGGACAAGCTGAAGCACCGCAAAAACGTGCTGATCATGACGACGAGCAATATCACCGAGGCCATCGATGGCGCGTTTATCGACCGAGCGGATATCAAGCAATACGTTGGATTGCCCCCGCCCAAGGCGATCTACTGGATCTTGGAGAGCTGTCTCAGGGAGCTGATGCGTGTGGGGCTGGTCGCTCCGTTGCGATTGCCGAGCTACCAAGTGGCGGCGTCAAAGGAGAGTCTTGATAACGTGATGACCCCTGAGGGCAGGGCTGGGATACTTTTGGTCGAGATTGCGAATGGGTGTAGGGGTCTGTCGGGAAGGTCGTTGAGACGGCTGCCGGTGCTGGCGCACGCACACCATATTGGGATGGCACAAGCGCCGATTGAGTGCGAAGTGTGGATGCAGGCCATGAGAAAGGCGCTGAAGGAGACGCAGCCGGAGAATGGCGAGACGGGGATCTAAAGCCGAGCGTGGACCCGAAACGATGTACGATTATAGAAAAAGGCCCCCTCACATGCACATTTGCACAAGTACTCTCCTGAAGAGAACGCCATGGCAGGCCTCTGGAGATCCACGCCTGCCGTATGCTCCAGTCTTCATCAAGGAAGAGTTGTTGACCAGAGTCTCGACAGCGACCAACCAGCATTTGGTTCTGATGTCAAGAAGATGTGACATGCGCCAAAAAAAGGCCTCGAAAATGTCACCCAAAAAATGCCGCGGAAAAAGGGGCTTGCTCCGGCATGCCAGCCCGGACTCCACCAAGCCTCCAAGGCCACGGGCAAGCCATCGGATCGGTGCGCGTGAAACGTCGTCCGCATACACAGCACCCTCACGCTGGTCGTACCAAACCCTGAGCGGTCACCCTCGTTCAGTTGTTACCACCCATACCATCCTTCTTGTCCTCATCCTTTCTCCTCTCATCTCGGAACCTCACCACTTCATAGACTCCCACTCTACCATCCCGACTCATCCCGGAAGACTCATTCTCTAGAACTCATCATGGCGACGGAAGCACTTCTTCCCCTGGGCGCAGCCTACACGGGCGCAACGCAATCCACGCTCGACGCGGCGCGCAACACCCCCGACTACTTCCCTACCGTATTCAACCCTTCGACGCTTCACTCCAAAGGTCGGGCCACCGTCGCCGTCGGTCGCACGTCCCTGCTCAAGAATGGACCGAAAGACGGCTTCAAGCTGTACCACGAGGTGCACGGCACGGGTCCGATCAAAGTCGTCTTCGTCATGGGACTCAACAATTCGTGCTTTGGCTGGTTGCCTCAGGTGGAGCATCTGAGTCAGGACGAGCGCTACTCGTGTTTGGTGTTTGACAACCGGGGTGTGAGCAACAGCGAGACGCCGGCGGGGTGGTACAGCACGTCGGAGATGGCCAAGGATGCGTTTGATCTGTTGGAAGGTCTGGGGTGGAAGAAGGTGCACATTGCGGGTGTTTCGATGGGAGGGATGATCGGGTTGGAGATGGCACGACAACGACCCGAGATCATTTCGTCGTTGACGTTGATCTCGACTGCCCCTGGGAGGAGGTATCACACTCCCACCTACGGTCTCACCTCCCTGGCCCGTGTCCTTGGGGGTAGAGTGCTAGGTTTTGACAGCGAGCAGTATCGACTCAATCGACTCATCACCACCCTCTTCCCCTCGCCTTGGCTCGCTCAACCCTCCACCAAAGATAACAAGCGAACCAACCAAGAGGTGCTGTACGAAATGTTCAAGTGGCGCTTTCACTTTACCACCCGCCAAACCCTCCACGGCGCAGTGAGCCAGATGAAGGCCGCCCTCACCCACAACATCCCCGACGAAGCGCTCGGACGCATCAACACAAACGTGCCCAAGATCGCCATCCTCACCGGTGACACGGATTACCTGGTCGATCCGCGCAACTCGGACTACCTCAAGAAGCATCTCCCCACGGCCGAGTTTCACAAGTTCGACATCGCCGGCCACGCCCTTGGCAACCAGATCGCGGATAAGGTCAATGCGATCCTCGAAAAGGTCATTGCCGAGGGCGAGGAGAAGAGCAAGTCCGTCGCTTAGAGTCGCCTTCAGAGATGAGCATACATGTTGGCAATCAATGAATTCGCATCTCTTCCGTGTGTTGTATGTGTCACGATTGGGTGGAGTTACGCCTTCTTGGCGCTCGCACTCCTAACAGCCCTGTTGCTAGCGACGACCCTCGGTGTGGGCATGAGCACATGCAACCAGATCGCCCTGACAAAGAAACACGTGCCGATGACGAGACTGATGACCGCCTTGCCGCTCTCCTGGCTGAGCACGCCCTTCTTTCCTTCATGCACATATGCCAACACTCCGCCATACCCCGGGTGGCTGAGCGTCAGCACGCCAAACACGGCGCTTGCCAACGCGGGGGCCAAAATATCCGTAAACTCGACCAGGCTTTTCGCCTTCAAGAACGGCGGTGTTCCCACACTCCATCCGAGCGGATCAAAGACGTTGAGCGTGAACGCGCTGATCCCTCCACCGCAGGCGCTCACCGTTCCGATGATCACTTGCAACAACAAACTGCCTCGAGCAGCCGGATTGGCGTGGTTGCGAACCATGTTGATTCCGCCATAGCACGCCGCGGTCCTCGTGGCGCCGTCCAGCACCGGCAGGGCCAGATCCAACAGCTTCGCCGACGGTGCACCCACCGCTTTCACTAGGAAGTTGGTGACGAAGTAGACGGAGAGGTAGTTGATCCACGGCCAGACGGTGAGCAGTTGACCGGGGATCTGACAGAGGAGGTAGTTGGAGATGAAGCCGCCGCCCCAGGCCATGATGAGGAAGCCGGCTGCGTCGCGCAGGGGGGAGATGTGGAGGTCGGCGGGGGTGTGACGCGCTTCCGAGCGGCGGCGGGCGAGGAAGGCGGCGCAGATGGCGCGGTACGCGATGGCCACCCGCAGCGCATGGAGGGTTGTGGCGAGTGGAAAGGGGTACAGGGTGGCATGGACGGGGAGGGCCAGCCTCGCGTTGACGCTGGCCAGTGGTGCAAGGGCCGCTGCAAGCATCTTGATCGAGTTTATGTTGATGGTGGTGCGGAAAAGAAGAGGAGAAGTGTTTGGAGTGAGTGCTGGCTTCGCGGCCGGATATCAAGGACTGCCCAAGATGGCGCCAAATTCTGTGTGCACTGACCAGCGCGGCTCGCGCGGTACATCGTTTAGCTCCCCCGAGAAGAATCGTCCAAAACTTCATCGTCCTTCTCGGCCTCTACCTCTCCATCAGCCGCGACGTCTTCGCCTTCAGCTCTCCGATCACCCGGCACAATGCCGCAAGTCAACCCAGAGCTGTTTCACGCCCAAGTGTACGACGTGACGCGCCTCATCCCGCACGGCCGGGTCACATCGTACGGCCACATTGCGCGTCTCCTTGGCCACCCCTCCCACTCCCGTCTGGTCGGTGCAGCACTGAAGTTCTTGCAAGACCCCACGGTGCCGTGGCACCGCGTCATCTCGTCTTCCGGAGCGATCTCCGATCGGGGCGACGGCGGCGAGGCTGCTGCACGCCAAGCACAACGGTTGCAGCACGAGGGAGTGACGATCATACACGGAAGGGGGGAGGGTGTGACGATCGACTTTGGGCATGCGAATCCCAACGCTAAGTTCAGGGTCAATCTGCGCGAGTATGGGTGGTTTCCTGATGAGGTGCATTTGGAAGGGTATGAGGAGGAAGGGGAGGATGCGGCGAGGTTGGAGAGGATACCGGACGGTGACGACGAGTCGGACCTCAGCGAGCCATCGGATGAAGAGTAGTGTCGGAGGGGCTGGGTCAGCAGTGCATCTCAACATTATACCCCGCTGCAATCAAGGTCATCATCGGTCTCGCGCTACTACATCAGAACAGCCGGATGTCAGCGAATGTGTAGGCATGTGAACTGGCGATTGCGTGAGACATTCTGAGGTGGAACATGATCTGCTCGCATAGCGTCCGCTCATCGACGCTTACTCTTCTTGCCCGAATCCTCATCGTCATCCGACCCACCTCCCTGTCTCCTCTTCTTCTCGTCCGCCCTGGCCGCCTTCCTCTCGAGCTCATCCCAATCCTCGCCCTCCTCGCTCTCGTCCTCGAACCCTTCCGATCCGCTCTCGTCCTCAGCCGAGTCGCCAAAGTCGCTCCCAGAATCCGACTCGACATCCGTCTCCTCCTGCCCGTCGTCCATGTCGCTGCCAAACTCCGACCCAGACTCGCTCTCGGACGAATCGCCATCGTCGGAACCAGACTGCAGGAAGCCCCAGCCGCCTTCGGCGAAAAAGTCGTACGGGTCCTCGTTGACCGTCTTCATGATGGCGCCCCAGTTGAGGTTGACGGCTCCCTCGCTGACGCAGATGTCGACCGAGTCGAGCCACTGCTTGACGTCGTCGAGCGATGTAGTCGGGATCGAGGTGACGTGCATGGGTGCACGAGAAAAGTCGGAAAAGACAAACACCATGTCGAACGACTGCAGGCCGAATTGGACACGTTCCAAGTGGACGATCTCGACGTCCGTGAGCGTGATGACCAGGAAAGGAGGGTCGGTGAGGTGCACCAGGCAGTCCGTGGTGGGCTGCAGCAGCACATTGGTGCGGAAGGGCACACCGTTGAAGCCGAGCTCGCGGTAAGGAACGTCAACGGTGACGCGGCCTTCCGAGGCTTCAGCGATCCGCTCAGCGAACACCTTGAACTCCTTGTTGAGCTGCGACCTGCGTCGACGCTCTTCCTGCTCGAGCTCGATCTCGTCCTCGTCTCCCGATCGGTACTTGCGCTTGCGGTTTCCAGTCTCGTCGAATTGCACGTCGGACGCCTCGCGGTAGAACTGGATATCCTTGGCCTTTCGCTTGCCGATCATGATGGGCGACTTGAGGTGCACGTGAACAATGACGATCAGCTCCTTGTCGCATGGCTGGAAGAAGAGATGCTTCATGTTGGAGAAGAGCAGGTCGATCTTCTGGTCCGGTCGCAGCGGCGACGAGAAGCGCAGACCGTTTTGGTGGATGGTGAGGTCTCCAGGCACGCGCTTGCCCTCCATCGCAGGACGAGGGAACACCTCGGGGAGCGTGTAGGTGCGCGACTTGGACAGGATCAGCTTGTCCTGCTCGACCACGTCGGCGAGCTCCTTCTCCTCGGCTTCGCGCTTGGTCGCCGACTTTCGCAGCTCCGTGATCTCGCGGTACAGCTCCGAGAAGCGCGACGAGTCGGTGGATCGATAGCTCATGCTGCGCACGAACGTGGCGTCGGGATCGTCGAACGGCACGTCTTCCTTCTTGCCAGCGATCTGACCCGGTGTCACGAAGTTGAGACGCAGGTACGTGTACTCGCCCTCATCGCTCTTGCTGACGTTCTTGAGCGTGTTGATGTGGAAAGGCACCGCGTAGCCATAGATGGGTAGGATGACCGACTGAGCTCGGTGATCGACCATGATTTTGAGATCTGCCACTTTCGTTGGGAGCAAGTTCTCGCGCTTATAACTCTCGAACTTCTTGAACACTTTCTCGTTGGAAGCGTTGCCTTCGCCGTCCTCGCCGGCAAAGCGTGCGAGACCGTCCTCCTGCTTTTGCTTGGCGAGTTCCTTCTGATGCACCTTCATCTTTTCCGCTGCGGTCTCATCGAGCGCTGCACCTCTGTTCTTATTCCTCAACACCTTGCCGCCTGGCGTCACCTTGCCGTCGGGCTTGACGGGGCTTCTGCGATCCTCTTCCTCCTCTTCCTCTTCGTCATCCTTGAAGAAGAACGCCATGTCGTTGGTGCCGCGGACACGGTCTGTGAGGAAAGTGGCAGCGCTTCCGTCATTGATGCGGAGTGTGTCAATCAAGAGGAGCGAGTATACCTCGCCCTTGTGGTTCGGGTCGTCCAGGTCCTGGAAGCCGACCGAGAGGTTGACGACCATGTCCTTCTTCAGGGCGCGGGCGTTCTTGCCCGAGAGGACATATGCACTGTCGCGGAACTCGAGACCGATACCAAAGCCGATGTTCTTGACAAAAGACTGCACGAGCTTGTCGTCCTTGGCGCGTACGATTTCGACGGCCTTTGTGTAGATGTCCTTGCACGTTGCGCCGGCACGGACATGCTTGTCAGCGAGCTCGGTTTGCAGCTCATGCAGGAATGCGTACATTTTCTGTTGGCTGTTGTGCGGGTCGATGAGGTAGGTCCTGCCGATGTTGGAGCAGTAGTTGCGGTACTTGATGCCCATGCTGGCGATCACCACACCACCGTTGCCATCTGCACCCTGCAGACGCTTCGTTGTCGAGACCGCCGACGTCTTGAGATCGTATTCGCCGCCGGACTGGACGATTGGTGTGTAGCACCAGTCGGCGAGCGAGAAGTCAGCTCCTTCAAGGTTCTTGACCTTCTTCCACATCTTGTTGTCGTCGAGCTTGCCCTCGATGCGCTCGGACAGCTGCTCGTGTGTGACCTTCTTGCCTTCGTCGAGGATGGTGGACATTTCGTTTTCAAAGTAGCCGGACATGACGGCCGAGCTCATCTTCGAGGCGTACTTGATGGCCTTGATTTCGTCTTCGTCCTTGGCGGCCCAAACGGCGCTGAGAGCTGGGCTGACGTCGATCATCTTGAAGTCATTGGATTTCTGCGCCTTTTCGAAGACGGCGTGCCATTCATCGGCAAACTTGCCCGAGGGCTTGTCCTTGGGCAGGCAGCCAACCTTGGAGCCTTGAGCGTTGATGCGAGAGATGAGGTCGTCCCAGAGGCCGCGGTTGGTTGCCTCATCCTTGGAACGCTTGAGGATCTCAATGTCAAACCCGTTGCTGCTCTTCTTGAGCGCCTCGAGATGCACGGCTTTGGAGGCGCTGGTGACAAACGTGACGGCGGTCTTGGTGAAGAGGATGACGGTGGAGGGGAATTCGTAGCCCAGCAGCCAAGAGTGAATGGCGGTGGTCTTGGAGTAGATGAGGTCGTCGTTCTGACCGCCCATGACGACGAGGAGCGAGTCGACCTGCGCGAGCTGTTCAAAGTCATCGCTGCCGTCCTTCCAGGCGGAGAGAAGCTTCTTGACTCTCCGCTGGAAAGCGCCAGCATCGATCTGAATCTGTTCCGACATCGTATGGGAGCCGTGTAAGGCTGCAACTGCTGATGGTTAGCAGTCCGCACCGGTGCGTCTCTGCGTCCAAGATTGAGTCGAGGCTTCTTGACACGAGTAGGCTGTGCTTCGTGTGCCAGTCCGATTCGATCTTGACGCCTTGTTGAGAAAGGGCTTTGGGTAGTCAAGGATGCTGAGCCTTGTGACGAAGTGAGAACGTGAGGGTCAAGACGGTGAAGGGGAAGGCGTATCGAAGCTGAGTCGAGTTGGCCAGAATACCGAAGAGGCCCAACCATCGTCTTCACTCAGCTTTGCGCCAAACGCGCAGTTCTTCGCACGCGTTCAAGGCCTGCGCGCGAGACCCGATTCAATTCCCAACCTCAGATCGGGGAAAAAAAAAGCAAAGGTTGTCCAAGCTTAACATCTTGATGGCGGCCAAAAAAGTGGAGGTCAAGCTCGCAATTGGGCACGAGAGCAGTGTCCAGTCCAGATCCAGCCTAGTCACACAGCGTCAGGGACCTGGTCCGTGAATCACAGATGGTGCGGGCGCAGTCTGAAGTGAATGCGCAGCTGCCTTTGAACGCGCGTTGAGCCCCTCAAATTGATGGGCTCAGTGCGAGGGTGACTGGGCAGTTGGCCTCTGTACTCGCGGGCCCAAGGAGCCAAGGGTCCACACAGCTCGGCTCAGTATCACATATCGTTACTATCATCATCATCCTATAAGCCATCCGCTCGACATCGCTGAGCAAGCTATCACTCGACCTCCATCAACACCGGCAAACCAATCTCAGGACCCGCGCTACGAAGGACTCGTCGCTGGCAGCAAGCATCCCAGCCATCCAACCCGCTCACAAGTCTGCAATCGCTCGTCACGCTTGAGCGAACCATCCGCACGATAGCAACAGCGCCTTTGGTGGTCTCTTTCTAGCGACTTTATCGATCGTCCCAGCAAAGCCCTCTAGAAGCTTCCCATCCCGTAGCCTGATCCGCGGCAGTAAAGATGCGTTCCGCGTTCAAAAACGAGCACTCGTTTGAGAAGCGCAAGGCCGAGGCCGAGCGGATCCGCCAAAAGTACCCGGACCGCATTCCTGTCATCTGCGAAAAGGCGGATCGTACCGACATCCCCACGATCGACAAGAAGAAGTACCTGGTGCCATCGGACCTCACAGTAGGCCAATTCGTCTATGTCATCCGAAAGCGCATCAAGCTCGCGCCCGAAAAGGCCATCTTCATCTTTGTAGACGAGGTACTTCCAGCCACAGCAGCGCTGATGAGCGCCATCTACGAAGAGCACAAGGATGAGGACGGCTTCCTCTATGTCTCGTACTCGGGCGAGAACACGTTTGGCGGTCTTTGATCCGCTCGAACATCGTTTCACTTCAGAGCGGGTGCACAAGGTATCCGCAAGCGCGCAAGACTAACGATGTCTTCCTGGTCCGTCACAAGCAGTCGTCCCGTTTCCGGATCTGCTCTAGCCTCTTGCGCAATCGATGACGGGATCACTATCAGCCTGCTAACGTGATGATGCATCTATGCATGCGCTTGGACTCGCACACCGGCACTGCTACATTATCTTGGCACCTCATCGTTTCTGCTTCCTCGTCATGTCTCTCGCCACTCCTCGGTTCGTACCTCTGACTCGTCTCGACAATCCTTTCCTCGTCCTCGCATGCTTCTCCGTCGCTTTCGTTTGTACTCTTATACCACCTCCGTCCCTCTTGTGCCTTGCTATCGAACTGGTTCCTCTGACACGACTTCAGCCAGCAGAAGTGTGTGACGACAGCACTGCGCACTCATGTCCTGCACCGACGGGGCACACGAGCTTGAGCCCGTGCGCTGCAAGTCCTTCGGTTGCGGAAGAGCTCTGACTGCCTGATGTGATGCAAAGTTGGCTCCGTTCGTCGTGCCACACAGCAGCTCCGTATGGCCGATTAAATGAACCGGGCTCGAAGCAAGCCGGATCGCAAAGACTTGCGCTCGGCAGGGCTTGACTGCTGCACCCTTGTTTGACCGGCTGGCTGGCTGGCTGGCTGGCTGGCTTGCTGAGCCTGTTTGTTTTGTCGTGTGGAGCCGTGTGACCGGCGCGCAAGTCGAAAGAAAAAGGGTCCTGCTCGGCTGCGGTCGATCAATCGCTGCTGATTGTGAGATTTGACCCCTTCTCTGGCCCTTTCTGCGTTTTTGAGTTGTTTTTTTCCTTGATAGAGGCTGGCGGAGAGGGCGTCGAAGAGACAGGCGAGCAGGCAGGCTGGTGAGCAGCTTTTTCAAGACGGAAGATCGACTTTGCTTTTTCTGTTTGCTCTTGCTGCTCGTTGTCGACATCCACTCTTTCACTTCATCTTCATCCCAAGCCGGTGTCTAAGGTCCGGACCGTCACAGGTCACTTCAGACGAGACTCTTTTGGTCGTCACCTCGGGCTTTTTCGTCTTCGTCTCACGCCTATTGTCTCTGATCGACCACCAGCAAAGAAAAAAGGGCTACTCGCGACTGGGCCAAGCACGACCGCCCCCACATCGCTTCACCCACACCGCCGTCGAAAGCCCCTCTTGAACGTGTTTAGCAATAGCAGTGGTCGCTCGACACAGTCCCGTCGGTCAAGTCAGCAAGGGGGCAGGTTCTGACCCGGCTCACAGAACTCCATCTAGCCACGTTTTCCTCCCTCTCTGCCGCCAACATGTCTCGGTTTTGAAGGTCAGCGACGTCACCTCTCAGCCATAAACCCGTCCGCCTCAGCGCAGACACACATCAGCACGCAACAGATCCCTAATCTCGATCTTTCTACGTCAGAGAACCGCTCCTGCGTATTTCAAAGCATCCGAGTTAACCTTATCGTAAGGTCAGACCCAAGCTCCACCAGGTAGTCTCCCAGTCGGTCCGCTGGACGCGTTCGAAGATCCACCATTTCGAAGTTCTCGATCATGGCGGAAGACGGTTCCAAGGAGCCAGAGATCAAGGTGTCTCAGGACGGCATCAACGCCAACTTCAGCCTGTCGCCTAGACTCGATCAGCTTCCATCAAGGCCCATGGGCTCAGCCGCGCGAGGCAGGCATCGCCATCACAGTCGAAACCAGTCCATCGACACAAAAGACCGCACCAGTCCCATCCTCGGTTTCGGTCCGCTGCAGTCTTCCTCGGATCGATCTTGGACCATTGCTGAAGCTTCAGGAGGCGCAGAACACAATGCAGCCTCTGCAGATTCCAACTCGACAGATTCGTCTCGCTCTGTCAACGGCTCGAGCGACCACCTTGCAAGCTCTCGATCCAAACCAGCCTCGATGAACCACTTGTCTGCCTCTGGCTCCCCGACCTTCCTTCCACACACACGAAAGGTCAGCGCCGGATCCAACGCGAACAGCAGCAGCAGCAGCGCCGGAAGTGCCTCGCCCGATGCCAACTTCACCTCTGAATTGCGGCGCACCAATCCTCGCAACGCCGATCGACACCAGCCAAATGGCACCACTCACCACTTTTCCGAGGGCAGCGCTCGCCGCACCTCTTCTCCTGCACGCACCTTTGCTGGTGCCCCGATCTCGCCTCGCCTCCAATCCACAATGTCGGCCCACGCTGGACTCGCACGCGCTCGTCGCGCAAGCACCGATCTAGCCACCGCTCCCTTCCGAGCGCCTTCGCCCATCTTCTTGCCGTCGACTTCGCCGCCCACCGTGCCCATCAACCCAGACGCACAACACGCCTGGGACTCGGTCTGGCCTCGCTCGTCTACGCCGGACCGCGCCGATCAGCTGCGCAGGATGGGCTCGGCCTCACCTGTCGCCGGGTCCCCGGGTCGTGCTTCGCCTTCGGCGGGCTCGGATTCGATGGACCTCTCACGGTCGCCTGCTACGTCAGCCGAATCAGGATCGCCGGCAGGCTCATCCAACACCATTCTCGGCCGACCCAAAGCGCGGCGACCGCACGAGCTGCGCGGCTCGTCCTCCTCGCCCGTTTTGCGCACCGGTCTAAGCAACATGCGTGACACCCACGACCCACACAAGAGCCCACGCAGAAGCATCGAGGTGGCCAAGACCGACCCCGTCGTCAAAATCGGTTTCACTCCGCCTTGGTCGACCTCGGACGCGTCGGAAGAGACGTCCAAACCCACGTATGCCAGCGCCGTGACTTCCGGCCAAAGTCCAGCAAGCAGGGTCCTCTCGCCCGCCACCGAAGCTGCGCCGCACGTGGACGTTGCGAACGCACTCGTATCTCATCGCACCAACAGCAGCGGCTCGTCGTGGTTGCCAGAGCGGGCCGAGTCACCCCTGGCAAGCCTTAACAACGCTGATCCCAAGAAGCGGTACAGCTCAGTGCCCGTGCCTCAGTCGCTGCCGCTCCCAACCCGAACACCTTCTCCGAAGATCTCGCCCACGTCACCGCGCTCACCTTTCCTCGAGCTTTCGGATCCGTCCGGATCAGCCCCGAATGGGGCCAGCATGGGTCTGGGCGAGAGTCCGCCTAAGACGCGCAGCTTCATCGCCATGCCGCCGCGCTCGGGCTACGATCTCAGTGACGATCCGGACGATGTGGGCTCGTCGGAGGAAGATGGCTCCAATTCCGAAAGAGAGAGCGTGGGCACCAACGACGAGGATCAGGAGGGCTCCGAGTTCGACGAGGACGACATTGCAGAAACAGGCGATGACATCGAAGAAGACGAAGATCGCGTCAGCTCGACAAACAGCTCCGCAGCAGCAGCGAAAAGCATCGAGGACGTCAGTGAATCGCCTGGCAGCGGAACCAGTCCCATGACCGGGGCCGAACGCCCTTCGCTGCCTAAACGTCCCAGTCTCACCAGATCTGGTGTGGTCCCACCACCGATCGCCATCATCGACCATCCTCGAGGTGCACTCAATCCTCTTGCCCAGGCCGAATCTTCCGCCCGCGCGCTCGCTGCGCAGAAAGGATCGACGGGCAGCACCATGCTCAACTTCTTCCGCGACGAGCCCAGCCAGCAAGAGATGCAGCAGCAGCAGCCGCCAGCGGGCATCAGCAGCGATGCTCAGATCTCAGATTCAGTCATGCCGTCCGCGCTGGGTCTCGATGCCGGCGACACGGAGTCTGCTGACGCCATGATGGAAGAGGGTAGTCCCGGCGTCGACCAAGACGAAGAAGAGGAGGACGAAGACGAGCAAGGCTTCGGGGCCGCGCTCGAGCATGCCGAAGAGAGCTTGAACACACTCGAGCGCATCTTCCTGTTCGCCAAGAGCGATCAGGCCTACCACAGGGTCCTCGTCTCTCAATCGCTGCCCGAGTGGATCCGCGAAGTCGAGCTCAATGATGCGGTTGAGTACATTATCCCGTTGCTGAATGGACTCGCGACCGACGAAGCCGAGGTCTGCGCAGCATTTGCGCCCGAGATTGGCAGGGTCATGTGGTTCTTCTTCCGCAATTGCCCCATCGCCGAGCTTGCCGACGAGTCCAGCGAGATGCAACACACGGACGACGACGAAGCCGAAAGGGCATCGCGCCCAAAGATCAGCCTCACCGCCTTCACGACGCTGTTGTGCGCGCTGTTGCTCAACCAAAATACCGTGATTGCCGGCGCGACGCAACAGTCACTCGTTCAACTATTTTATCGTCTCGATCGTCGCGATCTCGAGTTCTCCAAAGAAGAGCTCGCCGAAAAGCCTCAGGAACAGATCCAGGCGAGACAGGAGGAGCAGGATCTGGAGAGCTACGTCACGCACGCATCGGGTCGAGATGGACAGCCAGTGCCGCACGATGACTACCGCTTCGACGACCATGCCCGGATGACTGTCAAGAACGAGCTGCTTGTCAACGTGGCCCTCGCGTTGGCGCAGATTCATCATGGCCGCCACGGCGCAGAGCAGGACGAGCACATCGACGAGCAGCAAGGCGCACCGACGGATGGAGCGAATGTCGAGGCGGAGGCGTCCAGCGCCACAACAGCAGATGAAGCCATGGAAGAGGACAACGCAGACGCCTCTGACAGCGCCAAAGCTACGAGCGAAAACGAGGCCTCGTCTGGATCTATCGCTGCCTCAAACGACGCCATGGATGAAGAGCCCGACTCATTAGAAGCCAATTCGTGGGGACAGGAGGGGAACATGTTTGGCCAGCAGAGCGATGACTCGGCTAGCGACGTGCAGATCGACGAAGACGAGGAATCGGCCGTCGGACGCATGGCCTCGGTCAGTTTGCTCGCCGCACTGGCAGCAGACGAGCTGATCCCACAAGATGCGCTGCTGGACAGGTACGCTCCCGAGGTGCTCAAACTCATCGATGATGGCGCCTTCTACGTTCGTAAAGAGGTGGCTAGCTCGCTTGGCCCCTTGTCACGCAACCTGACAGCCGAGCCCGTAGAGAACAAGGTGCTTCCCGCGCTCAACAAGGCCATCCACGACCGCAACTGGCACGTGCGTCAAGCCGCTTGCTTCTCGGTCCCCGCTACTCTCGGAAAGCTCGGCGAGAAGCTTCGTCGCGAGACCACGCTGGTGTTCATGCGAGCGCTGGTCAACGACGTCTCCCGAGCGCTGCGAATGGCTGCCTTGGAGATCATCGGCGAAGTGATTTACATGTTCCATGAAACCGAGGCGGGCGTGCCCGAGGAGCTTGTGCGCTTCTTCCTGGGTGAGCCCTTCGATGGTCCACCCCAGCAAGGCGATGCCTCGCTCACGTTCGACAAGACGAGCGATCCGGAAGGCACAGAAGCGCTTTTCGAAGAGGAGAGCGCCATGATGATGATGGATGCCGGCTCCGATGCCGGGGTGCCCTCGTCCTTTGGCGGCGGCAACGGTCAAGACTCGCTGCTCGCCAGCTTTGGTTACGGCGGCGGAAACGAGAGCTCAATGATGGACGCGGCGCCGTGGGACACCAACTTCCGCGCCAACAACTTTGATCCAGAGCGTCCGCTCGTCGTCGCTTACAACTTGCCCGCTGTCGTGCTCACGCTAGGCGCTAGTCAGTGGAGCAGATTGAAGCAAGCGCACGCCGAGCTTACGAGGAGCGACAAGCCCAAGGTGCGCAAGAGCTTGGCAGCTTCATTGCACGAAGTCGCCAAGATCATTGGGCCAGATGCTACACGCGACGATCTACTGCCGGCTTCGACGCGCTTCGTCGCGGACGACGACGTCGACGTGCGGACGGCTATGTTCGACAACATGGACGTGTTCCTTTCGTGCCTGCCCCAGGTCGAAGCAGAACGTACGCTCTCGGAGCTGCTTTCGCAGTGGTCATCGGGCGCGCTGCGAGACTGGCGTCTGCGCGAGCGACTAGCGCTGCACATTCCCAGCATGGCCAAGCAATTCTTGCTGCAGGATGAAGACGGCAACCTGGTGTCGCTGATGCAGCTGGCGCTGGCGGATCCGATCAGCGCGGTACGAGACGCAGGCATTCACTGCGTACCGAACCTGTACAGGGCGTTCGCCGAGCACGACCAAGTGATCGCTGACGGCTTCCTGGGCATGGTGAGCGATCTGGGAGACAGCCAGGGCTACCGTCTGCGCGTAGCTTGCCTGCTGTGCGTAGGTGCGCTGGTCGAGTCAGACATCCAACGCTCGTCCTGCGAGTTGCTCTTGCTGAACCGGTTGAGTCAGATGGGCGACGACAGCGTGGTCGACGTTCGCATTGCACTGTCGCGCGTGCTGGCGCAGATGTGCCGCAAGGACGAGCTGTACGCGCTGCCGCAGTCGAGGTCAGAGGATCTAAACAAGCTCATCGCAAAGCTCGCGCACGACGATTCGGACGAAGTACGACAAGGCGTGTTTGGCATCCTGTCGGAAGAGGAGCTGAACCAACACGCTGCGCTTCCACGAGAGGAGGGTATCGAGCCAAGGAAGCTGGTGCTCGGTCCTGCTGATGGTGGACCCCATCGACCTGAGGGCGAAGGTGGCTTCACGAACCAATTTGTGGACGCCGACGGCGATGATGGCGACGTCAATGTGTTCCAGATGGACGACGACAGCCAGTTCAGCGAGGCCAGTTCGGCCGAGAACACAGATGGAGACGAGGAAAGTCAGGTCAACTCGGACGCAGAGGACGATGCAGAGTCATCTGGATCCAAGACGCAGGCGCAATCGGCGCAGCATCTCGAGATGTCGCGAGCATCCATCTTTGGCGGAGGCAAGCGCCAGACGGAGCTCGACTTTGGCACAGACTGGGTCAACGCCAATGGACCTGCCTTCTTCGACTATGGCGACAACGACGAGGACGATGAGAACGAGGACGGCGAGCCCCACCATCTGCTGGGCGTGGATCACGAGTCGAGCGACAAAGAGGACGACGACAGCGAGGGCGCTCAACAAAACGAAGATGAGCCGCAAGATTCGCATTCAGCAGACAACAGCATGGAGGAGAGCAATACGGAGCATGGTATCACGCTGTCTTCGCCGCAACGAGGCGTCGACGGCGCTGTGAGTGGTGATGGCGACACATCTGCAGACAGTCCAAGTCGACCAGGACCGTCGTCGTCCAGCAGCCCTGGCCAAGGCAAAGCTTCGGACCCGTTCCTGGCATTTGTGGCTGGTCGGCAATCGCAGCACCTGAGCAAGCAGCCGGCTGATCAGGCTGGGCGTATGTCTTTGCTGACGGGTGCAGCATCCAAACGATCGCGTCTGTCGAACGGCACAGCTGCGTTGCACCACGAAGCAGCAGCTGAGGATGACGACGAGGAGGGACAAGTGCTCTCAAAGCCCGAGGACGACGAAGAGATGATGGGACGACGCTACAGTTCCAAGACGTCGGGAGACTGGTCTCAACTGACAGGCGATGCGAGCGGTCAAGCCAAAGCAGCAGATCGAGATGGCAACGACGCTGTTGAGAACGGCGAAGATCAGGACGACTTTGTTCAGGTATAAGGGCGGTAGTAGTGTTCTCGGCTGTACTTTTGTTCTCATCGCTCTCTTGGCAACTAGGAGGATTTGTGTAATGGAAGTGCGACTGTATCGCTCGCGAGATCAGGAACGAAGTATGTACCTTGTCAGCATTGGCACGGCAGATGGTGGGTGGGGTGGTGACGCAAGGCGTTTCATGCAAGCTCCTTGCATACGGCGCTAAGGTCGACTGGATGGAAAATCTGAGACCCGACGGAGCGGTGCGCTGGTGATGGACGTCAAGGCACTGGGTGGTCACTCAGAAGACGCCCCTTTGCGGCATGTGGATTCCAAAGCCCTGGTCCGCCACCCCCTTATCTCTGCCCCCTTGCCGATGGCATGCTCTGCACAGGGGATCGAGCGAACCAACGTGACGGTGTTCCTTACACTTGGACGGCTCGGACGGTCGGAATTGCGTGGGCCTGGAGCGCATCAGCGCACTGCATTGAGCCCAAGGGGTGGGTTGAAGGCGCTGAGATTGTGCTCATTGTGCTCATTGTGCTCAATATGGACCCCTTTGCGCCCATCTTCTGCATTCGTCTGATGTTGTTGTTGTTCTCGGGGAGCGGCTCAGACATTTTGTGCGGCTCCAGAGCGAGTCGATTGCTTTTAGCTTGAGACAACTGACCTCAGCTGCAGTTAGCCGACTCAACCAATTTCACGATGAATAAATTCAAAATCCGAAATGTGTCTTCTGCTGATCCACTGTGTGAGCTGCATCTGAACTTTAAAAGTCCTCTCTCTCAACTGACACAGGAGAGAGAGACAGAGTGCCAAGCAGCCGCTAACTGACTGCTGCCTTTGCCTTTGCATTTGCGATGCTTTGCTCTGCTTTGGTTTGCTTGCTCGGCGTGCTTCTCATGCGAAATTCCCATCCGAACGGTAAAAGAGGCTCAGCAGCCCCACTTTCTTGTAGGCATGGTGCATGCATCCTCTGCTTCGGCTGGCGGCAGGGCTGCTGTAACTAACAAGCTAGGAACGCGAGCACGCAGCATCCACGCAGCTCGAGCTCAAAGCGCATCTCGTCAAATTCCTCTGAGTAGAACCAGTCGGAGTGAGCCAGGAGCTAAGCCACTCTGACTGTTGGCTGTCACGCCTGGAATTTCCGCCTCCGCTTCTGACTTTGACTGGTGTGTTGTGACATTTGTCGCTCCTCACTCGTCCATCTGACATCCCAGACTGCCTGCTACCTTCCCTCGGACCATCACCATCCTTTATCCTCTTCTTCATCTCCTCCTACCGACATCTGCCCCGTTCCTCGACTCTCACTCCTTTTTATCTCGACCTTGGACTCCTTTCTTCCGTTGGATACACTCATCCGCACTCTAGTCTCGCCGTCCCACAGTGGCACCACCGCGTAGAAAAACCTTCTCCGTTTCCTGACGGAACCCTACAGTCTGCTTCGACCCGTCACCACTGTTCTCCTGCTCCGTCCTGTCACTTCTCTGACACACACTCGCTTCATCGGTGCCACCAGCACGTGGACTAGCTTCATTCGCATTTCGACCTTGGAACCGCCGCGAGTCTCAATCTTCGTCCACGGACCGTTTTCGCTTTTCAGTCCGCGACAGCATTGCTTCATCTCATCGCGTCACACACGCTTCTGCACGGTGACACCTGTCATCTCGTCCTTCCGACCAAATGAGCTCTGCTAGACCCACAACAGGTCGGCCAACAACCGGTCGCCCCACCACCGGCAGGCCCACCACAGGTCGTCGTCCAGGCACACGTGGTGGCACCGCCAACCCAAGGCCCCCTACACAAGGTCAAGGCGCCTATGAGGGCGAGACTTATATAGAGGAAGAGGAATGGGACGAAGAAGACGAAGAGGAGTACGAATCCGAAGACGATGGAGATGTGTTTGCCTTCGTTCTTCCCGACCTTGGTCCCGCGCCCGAGCTGCAGCACAACCCTCTCGACCCTTCCATAGACAATCAGAATCGTCAGCAGGCTTCCCAGCAAGACCCTCCCACACAACAGCATCTCGCCTCTGCGGGTCCAGCTGCGGATCCCAACGAGACCTACTACTATGATGAAGCCACGGGCGCCGTCTATGACTCGCAAGGACGTCTCGTCGACGTTTCCGGTCAGAGCCTCGCCTTGCCAGCATCAGGAGTACCCTCCCAACACCAGGGCTTGGCAGCCGAGTCCGACTTGAATGGCGTCGAGTTTCAACGCCCCACCGGCCCACCCGTCGTCGACCTCACTCAAGCCCTCAATCCCATGGGCTCGCCCGACAACCGCTCGTACGACTCCAGCAGCACCTTCGTTCGTGGTATCAATGGTCAGCCGCTCGACCATGCTCGCTCCGTCGCCGTCTTCTCTTCCATGGATGCGTTGCCTGAAGCCGACTCGCAACCCGTCAGTCGCAGCGGCAACTCGGAGATGCGCACCTCTCTCCCCCACGGCACCCGCGACATTGGCACCACCGCTAGCGGCGGCATCTCGCTCGACCAGCGCATCCCCGCCCAAGGCATCCGACAAAGTGCGCAGATCGACACCTACTCCTCATCCGTACCTGAACTGCGTCGCACGCCCGAAAGCCCCGGCAGCACCGACGAGAACAAGTTCCCTCTCGATTCCGCCGAGTTCGCCTTCGACGATGCCTACAAGGACGAATTCCACATGTCCGACTACGGCCAGAGCCAAGGTCTGTCCCATCCTACATCGGAAGATGCCGAAGTCGGTGCGAGGGGCGTTCGCATGGTCGAGCTCGAGATGGAGATGGAGGAAGACTCGCCCTATCCAGAAGTGCGTGCCTCCGTGTCCAACATCGACGACACCGAGATGCCGGTCAACACGATCCGAATGTGGTTCACCTCATTCCTCCTCACCATCCTCGCTTCGGGTGCCAACATGTTCTTCTCGCTCCGCTACCCGGCTCCTACCTTCAACACCACCGTCGTCTTGCTAGTAGCCTACCCCATGGGCAAGTTCTTCGCCGCTGTGCTGCCGTACCGCATCTGGACGTTGCCGCGCTGGCTCGGCGGCGTCTCGTTCTCGCTCAACCCAGGCATCTACAACATCAAGGAACACACGCTCACCACCATCATGGCCAACATCTCCATCATCACCGCCTACTCGATGAGCGTCATCATCGCCGACGAGTCGGTGCAGTACTACAACCAGCCACGTGCCTTTGGCTTTGACGTCCTGCTCATGCTCAGCACGCAGACCATCGGTTTTGGTCTCGCGGGCATGTGTCGTCGCTTCCTCGTCTGGCCCGCTAGCATGATCTGGCCGCAGAACCTCGTCGCCGCTACGATCCTCAACACGCTGCACGCCGAGGAGGAGTCGGACGGCACCATGACGCGCTTCCGCTTCTTCACTGTCTGCTCCATCGGCGCGTTCGTGCTCTACTGGATCCCTGGCTATCTGTTCCTGTCGCTGTCGGTGTTCAACTGGGTCTGTTGGATCTTCCCTTCCAACCAACCGGTCAATTTGGTCTTTGGCACGATCTCGGGTTTGGGCATGTCGGTGCTCACCCCCGATTGGACGCAGATCAGCTACATCGGCTCGCCGCTCATCACGCCCTGGTGGGCCGAGTGCAACGTCTTCGCTGGCTTCGTCATGTTCATCTGGGTCGCTGCGCCGATCATGTGGTTCAAGAACGCGTGGTATCAGGCGTACCTCCCCTTCAACACGGGTCAGTCCTTCGACAGGTACGGTCAGCCGTACGAGATTAGCCGTGTCATTCCTAACGGTTCGGATCTGGATCAGCAGGCGTACGAGGAGTATTCTCCCCTCTACCTCTCGACGACCCTCGCGCTGGTCTACACGACCGGATTTGCGATGCTGACCAGCGTTCTGACGCACACGGTGCTGTACCACGGCAAGGCGTTGAAGAAGGGCATCCTGCGCGTTCGCACCGAGGAGGACGACGTGCACGCCAAGTTCATGCGTCACTATCCCGAGACGCCCGACTGGTGGTATGCCGTCATGTTTGTCATTGCGCTCGTCTTTGGTATCGTCATGGCGCGCGTCTACCATACGGACCTGCCGATCTGGGGGGTGTTCCTCTCGATCCTCATTCCGACCATCTACATCCTCCCCGCCGGGTTTGTGTATGCCATGACGGGCCAGGCGATCGGCACCAACCTGATTGGCGAACTGCTCGTCGGCTACATGCTACCCGGGAAACCGCTGCCGAACATGATCTTCAAGGCGTACGCCATGCAGGGGTTGTTCGGCGGTCTCGGGTTCGTACAGGACCTCAAGCTGGGACATTACATGAAGATCCCGCCTCGGTTGACGTTCATGGCGCAGCTGAGCGGGGTGATCGTGGCATGCTTTGTTCAGCTCGGCGTCAAGCAGTGGATGTTTGCCAACATCACCGATCTGTGCAGTCCGGATCAGGCGAACAGTTTTACCTGTCCGTCGATCCGGGTGTTCTACACGGCCTCGTTGATTTGGGGTGCCATTGGACCGGCACGCATGTTCGGGTCGACGAGCATGTATCGTGCCATGTACTGGGCGATGTTGTTCGGAGCGCTGATACCGATCCCGTTCTACCTGCTTGCACGACGTTACCCGCGTTCGTGGATCCGTTACGTCTCCTGGCCAGTCATCTTCGCCGGTGTCTCGTTCATCCCCCCCGCCAGTGGTCTCAACTACACCTCCTGGTTCGCTGCCGGGTTTGTGTTTCAGTACCTCGTACGCAAGTACAACTTCCGTTGGTGGTCCAAGTACAATTTCGTCCTTGCGGCAGCGATGGATAGCGGCACGATTGTGTCTAGCATTTTGATCTTCTTCGCGCTGATCTTGCCGAAGAATGGGGCGGTGACGCTGAATTGGTGGGGAAACGAGGTCGCGGGGAATAATCTGGATGCTGCGGGTCTGGCGCTGATGCAACCTCCCGAGGGCGGGTTTGGTGGTCCGGCTAGGTTTTGATTACTTTCGTTATGGAATAACCTCACGTTCGTTGGGTTCCTCGTCGTGTGTCTGCGTTCGTCCGTGTGTGATGGTGGGTCTTGCTTGCGATGTGATCGTGTGTTGACTTTGTTGTGCTACTTGTATCGGGACGAGCGGGTGAGAGAGGGCATGGCGTTGGGCGCGGCGCTCGTTCGACGCGTGACCATGCGAGCTCGACAGCCTCCTGTGTGCTCCTTTCCGTCCATTCTCCGTTCCATCTTCTCGATTGGCCGCTCGAGCGAGAGAGAGCGTCGTCACGCAAAGCGTTTCGATGCCAGCCCTCGTCCTCCGATCCGCAAACCGCATCGCCACTTATTGTCACATCACCTCATCTCTCCACCCCCAATTCTCACACCCCGGTCTGAATCATGCCACCTTGAGCTCAAACAGGCACACACATACACTCGACTCGTCTAACCGTATATCATTCTTACAAAGACGAAAGCAACTAACATTCGATGCGCATACCCTTTTCGGCCATGACGAAGCGCACGCCCAATGCGGCCGCTTGCTCCTCCTGCTCTAGCTCGTCCAGGATCTTCTGGGGTGCGGTGCGGTGGTCGAGTATGGGTTCTGGGTTGACTATTGGCGTTGCGTCGTCATCCGTGCTGTCTGTGGTGGCCGCATTGACGAATGTCGGAAACAAGGCGGGTTTGACGTGGATCACAATGACGCCCAACCCCTGCAGTTGACCACGAAGCTCGCTATCGCGGTCGTACACACTGCCGCTCGGTGGCTGTGGTTGTTCGTCATGCACCGACACCGCCGCCGTCCCCAACGGCGAAGGCGCCAGATGGTATTTGTTCCCACCACTCGACCCCGCTCCGGTAGGACCACCAGCACTCCTCACACTCCCATTCGACCCCCTCCGCCTCATCTCCCTCACCCGCTTCACCATCTGCGCCAACACCCGCAACTCATCAAACAGATGCTCCACCGACAAATGCCCATACAAAAATTCCGTCGGATGACCCTTTGCAAAACTGCACTCGAGGAAAATCGCATTCAGCCGTCCTTCGGCAAACCGCTCGGCGGCGTGACTCCACACCTGCCGATTGCGCGGCGATTGCGAGACGCAATCCGGCTCGACGTCGCCAAAGAAGAGCACGTCGCGGTCGTGGTTTTTGTGCGTGATGAAGAAGGCGGTCGAGTCGAGCGAGGGTGGGGGACGATCGATCGAGACGCGCCGAGGCGGTTGTCGTGTGGTGTTCGAAGCGGGGCCGGAAGACGAAGTGGGTGGGGTCCATGCGGAAGGAGGCGAAGGACGTCGTTCCGAGCCTTGGGCGGTTCGAGGTCTGCGGTTCTTGGCCGGGCTGTCCGGGAGCGGTTTGTTGAAGGAGGAGGGTTGCTGAGGGGGATGCGTCGGGATGCCAGGTCCGCCACTGGCCGTAGGCAGCATGGCGACCGAAGACAGGGAGGCGGTGGAGGACGAAGCGGATGCGAGACCGTCCGCAGCAGTAGCAGCAGGCGACGCTCGAGGCGATACAGGCTCTCCCTGTTTGTTGGTCGGGATATCCGTAGGGCCGAGCGAAGCGTTGGACGCTTTGCTCGTAGCAGTCGAGGGGAAGAAAGGGCTGTTGTTGAACGACGGTCGACGGAACGCATTGGCCTCGCTTCCTTGTGAGATGCTTTCGAGGGTGCGCATGCGGTCGTCGATACCGCGCGAGAGCTGGAACGAGCCGAGCTGGGTGCTGACGGGCAGCGACATGCGTTTGCTGAAGTAGTTCGAATTGAGTTGCGCCGGCGCGTAGGTTGGTGTGGGAGGTGCGGGCGGCTCAGACGGGTTGAGACCGTGCGAAAGAGCGAAGGGCAAGACACTGAGTGAGTCGCTTACTGAAAAGGGTCGCTGGTTGTCGAGGCAACGCATGTGATACATGGTATGCGGTTCGTCCTCCTTCCACGAGGCGAGCTTGGGCCAGATTTTGCCGTTGAACATGTCGAGAATGTTTTCGAGTGTGGGCTTGAGACCGAAGACGCTCCTTTTGCCTGGCAAGGAGGCTGAGCCGAGCACCAAGCCGAGAATATGATCGAGATGGGCGTGTGATATCAAGAAGGCACTCGAGAAGGAAGCCATGAGACCGGCGCGCAGATAGGCGGACGGTGTGGTGGGTGGGAACTCGAAGTCGTAGAAGGCCGAGTCGGGACCGTGTTGTTCGAGCACATCGGTGAGCGCGCCTAGCCACGAGCCGCCTTCGACAACGATGGAACCATCCTGCCACTCTTGATCGGCTGCCTTGAGGAGGTAGCAGGAGCAATCGCCTTCGAGGGGACCACCGCCGGTACCGAGACAGACGAAGCTGAAGGAAGCGGGTTGGTGTCCTGGATGAAGCGCTACACGCGGCTGCTTGCGTCTGGGATAGTCGGACGCCGAGTAGAAGGACTGCTCGGTTTGAACCGAGCTTCTTCGAAGGTCATTGCGACTGCTGATCGAGGGTTCGGAGGCTTGGAGCTGTGACGAAGATGAAGCGGGAAGTTGGGCGGATGATGACAGGTCCTGGTGGGCCGCGGCGGACGAAGAGGAAGGCTGGGTCGTCATGTTGATCTTGAGGTGTCGGTGTGCCTTGTCAGATGAATCTGTCCGAGTACGGAAGCTGTGACAGGACTTGCGTGCAGATTCTGATCGTCCACCGAGTTGAGAAGAAGTCGACAGATGCAAATGCGGAGGTCCTCAGATAAGGTACACGGATCGATTGCGACGGATCGAGAACGCCGTTGTTCTGAGTCGAAGCTGTCGCTCGCTTGGACGGACTATGTGCCGGGACCAAAGCCTAATGAGCGTACGGGCCAAAGGAGTCCAGAGGAGGCGACGATGCAAGGCTGTATCTTTTGCGCAGATATTGGCGGCGGCGTTCAAGAAGCCAAGAAGCAGAATGAATTGTTCGCCGAGTCTTGGTTGGATCGGATGGGACAGTCAAGACAGAACCGACTAGGACCGAAGGATGCCGAGCTCGGTTTGCGGTGATGAGCTGCGGTGGGACTGGCGTTGTGTGGACGGCAGGTGGAACTGCCAAGCCAATAGATGGTGGAAAGAGTGGTGCAAGTTCAGGAGAGGTTCATCTCGGAGATGAAGGACGGGACCGAACTTGAATTGCCGCTCGACGGTGGGGAAATGGAATCGTTGCTGTGCAAGAACGGATGGCACGCGACGAAAAGGCCGTGTTGTTCGCCGTTCGTTGAAGAGCGGGACGTGCGGCTGAGAAATTTGGAGCACCACCAGGATACCGTGTGAGATGCCGATTGTCGTGAAGGTGCAGCTGTCAGTGGGGCCGATGATACCGCGAGATGAAGCGAGAGTCCTCGAAGATGACGTCTAGATGGGAGATGATCGAGAAGCCTTTGGCTTTGGCTTGCGATGAAAAGCTCTGCAGATGGACGATCGCACCTTGGGATGGCACCGGACGAAAGCGACAGCAGAGGCGTGCGTAAGGTGCTGAAAGGAGCTTGGAGGTGCGACGAGCTGTGCGTTCGAGTGGATAGCGAGATGGGAGGGCGAGCTCGAACAGAGGGAAACCAAGTGGTGTGAGTGGATCGTGTCGAGGGAAAGAGAGATTGAGGTTGAGAGAGTGGGTCAAAGTCAGCACCCCACCCACGCGCCCAATCCAAACGGGCTCAAACCCAGAGTCAAGTCGAGTCGAGTCAAAGCGACCAATGCGTTCGGACCCGCAGTCAATGAAAAGAGACTGGCGTAGAGCGCCAAAGCGAGCGCGTGGCATCCCAACCGAGCCAACCGACAGCCAGGCGACAGGCAGAATTAATACATTTATTGTGATTCAATGAGAGCCAATAGAAGCGACCCTGAACGCAAGCCTCTTTAGAGCGCTGTTTTATGCCAATTTCTGCACCTCAACCACCACGCGCAAGACTGAGCCAATGATCAACCAGCCCCATCCTGTCGGTCCGGTCATCTTCTGTCAAGACGCTCGCTTGCTGCTGGGTCCAGGCCAAGCACGATCAGTGCCTGGCTAGGCAAGTGAATCGTGTCGATGCTCACTCGCTCCATCCCGCATCGACATATCCAGGTCTGGCTCACAGCGAGAATGGGACAGTGAGTCATTCCATAGTGGCTGCAAGCGTGGCTGGCGTATTGGTCTTCAAACAAGCCCAGAGCAGAAGGGAAGCAAGACGCATTCGAAATTGCAGCTCATTTCAAATTGCGCCCAGACCCGCAGCAAGCCAGCCAGCCAGCCAGCCACTTCTCCAGTAGCTCGATAGAGACGTCTCTGGCCGCAGACGTTCATACCGCCCGCTTGTCACTGTGACCCTTGAATCCTATTCATGTGTTGCTCGACACCATCATAGTCACTCATCTGCCTCTGACAACGCTCGGAGAAGGATTGCTCGCCTGGGTCAATTTCCGACTGCAAAGGTTGGTATAATGCCTATCTGTCCAATATGCAAGTCAGCGTCGGCAGCCGGGATCTGGTGCGGGGTCTAGACTTGCATCAACAAGCGAGCTTTTTTTCGTTCTCATACGATATCTTACCGCCACCGTAGATGCAGATGCACGAATCGCTTCGACGCTTCCTCATGCGGTCCGTTCTCTTCTCTGAAAACACTGGGCCTGTCAACCCATCCACTCTCGACAATCGAACAAAGCCGAGATACGAATCAAATGCATTTGTGGTTTGCGTGCTAGTTACAGATGAGTTCATGCGGGTCATGCTGAATGCTGTTCGCTGCGTATATGCAGGAGAGGGTTGAACGCGGGCTACCTTCCTCATCGCCCGGTCAAGATGTAGTTCAAGGCGCGCAGACTTCGCAGCAGCACCGCCTGCGCGTTCGCCGGGCTCGCCAATGTCGCCAAAGCCTTCGACTCGATCCGTTGCGCTCCGCTCATGGCCGACAGTCGGTCCGTCACCGTTGGCCCGCTGATCACAATCCCGGACTGCGTCACTCCAGCCGAAGCTGCTGCCGCTGCTGCCTGCGCCGCTGCTCCAGGCGTCAAGTCGCCACTGCCGCCAACACCACCTTCTGCGCCCGTGTTGGTCTTCTTCCCACCATCCTCTTCTTCATCCTCTTCCACGGGCTCTGGAAGCGTCGAGAGCAGCGCGTCCAGATCCCCCACCAACGATTGCGAAGCTTGGTTCGCCTGCGCTTGCAATGCTTCGCAGATGGTCTCGCGCGCCCCCTGCACAACGCCCAGGTGCAGAGCGATCGCCAGTGTGCTCTGGAAGCCTTTGCTTGAGATCGACGTAGCCAAAGGCTTGACCACATTGCAAAGTCGATCCGCCGGGATCACTGGCATCGAATTGAGAGCACCGTCCGTTCGAGGCTTGACCGAGATCGCCGCCACCTCTGTCTGCAAAGTGGTAGCGGCAGTATCGTCGCTCGCGTTGGCAGCGTTAGCGGATGCGGAGTCTGTAGCTGCAGGTGCTGCCGTGGAGGTCGTTTCGCTCGGGCCGGCGTCCTGGCCGTCGCTTCGCACCATCTCCGCGCTCGTGGCCGCTTCACTCGGTACCTGCGGGGCATTCGCAGCTGGCTCGGCATCCGCACTCGACGGTCTGTTCGTCGTCGTCATCAGTGGCCTCGTCACCGTGCTGATCAGATCCAGCAGCGAGTCCACCAATTGACTGTTGGACAGGATCGTTTCCTTGGCCAGCAACCCGAGCAGGATGTTGAGTGGTGCGATGCCGCGGTCGGACGTCTCGGTCTCCTTCTCCTTGCCCTTGCTCTTCTTCGGCGGTCGCGCCTCATTTCGCAGGAACCACATGGCCGACTGATTGTTGACATTGGTCAGGTGCAGCAACGTGTCGATGCTGCGAGAAGCAATCAGGAACGGCGCCTCGTCGCCCGTCTTGGAGAGCGGCGCAGTGGCGCCAGTCGTGCCAGGCCCATCTGGTGTGGACGTCGGAAGGTGCGCAGCGCTGGCAGGGCCCGTGAGAGATCGCTTGGGCGTCGGTCGCGACGGCGTGGAGTGCATCCGATGAGCGCGGTTGCTCATCGATACAAACGAGCGGTCCACAGCGTGCGCGTCGACCGAGCCTTCCGATAAGACCATGAGAAGCAGGTTGAGCAGCTCCGCACGGGTCTTGGAGTTCTCTGCCAGGTTGGCGAGCACCTTGTGCAATGCGGTCTGCTTGGCGTTCATTTGCGGGAAGAAGAGCAGACGCACGAGTGTGGCCACGCCCGACTTGTCGAGCAGATGAATGGCGTCGCGCGGTCCGGCTTTCTTTGTTGGGTCCACGTCAGCTCCATCACGCGCCTCAGCACCGGCAGGTCTGGGAATGCCGGATGCATTGAGCATGCGGATGGGCACGGATCCAAGCCGTCCGGCTGCAGAAGAGGCGGGGACAGCGCGAATGGTGCCAGTCGAAATGTCCTGACTGTCACTCTCCTCCTCGTCGAATCGGCGATGCTGACGGTTCCGGCCATCCGCATTGTCGCCATCCGTGGTGGCGGCGTGGCCTGCCATGCCGCCCAGAACGCCAGAAGGAGCACCGCCGGTTCGGAGCACTTCGCCGAAGGCGGCGTCAAGGAAGTCGAACGCTGGATGCTCGCTGTCACGTCTGGCCGCGCCAGCACCCTCTGCGCCTGATCGCGTGGAAGAGGGGGCAGCAGAACCTCGATCTCCGGCACCTCCCTGTCCGACGCCTTGGTCAGGGCCATCGCCATTGCCGCCTGAGCCGATCTGCTCGCGGATGCGGCGTCGCGAAGTCTCGATGGCTTCTTGCTGGATGACCTCGGCACGCAGCTCGGGAGGGAGAGCATCCAAAAATTCGGGTGCGATCGTCGTAGGCTGAGGCAAGTTGCTGGTGGCCTCCGCAGCTCGACGCTCCCGGAAGTGCTGGTTGAGCACCTCCTCGCGCAGATCGTCCGGAAGCGCCTCGAGGAAGGTGGGATCGATGCCAGTGTCGGTGATGTCAATCTCCTCGCCGTTGATGGTAATGGTCGCGCGCGGCGTCTCGGTGGCAGCTTCGTGGGTTTGCGTTTCGGGCGCGCCAGTCGTGGCTGCGTCTGCTTGCTGAGTCGAAGACGAGCCGGCTTGCGTGGGTTCGGCATCCGCCATCTCGACGTCGTCAGGCAGAGCGGCAGCTGTCGAGCTCGATGTAAGCTCGGCACCAGCGTTCGCAGAATCGGAGGTCTCTGCTGCAGGAGCCTCGCTAGCATTGGAAGCATCACGCGAGGCACCCGCTTGAGACTGTTCTGCAGGCGCTGCTGACGAAGAGGGAAGAAGGGACTGAAGCTCGCTGCTGCCGATGCCATCTGCGATCATCTGCCTGGCACGCTCCTCACCCTGGCGCAATCGTTCGCGAGCCTCTTCGAGCTCTTTCTCGGTCTGCTCCCTGCTCTCGCGCAGACGCTTGAGCTCGGCTTCGGCCTTCTCTCGTGTCTGCTTGGCCTGCTCGAGCGCCTTTCGGTCCTCTTCCAGCTGACGACGCGTCTCCAAACGATGCTTCTTGAAGCCAGGCAGAAGCGCATTGATCAGGTGAGCGCGCATCCTGGAGGTCCGTTCGGCTGAGACGGGAGAAGACGGGAGGAGGATCAGTGCCTCCTCGGACCATCTCGTCAGTGTCGGCATGGGCGTGAAAGATTGAGCAAGGGTGACGGGGTCGTTCTGAGCCGCAGCTTGCCTGTCGTTGGCGGCCCGGTGCCCACCGCCGCCCAGCACGGCTTGTCCGTGATGGGTGTGACTGTGGTGATGGTGATGATGGTGACCTCCGCGGCCTCCTCGGCCGGTCACGTCAATGCCGTCGATGCGCATTCGGCCTCCATCGCCCATCTCGATGCGGATCTCCTGAGAGCCTGCACCGCCTCGCGCGAGGAGATGCTCAAGGAATTGCAGAGCCCCTTCGCCCACGAAGTCTTCCACGGACTGAGCCCAGTCCGCATAGCCAGAGGGTAGGGATCCGCCGCCAGGGCCGCGGCGGGTCGCTCGTCCTGCGTGACGGCTAGCATCGGCATCCGACTGGTCCACCAGCAGAGGATGAGTAGAGATCTCATCGGACGGCGGCGCTGTGCGTCGAGGTGCCATCATCGAGTCGAAATCGATCAGGTTGCGTCGGCGATGGCCGCCTGTACCACTGCCCGTGTTGGCGATGGCATTGGGCAAGAAGAAGTTCGGTGGCAGGAGCCCAGCCGTTCGAGGACGAGCCGAGGAGGAGCCAAGACCAGCCGTGCGCGGATCAGGCACAGCGGTCCAGCCCCAGTTGGCGCCAAAGCGGTCGTCGGCCGGGCCGACATACTCTTCCGCCAGCTCGAGCTGCGAAAGCTCGTCCTGGTCCATATCTCCGTCGATGGACTCGTCGTCCAGCATCTCGATCTCCTCGTCGTCCACCAGGCCATCGACCATGTCGCCCTCCATCACAGGAAGATCGTCGCCTTCCTCAAACTCCTCTGTGATCGGTGGCAATCCCTCCTCGCCGTCTTGGAAGACAAAGTCCAGCGCCTCCTCCTCTTCATCGTCGAGGTCGGTTCCGTCGTCGTCCTCGTCGTCCTCGTCGGTCCACTCGTCCTCTTCATCCATGATGCTGGCGTCGTCATCGTGGCTGTCATGGCCATGCGAATGCGTGTGGTCGTCCTCGTCCGAATCAGAGTCATCGTCGCTCGAGTCGTCCATGTCCGTGTCGGAATCGGTCAGCTCCACAACGCGGGGATCGTCGCCGTCCATGCCCTCGAGCTCCTCGTCTGTGGACAGCTCGCTGCCGGTGTCGGTGTCAAAGTCCTCCATCTCCATGTCGTCTTCGTCATCCATGTCCTCGTCCGACATCTCGTCGTCATCGAGGCCTGTGTCCATCTCGCCGGTGTGCATGCCGAGGGACGAATTGCGGTAGAAATCGGGCGTCTCGGCACGCTCAATGTCCTCGTCGTCCTCGTCATCGTCGTCAAAGTCCTCCTCCATGTCGTAGTCGGAGGAGAAGTCGGTCTCGTCGTCCGACTCGTCAATGACCGCGCGCGCGCTGGCCTTGGGCTTGCTCATCCGGATGGCAACCTTGGTCAGATGCTCAAGGGGCCGCAAGATGGCTTCGAGTAGCGACTTGACGGTCGGCAAGTTGAGATCAACATCGGCGATGGCGCTGGTCAGCACAGTGACGAAGCTCTTCTCCAGCATCATCTTGGCCATGTGGATCGTCAGGTCCTCGGTCTGCTTGCCGCCCGTGCTGTTGGGACGAGCGATCAGCAATCGATAACAGAGGTCGCTCAGCGCGTACAGACGGCCGTAGCGCACTTCGATGGATTCCGAAGAAGAAGCAGCTTCCTTGATGGACCTCGCGATGGCATCGAGCATCGTCCTGCGCACTGTGATCAGGTCGGCGGGGACCTCTTTGACGTCGATGTGCACGGAGACATCTGCTGCCAGAGCCACGAGGACCGACATGGCCCAATTGGACAGCGTCATCTTCCTGCGCAGCTCCGTGCTGCCGTACGAGCTGAGGAAGCCAGCAGGGACGAGCTCGGTCAAGAACGTACCCAGGATGCCGGCACGCGTTCGGAACGTTTCCTTGCTGCCGGGAGTGCCGGGCGCGAAGGTGACGCTCGCCGACGCAGGAGCAGCAGCAGGCGTGGACACGGGCGTAGCAGCGTTCCCGGCCGCAGCGGCGAAAAGACGCTTCTTGCTGAAGTTGACAAAGGAGGTCTTGCAGGAAGAGTACGACGAGAGCAGCTCGGTCAGGCACTGCATGAGGAAGCACGAGTAGAAGAAAGCAATGTCTTGCTGCTTCTCCTCTTCGGTCTTCTCCTGCGTGGCAGCCACGGATCCGTTCGTCGCGGTCGAGGCGGTCGATGAAGTGCCAGCAGCGTCCAGGACCGCGGCTTGAGCATCGCTCGAAGCAGTCGCATTCTCAGCGGTGCTGCTCGACGCCGACGCAGTCATGGACTGGGTCTTCCTTCCCGAGACGCGAAGAAGTTCGGTCAGCAGATAGCTCATCAAGCCGTCGAGCTCTTCGGAGGGAGCAGCGAGGACCGACAATTGCGTCGCTGACTTGAAGAAGGCGGGCTCTTCGTTGGCCTTTGCGCTGGCGCCATCAGCAGCATTTTCCATCGGATCATCGCCGAGACGGAGGCTCGCAAGACTCGCCGAGCCATTGCCTAGATCCGAAGGGGAGTCCTTGGCCTCTTTCTTCTCGGCCTCAGCCGGGTCTTGCAGCAGCTTGATGTGTCCGCTGCCCTTGGTGGGCGAGTATTCGGTCATTTCCACCTTGGCAACGGCCGACTCGAGGAAAACGTCGGGGTCACGCAGGACGGCACAATCCAGCTGACGAACCAGCGTCGAGGTGTCGCTGGTCTTGTTGCGCGACTGCGCCACCAGGCTGTGAATCTCTTGCCTCATGACGCTCGCCAGCGTCTGAGCGTCTTCGACAATATGACGCAGTACGATGGCCACGAACGGCTGACATCCCGAGACTTGCTTGGGCTCGAGCACCCGGAAGGGCTCCAAAATCAGGCGAACGCCGCCCTCGCGTGCGAATCGAGCTGCGTACGTGTGGTTACGCGTCAATACGGTGAGCAGGCGGAAAGCTGCGAGCAAGTCGTTTCTCTCGAGCGAAGTCGCCTCGCGGAAAATCTGCAGGGCAAAGAGGAAGAGGGCATCCGAGATCGGCACTGAGCCGACTCGCACGCGCGGCAGGTCCGGCTTGATGGTTGCTGAGGCAGCGGTGGCGCCTTCTCCAGCAGCTTCGGTCGTGATCCCATTTGCGTTGCCAGCAGTATCGGAGGGAGTGGACTCGGTATCCATCGTCGCATCGAGCAGAGCATCGTCGGTCTTGACTTCGGCAATGTCTTCCGAGAAGCCGAGGATGCCGACGAGAGCCAGAATGAGGGATGCCAGCCACTTGGGTGTCGACTTCGGAGGGGTTGACTCTGCAGATGATGCAGATGGAGTGGCGGCTCGAGCATTTTGAGAGGATTCAGCGGTCGAGGATGCCGAGCCAGGGACGCTCGCGTCCTCAGACGAAGAGGGGCGGGTTCCGTACAGCTTGATCAGCCCTTCGAGCGACCGCAGAATGGTCGTGGCGACGTCGCGATCGAGCTGCTTGAAAATTTGCTCGTCGTGCAACACGAGAGCAAGCAGCTGCATGCGCAAGGCGACAAAGTC
Organism: Kalmanozyma brasiliensis GHG001; assembly: GCF_000497045.1. Taxonomy (NCBI): domain Eukaryota; kingdom Fungi; phylum Basidiomycota; class Ustilaginomycetes; order Ustilaginales; genus Kalmanozyma; species Kalmanozyma brasiliensis. The sequence continues at coordinate 338,059 of NW_015961956.1, read as the reverse complement.
AGCCTTGACGCCGAAAGCAGCGGATGCTTCGGCATCAATGACCTTGACAAGCGTTTCGATGTGCGCCATCGCCTTGGCTCGATCCGATGCCTGCAAGATGATGGCAGACTTGACTTCGAAGACGAGCGCTGGATGATGATCGGCCAGCTGCAAGCCTCGTTCAACCAGGGAAGCTCGCAGCGAGTCACGGCGCTCTTCCAACTCGGCCTTCAGCTTGGCCACCTTGTCGGTGTCCATCGTGTCATCGGTCTCCGCCTCCTTGTCGCTCGTCTCCGCAGCCGCCTCACCGCTTCCGCTGGCGTCGGCCATCGCTGCGTCTGGTACGTCGCCGGCCGCGGCGTTGGTCGTGTCAGCACGATCGTCACCGGCACCGTTCGTAGCTGTAGCCCCACCTGGAGGAGCGTCGGCGGCCGCACCAGTGTCGGATGGCGGTGCAGCCGGCTCAGCAGCCCCTCGAGCTCCGTTCTGGCTATCCGTGGCACCAGTGCGCTCGTCGCCCCACGGTTGAGTCGGATTATCACGGTAGTGGACAACGAGCTCGTCATGCGCCAGCAGATACTCGGTGGCCGCGTTGAGATTGTTCTGACAGCGAGACAGAGCATGACGGGCTGCACCGTCGGGGAAGCCCATGTCCACCATCGTGCGGACACGCTCCTCGTTGGGCGGCCTGCGAATGGGTGAAGGAGCTGTGCGAGGCGCACTACCAAACGCGAATGGATTAGCCATATTCAACAGCCCCGATGGGAGCGTTCCGGATGCACCCGGAGCGCCAGAGGTGGTTGAGGTCTTCTTAGGAGCGGACGCTGACTCGTTCTGTGCTTTGAGGATGGTCAAGAGGTTCTGCAGCATCAAGCGATTCACCGATGCAGGCATGGAAGGAAGCCACGGTTTATCCCAGGCGGAGAGCAGCAGCTGCAGCACCCCAAAGCGGATCTGGACCAGGTACGCGTGAGGCTCAAAGACGTCCTTGCCGCCCTCGCGGATGAGTTGCGTCGTCTGAGCGGAGTCGATGAGACCCTTACAGTGCACGAGCTTAAGCAACAGACCTAGCATCACCTTGAGACCGCCACAGGTGTGACCCAGCTTGATGCCTGCCTCGTCGATGTCGGTGGCCGAGAGTTCGATGCTGTTGCCGTGACCGTTGTAGAATCGGTCGATCTCGGCCACATAGCGGCGGAACAGGTCGAAGAGGGCATCAAGACCGCCTTGCTTGTCCAAGGCACGCAAAATGGCTGGATAGACGACAGGAGAGCTGGGCCGTTCGTCGAAGAGGAGACAGCTCGTCTGGCAGATCATGAGCGTGGCAAAGGCAAAGCTGTTGATGCCGTTGCTCGATTCTCGCCACGTGAGGTGGTCCTTGAGGAACTTGGCGATCTCCACAGAGGCTGTGTATGCGGCGGCCTTGTGGGCAGCATCGACGCTGCGACGGGGGGCTAGGTAGCGGACCGTCTCTTCGAAAAGCGAGGTGAGCGAGGAGGGGACCTGCGAAGCAACGTAGCGCAGCGCAGCGGCATTTCGCTGTCTCGGATCTTCGTCCTGCGACGGAGTCGAGTCTTGCGGCTGAGCGCGCTGCTCGACGGTACCAGCAAGATCTTGCAAGAGGTCATCCGGAACGCCGTGCTGTGGGGTGCGTTGCGGCTGCGGCATGCGCGTGGACGAGCCCGTTGCGCCATTCGAAGACTGCGCAGGAAGGTCAACAGCACCTGTCGCGGTTGACTGCTGCGATTCTGTCTGCGTATCTTCTGCAGATGTTGGCTCCGTGTCGGCTTTGGCGGTTTCGGCCGAGGGATGCGGAGGCGGCAGCGAAGTCTTGAGCAGCATGTTCTCCCACGCGCAGGCACGGTGGATCGCGCCGAGCTCTGCAATGCTGACGGTACCCGATGTCGTGCTAGCCACGAGGGTCTGAAGGAAAATGGACGGCAGCTTGTGACCCACATACGTGATCGTGCACACATCCGTGAAGAGGTGGGTGCGCGAGCACAGACCCACCAGCTTGCGGAACGCGAGGTTGGCCTGCTCCACCTCTGTCTCGTCACGGGGCGTCGCCATCCACAACAGCCGCGAAACCGTGTTGTCGTACGTCAGGGAAGCGAATGACTTGTCCGTGATGCCAAACAGCGCCGCCGCTTCCTCCGAGGCGGCCTTGACGTCGCGGAGCATGGCGATCAGAACCGTGCTAGGACTGATCTCTGCCATCAAGCGCACGAGCGTGACGAGCGAGTCGGCGAGCAGCGACGCGGAAAAGTCGTAAGGAAGACACGGCAACGAGTAGAAGCTGAGCAGCTTGTCGAAGCCATCCATCTTGATGAAGTCCTTGCAGTGCGAGGTGGTCTGGAAGAGGCCCTCCAGAAAGCGGGCCATCACGTCGATGGAGGCAATGACCGGGTTGGACTCGAGCTTGGTGATGTCTTCCTTGCGGATCGGGTCTGGCTCGTCGGTGACCACGTCCGCCAGCGCGACGGAACGGCCGCCAGTCGAGCCCGCAGCGGTGGTGGCATCGGCTTCATCGGCAGCGACCTGACCGACAGGAAGCAACCCGTACGCTGCACGCGCCTTGGCGTCCTCAGGCAGCACAAAGGTGCGGCCCATCTGCTGAATTTCGTCGAGCGTCTTCATGATCGATTCCATGACGAGCGGCTTGAGGCTGGGCTGGTGGCGCATGAGTTCGTCGATGGCAGCGCCAAAAGCGTTGGCATTGTCGCGATCCTGGAACACCTTGCTGTGACGCTCCGAAGTGAAAAGCGAAAAGAGCTTGGGGATGAGTGGACGAGAGTTGTAGAGGTCGAGCCCAGCTTGATTGAGGCAAATGGCGCCGATGGCATTCGGGATCGCAAAGATGACCTCCCAGTTCGCCTCGATGTCGGCTTCGATGGCATCAAAGAAGGCCTCGGGGATCTTGGCCTCCTGCAGGATCGCGAGCGAGGTCGGCTCGTTGTGAACAAAGGCCGAGATGATGAGGATGGTCAGCGAGAAGATCTGCGGACCGAAGATGGATCGGTGCACGATGATGCGCTTGAGCGAGTCCAGCAGCGAGGTGTTGACAAGGTTGCGCAGGCCATCTCCGGTGCCGGTCAAGGCCATCATCTGAGAAATCGATTTGAACATGGAGCGGATCAGCCCGGCGCGGCCAAAAGCGAGGCGGCCGTAGAGGTTGTCTGGGCCTGGCTCGCCAAAGACACTGTCGCTCATGCGATCAGCGGAGCCATCCTCGATGTCGCGATCCACCTCGGCCTTGATGCGATCGACCATGACATCGAGGCCGCGTGCGTTGCAGAAGAGGTCGAAAGATTGGGGCAACGAGTAGATGAGGGCGTCCATGAGGCCCATCGCCCTAGAGACGGTACGCTGCACCATGTAGCGATCTGGACATGGGATGCCGATGAGGTCGATGAGGAGAGGAATGAGTCCTGCACCGACGATCATGGGGCTGCCGAGCGACGTATTCCCGATGAAGGCGACGAAGCTGAGGACGGAGTCAACAAAGTGATCGCTCGAGACGGGCTCGTCGGTGCGAAGGTCGTCGATGAGGCTTCGCAGCACACTGAGGATGATGCCGTGGTTGACCGAGGCGTTGACCGAGTTGAGCACCACGGCGATCTTGGTGCGGTAGCGGCCGAGACTCTCGAGCGCGTAGAAGGCGCTGCTCTGGACGGCCATGTCGAGCTTCTGCACAGGGTCGATGAGTGCGGCGACGCGCTGGACCAGGTCTGGCTCGTACAGGAAGAGCTGGGTGTTTGCGGCGGATTCGCCGATGACGAGACCATAGCAGGCCATGGCGAGGAGGCGACAGATGAGCAGCTGCTTGCGAGCTTCTTGATTCTGAAGACCGATCGCCAGACGGACGCGTTGGAAGAGCTCGAAGCGCTCCTCGGATGGAATCTCGTAGCTCTCGACCGCCTTGGCAAATACGTCGGCGGGATCGCCAGCGACCTTGTTCAGCTCGACCGTGATCAAGCCTTCGCGACGACCTGCAGCCGAGGTCGAGCCGGATGCTGCCGTTGCAGCGCTCTCGGCCCTTTCGTCGGGACGTGTTGGCGTTGCGAGGAGGGCACTGGCCGACAGAGCGGGAAGTATGGCCGGGCGAGTGTCTCTGTTGCGCGAGCGCGTTGGCGTTGACGTCGACGGCTGATACTGCTGGTGGGTTTGATGAGGAGAAGCCGCGGTGCGAATGGGGTGAGGTGACTCGCTGGCGGAGATGGTCGAAGAGGACGCGACGGGCTGCGAAGAGGTCGATGCGGTCTGAATGATTGACCCACTGCGCCTGAAGAACTGGAAGCGAACGTCGGCCACACCGGTCGGCAGTTGAACCTCGGGCCGGGCAATATCGACGAGCGAAAGGCCATGGTCTCTGGGAGTCCATATCATGGAGAGCGTGGTGAGACGGTCCTTGGAGATCTGGAACTCGTGTCGAGGATGGTGAGTGCTGTGCTGCTGTGCGGCTCGGAGGACTAGGCGGAGGGTGGTCTCGAGCACGTCGAGGTCTCGCGTGTAGAGAAGCTCGTTGAGGTGCTCGAAAGAGCTGTAGAGCTTGCGGTTGGTGCAGTTTTCGATGAGAAGGCGGGAGAAGCGCACGATGCTGACGACGAGACGCTTTGTGATGGGGGTGAACTCGTTGAGCTGGATCTTGGACAGCTCGTAGTCGCGGCAGACATTTTCGAGGATGGTGTCGAAGCGATTGAGTGTGCCGGTCCAGTAGTAGAGATCGCCGCGTGGCCAGCACCATTCGGATATGCTGTCGAGCACGGCCGGTAGCTCGTCATCGGATGACTTTGTGATGCGCTCCTGCAGCGCCACAATCTCTGGGGCCTATTATAGTGGCAAATGGAAGAGGAGTGGATCGTTAGAATGCTTGCTCTGAGACACGCATCGGGAATCCTGCGTCAGTATCATCTAGGAGCGGAAAACTCACGGCTGGTGCCAGACGCTTTGGCGCCTTTGTGATCTTCATCGTGATGCGAAGGCAAGAAAGTGCGGCGTCAAGTGCTCTGCCGAGCCAGCTGAGCGATGCCGCACCTCTTGGTCGAAGAGAAGCCTTTCAGCAGGGGCAGGTGTGGGCTGAATGCGGAAGTGGTCCAGACGTCTGAACATCGACTCGATCGACGAACAGCCGAGATGTGTGAGGTAGCACCTCTCTTGTGATCTGCCTGTTCGTCCGGCAGTCGACCGACGAGATGATGACGGCAGAGGAGAGAAGGAGAGAAGCCCCTGGTGTGAGTGAGTGATGAGGAAAATGAAGGATGAGGAGGCTGAGCTCCAAGCTCACTTCGCTTGCACTTCTCAAAATTGCAACACCTGCACCACGCGCTCTGCGATTCTCAGCGTCTGCAGTGACAGTCAGTTTGTCACTTTCGATCACGCTGCGCTGCTGCTCCGTGCTTTGCTTTTCGCCTCCACACTTTATTTCCTCGAGAGCTGCGCTGTGCTGGCCCTTTTTTGCCGAGCCTCGTTTTTCAGTTCAGGGTTCTCTTTGGTTCAGAAACTTGTTGCTTTTGCTCAGCTTCCGCAGCTTTTGGCAGGTGCGAATTCAGAAGATGGGAATATGCAGAAAAAGGTCGAGAAAATGGAGGACGAGAAATGCGAGCCAAAATGCAACTCGATGGTGCCGCGCTGAGCGGGTGAATCGACTCAGCCGGCGCACAGTCCAGTTGTCTCGTTTGGCAGCGACCAGGCTCGAGAGCTCCTCATCTTGTTCCACCGTCTCCAATCAGAGTTGTCGAGGACAGAGCACATCATCATGTCGCTTTCAGAGGCACTCTTGTCGCGGGCCCAGGCCAACAGCTCCCTGCTGGCCGAAAAGGGAGGCTCCTCAGCTTTCCACGGTGGCCCAAAAGGCGGGCTCGCTGCTTTCCTAGCCAGGTCGAGGACGACCCCCGCCGGTGCCGGCACTAACACCACCAGCAAGGGCCAAGGTCTGACTTCCGTACAGATAGCCTCATTCCATGCGCACAAGACCTTGCCGCCCGTCAACTACGCCTCGCAGGCCACCACTCAACTCGTCCGTTCGGTCCGACAGCTTCTCTCGTCCAATGCGTCCAACTCGACCGCGACCGCCTCGAGGCCGCCTCTCGAGCATCTCTACAGCATCACCAACACGCTTATCATCCACTCTTCACGTCAGACCCTCGATGACCTCTACGATACGATCAGGATCGAGTTTGAACGTGCTGCTGGAAGCTTTGCGACCGCGCTGCACAGCTCCGGTTCCGCCAACGAGTCGCTGGCATCCAAGGCTACATGGCTGACGCAGCTCCAGTCCATCTGGTCCAACTGGTGCGAGAATCTAGCATTGGTGCGAGACGTCTTGCTGCCCTTAGACCGCTACTTCCTCCAAACCCTCGCATCTACTACGGCGTCGGAACAGAGCAAGCTGCCCATCTGGGATCTGGGCCTCGACATTTTCGGTCACCGTATCCTCAAAGATGCCACGCTGGCTAGCATGATCCTCACTCGTATCGTGGCTGCTATCGATGGCGAACGCCAGCAGAGCATCTCCTACCGAGAGTTGCACGCTTCCGTCGCGGACATGTTCCGCCAGCTCAAGGCAGAGAGCGTGCTCGACGAAGCCATTGCCACCGCCACCGTCTCCTTCTACCAAGCAGAATCTACTGCCGCCATCGCGGAGCTCTCACCGACCGACTACGTCGAGTACGCCGATCGTCGCATCCACGAAGAGCAGCAGCGCAGCGAGTGGGCTTTGCTCACCCAGGACGGACGCGCTGCCAACGTGGCTGCGGCGCGCAAGCAGCTCGTCACGGAGCATGCCGACAAGATCCTCGCCGGCTTGCCCGATCTCATCACCGCCAAGCAGCTCAGTGGACTCGCCAAGATCTATCAGCTGGTCAAGAGTATCGACCGCCTTTCGGACCTGCGCAAGGCCTTTGCAGAATACATCAAGACCCACGGCGCCTCGATCGTCAACGACCGTGCTAGAGACGACGACATGATCGAGAGGCTGCTCGAATTCAAGTCGTTCATCGATGCGATCGTCTCAACCGGCTTCCAGCGCGACGGCGACTTTGTCCATGCGCAGAAGGATAGCTTCGAGGTGTTTGTCAACAAGCGCGAGAACAAGCCTGCCGAGCTCATAGCCAAGTTCCTCGATGCCAAGCTACGCAGCGGCAACAAGACCATGACGGATCAGGAGCTGGAGCACAACCTCGACGAAGCGCTCATCCTCTTCCGATACACGCACGCCAAGGACATGTTTGAGGAGTTCTACAAGCGTCACTTTGCCAAACGTCTGCTGCTCAACCGCTCGGCTTCGTCGGATGCGGAGCGCAGCATGTTGCTCAAGCTCAAGGAGGAGTGCGGTCCTGAATTTACTGCCAAGCTGGAGACCATGATCAAGGATGTCGACGTTTCCAAGGATCTCATGGACGAGTTTGAGCGCTTTGCGACCAAGCAGCGCAAGGACCAAGGCTCGCTCAGCGACGACTTTGACCTCAGCGTGAGCGTGCTGACCCAAGCGCACTGGCCGACGTACCCCAACATCGAGGTGACGCTGCCGACGGAGCTTGCTGCCGCCGCCGAACGCTTCGAAGCGTTCTACCAGAAGCGTAACAGCGGTCGGCGTCTGCACTGGCAGCACTCGCTGGGCACGCTCTCGATCACGACGCAATTCGACAAGGCGGGCGTCAAGGAGCTCCAAGTCAGTACATTCCAAGCGATTGTCCTTCTGCTGTTCAACAGCCTCTCGGCAGGGGAGAAGCTCAGCTACGTCGACATTCGCACACAGACGGGTCTCAACGATCAGGAGCTCAAGCGTACGTTGCAGAGTCTTGCCTGCGGCCAGATCCCGACGCGTGTGCTCCGCAAACATCCGCAAGGCAAAGAAGTCAACGACGACGACGAGTTTGTCTTCAACGACCACTTCAAGAACGAACGCCACCGGATCCGCATCAACCAGATCCAGATGAAGGAGACAGCGGAAGAGCAAAAGTCGACCGAGCAGCGCGTGTTCTTGGATCGAGAGCTCATCCTGCAGGCGGCGGCGGTGCGCGTGCTCAAGGCCAAGAAGACGATCAAGCATTCGGAGCTGGTCAACGAGGTGGTGGAGCAGATCAAGAGCCGCTTCACCATCGAGCGCGCCGAGATCAAGAAGGTGTTTGACATCTTGATTGAGAAGGAGTACATGGAGCGCGTCGAGGGCGAGCGAGCGACGTACCGCTACCTTGCGTAGGCGTTTGTTCAAAGCTGCAATTGCGATGTTAGTTTCCGTGTCGTTAGGCTTCAACCGTGCGAGACCATGAGCGTACAATATGTGTTCTCTGATTCTTCGGAGATCACCATGCCGATGAGAGCCGATGAAGACTCACCACCTCGACGGTCCTCCTATGGCGCCATTCGCAGTGGTGCGCATACCTTTGTGAGGCTCCCACGGAGAAGCACGATGAGGCAACCAGATTGGGCTAGCCGAGAGTCGCGCGGGAGAGCGGGGAAGGTCACGGCTCGCCGTAACGTGCATATCTGATCTCACTGCGCAACTCCGCCTCGACGATCATCACCCTTGAAAACACACACACTCAGCAGCGCGCGGAAAATCAGGCACCGAGAATTATCAATGAAAAAAACCCTCGATAAATTGGCATTTCGAAAAACAAAAACATAAGCGAGGCTGCCGGCGCGCTGATCAAGAGCCTAAGCGAGGCCTTGGAACTTGGACGAGAAATGAGCTGATTCTTTCCCCTTTGCCACCAGCTCGGCTCGTCTATGTCGGCAGCACACTCAAAGGGTCCTTGCACATCAAAAAGCTATGACACGAATAAGAGATGTCGAGAGCAAGCTATGTTGTTGTCAGTACGGGCACAGTTCGAAGGAAGGAAGGCAGCCGACTTCGCCGAACCAGAATCAACAACCGAAAGCGTACGAAAGAATTCTTTGCCGGAGGTCGAACAATTTATTTGGCTCGTCGTCGAATATTCCTCTATGCGGAACGGGCTGGGGACATGTTTGGATTTCGGGGCAGCGGCAGCACAGAGCGTGGAGCTGTCGGTGAATGGGAGCGCATCGCCTCTTACATCCGGAGGCGTACGTCTGTCAATCCCCCCCTCTTTGTTCTCCGCAGCTAGGGTGCCGTCATCTTCGCGCGGTCTGGCCCTTGGTGGCTTGCGAGTCTGTGCAGAAAAGCATTCCAGCGTTTGTTCCTTCTGCTCCCAGTTTTTGCTCCCCATCTCGTCCATGCTTCGGAGCTCGAAATATGACTGCCAGGCTCTCTTTGGCTCGCCGTCTGCTGCTCATTCACAGCCTCCTTGGTACGGTAGACGATACAATGACCCTTCTTTCTTCAACTGACGAGCGAGCCGAGATGGTTCGCAAGCCGCTCGCTTGGAGATGCTTGTCCCTCTCCGCCTCCCGTTCAGGGTTCACTACCCAAAGTGAACCCCAAACATTGCACAGGTGGGCGTCGAGACATGACATGATTCCTCGACCTCGCTTAGACACAAAGCCAAGTGACGCAGGCCAAGATCTTGACAACGTAGCACAGATGATTCTCTGCCTGAGGAATGCCAAGCTGCCGTGGCTCTGACCTCTGGCCTCGCTGGACCCTCCCGAGCCAAGCGCGTCGCTTCCCGCATGAGGACGGTTTCAACGGTCGGCGGGCGCGCACTAACTGATTTGGGCGTGAATCGGCAGGCAGCAAAGCTGAACCCTTGTCTGTCCAAAACGCAGAAGGGGTCTCAACTTTACTTAGTGCAAGACAGGGCTTGACCGGGCAACGGTGGCGAAACAAGTGGTACAGCAGAGACATCTTGAGCTATGGTCCACTAGACTGCTCGATCAGGTGATGCTTCTGGCCTTCCGCTCTTTCGTATCTACAAAGCAGAGATGGACAGGCAAAGCTTGAAAGAGATGATCGATCCTGCGCGCACGGTCAATCCAAGCGGACTCCAAAGATCCGCCTCGCTTATTTTGCCATTTTGCGAAAAATGACCTCTGCCCCAGCTGCCCAGCTGCCGGCAATTGCTTTTCAACACAGGACCGGTCTCTTTGGCGTCTCCATCCGTCGTTCCAACTCAGGTGATGTTTTGACGTTCCGCTAACCACAGCGTGTAGGCGAGATCCCATTCCTTCAACGAGCCCCTTGGCTGCTGACCGAGAAGATCGTCGTTGGTTCTTTTCTGCCAACTCAGCTGATCGACATCATCCTACTGCGCTCGCACCTTCTGCCGCCCCCATACCCAAACCACCGGGACCCTTGTTTTGCCCCCTCTCGTCTTGCTGTTTGCTCGCTCCAATGTCGGGCCGAGTACGTTCTCTCTCTGCCTCCTCGGTTCTGACCTGATTGGGACAAAGGTGCGCGCAAAGCTCCAGGATCTTTCCATAGAGGCCTCACTTGACCTGCTCGCTTAGGCGTGCTCTTTCCAAAGTCCGTTCTGCCTCCCCCTTCGAGAGTCCGACCGATTCCTTCTGATGCCTCTCCCCTGTCTAGACTCCCTTTCTGCTTCCACGCACACAGCTTAGCACCGGCATCTCATTCCATTCCGTGCATGTGAGCTTGAGATCGTTCTTCCTTGTTCAGACAAATTCGACATCGGGGCCTATAAACCCTTTGACCCCGTCTGGATCCGGAACAGCTTAGAACATTGAGTGGATCTTGTCCGAGCAATCGGCCGACGAGGACGGCGACAAGCGGTCTCTCATGTTGCTGGGCACCAAAACATTTGTTGAGCACGTTCTTGGCTCACCAAACTGCTTCAGCAGATGGCGCCGATGAGCGGCACGCAGCGAGTAACCGCCTGTGTACGATTGCGTCGAAACGAGATCTACATGTCCCTGCATGCATGAGAGTCGTCCCAAGCCCTCAGCCAGATGCCGGGGCACTCGTGCCCTCTCCAACCTTGCCCCGCCCGCCACTCTCTGCCCATGAGCTCATCCGATCGGTCCGTTGCGTCTAGAGAGCCAAGCATCTCCTCCTCGACCGCCAAGACCGGTCTTGCTGCTTGCGTCCTTTCGCTTGCTTTTTGACCCTGTCGGTGCCTGAACCTCGCACGGCGAATGTATGGACACGGCGAACACGGACTTGGATGCAGATCAAACATCTGATGGATCTGGGACGAGGGACGGCGGAGCCACTAACAAAGCTTAGAGAGACAATGGACCGACCGGCATCTGAGGTCTCGCATGAACCAGAAGGGGAACCAATGTCATGTGTTTTGAGGAAGAAACATCCACGGAACCTCATCTGACCCTCCGCCCATCTGCCCGCACTATTGGATCAGAGGCATCCCTCCGCTCTCTCCCACTTTCCCCCTCTGCCGTCCTACCCCAAGCGCTGCCCTCCCCACCTGCTGCGCTCACGTTAGCAACGTCCATCCGAACCCACCTGACAAGTACATAAGGACCTCATCTGAACTCGTTCCTTCATCCCCGCTTACCTCCATCCAACCCACTTCCTCTTACACACCTAATCACAGCCAAACCCTCCCCCCTCCTCACAGTCCTTTCGTATCTTTCACGATGTTGACCAAGTACGCTGTCCTCGCTGCCACCGCCGCCGCCGCCGTCACTGCCGCTCCTGCCCAGAAGCGTGCCGCCGCTGGCCAGGCCGACATTGACATTGTCATCCTCAACTACGCTCTTACCCTCGAGCACCTTGAGAACGCCTTCTACCGTGACTCCCTTGCCACCTACGATGCTGCTGCCTTCCAGGCTGCCGGCTACCCCGAGTGGGTCCGCCAGCGCTTCGTCGAGATCGGCGGTCACGAGAAGGCTCACGTCGACTTCCTGACCACCGCTCTTGGTGACCAGGCCACCGCCGAGTGCACCTACAACTTCGGCGTCACCGATGTCAACTCCTTCATCGCCACCTCGGTCCTCCTCGAGGGTGTTGGTGAGAGCGCTTACCTTGGTGCCGCTCAGAACATCACCAACCCTGCCTACCTCACCGCTGCTGGCTCCATCCTGACTGTTGAGTCGCGCCACGCAGGCTGGGTCCAGTCCTCCGTGCAGCAGGGCGACGGTTTCCCCTCGGCCTTCAGCACCCCCCTCAACTTCAACCAGACCTTCTCGCTGGCTGCTCCCCTCATCACCTCGTGCCCCAGCACCAACCCTGCCCTCCCCGTCAAGGCCTTCCCTGCCGCGACCGTCTCCGGCGACGTCTGCGGTGGCAAGACCATCACCATCTCTGGTGAGGGTGTCCAGTCTGGTCAGTTCGCTGCCTTCCTGACCGGCCTCAACACCTACTACGCCCAGATCGGCGACAACGGATCGGTCCAGGTCCCCGCCGAGGTCAAGTACGGCCGTGTCTACATCGTCGTCACCTCCGGCCAGAGCCTCAGCGATGACACCACCATCGCCGGCCCCGCCGTCGCCGACATCCCCCTCTCCGCCGGCGAGGCTGAGAAGATCTACTCGCAGCAGCAGTAAGCGCGCAAGTGGACGTCGACAAAGCGAAAACACCACAACCACATACCATGGTCCCGTCTAATCTTCGTTCGGAAGTGATCTTCCCCTTCCTTAATTGAACAATGCTTTTTGCTACCATATCTTCTTGCTTGTGTGTCGAGCCTATGAAATACTTCGTTCCCTTGAGCATGCCGCGCGCGTTGAAGTATCGTGTGAGTGAGCGACCCTCTCTTGGCGCCATGTGCGACGGAGACTGTTCGTTGAAGACGGAGGCGTCGAGGGCTGAGTCTGAACGAGTGAGGGTGAGGGCATGAGGATTGCTGCAGGAGGGTTTGATGAGGCGTTCGTTGGAGGTTTTGCATGAGTCGGAGGGTTGATCAAGGTTTTGTGCTCGTCGGTGACGCGGTATGCTATGAGAGCCCCCGCTTCCGACGCTGATACCTTGCCAAGGTTCGTTAGACGGCACGACGTGGCCATAGTTGCGACCGCCAGTCTCGGCGGCCACCCATCAGCGGAGTGAGCGCTTCGCTGCCGTCTTCGACGTCGACAGTACTCCCCAACATAACGCCCCCAGCTATCCCATTTTCCTACCTCGAGTCGTCGTCTTACAGGGGCTGTAAGACGACGGCCTCGGGGTACGAGAACGGGCAAGCCGGAGGTCCCAGGTTGCAGAGTACTTGTTGGCAATGCAGACGATGCGAGGAGGGTGGTGGTGGAGAGTGGATGAATAGTGTATGCCAGTGAGACGAGAGAGGAGGAAGGCCAGCTTGAACGCCATTCTCCAATCATCGGTGGGTACGAACAGAGACACAGCGAGCCACGTCAGGCGCTGCGTGTGACATTGTCGCCGGTGACTCTCGCCGAGTGGGCATAGACGCCGTCGGCGAGCGACAGAGTTAACGGGGCCAATCACGTTCAGCTTCACAGCCTCATGCCCGCTCGGGCAGGAGGCGTGTGGATCGGTGTCCATCCGGCACCATTGTGGCTGGTGCTTCATTTCATTCGACGCAGACAGGGGCAAGCACGATTTTGCGAGACAAAGGGAAAGCAATCTGCATTGAGACGAGTCGACATGGCAACGAAGGCAGATGTCCACCGACCGTGCAGATGAGATTGAGCGAGAAGAAAGGACAGCAGACATGGGACGGTGGGCCAAGTGGGCGTCGAAGAAAACGAGAAGAACCACCGGCAACATCGTCCAAATCAGGCCGAGGAGGAGAAAAGGTAGCATCCCAAGCCGGTCTGGCGAGCACGTGCGAGATTTTGGGGTCTCGAGCTGATTTGGCGAGTGTCGAGCGAAATCCCCCTCAAGTGAGGTACGGGGACCACTGTCGCGTCGCAACGAGCGAGAGGTCATGCTCACTGGGTGTAGATCTGCTCGACCTCGGAGCTGGAGAGAGCAAGACCATCACTAGATATGATGAGGGTGCGTCTGGGCGGGCTGGAGAGAATTCGAAGCTAAGAGACAGCAACAGCCCGAACACTGATCACATTCATCGCGTAGGGCGTGTAAAGTTGGCACTGACATTGTTAAAACACGATTTTGAGAGGGGAAGACATGTCTGAGGGTATGCTACACGACAGAGAGAGGGGGTGGATGCACTGTGCGATGACGAGGAGGGAGTTGACTCAGAGGAGGGTATTGCTGGGGGTGGTAGCACCGAGAATGCCGAAGCATGCGTAGGTCGCCGTGACCAGCAGACCTGTAGAAGCGCAATGAAAGGAAGAACACGAGTCAGCGCCAACATCGAGAGTAATACCGACTCGAACGGAGACGACGTACCGAGGAAGCTGAGACCGCTGAGGATGGCGCCGAAAGCGCGCTTGCTTGGCGTGCCCGAATAGTAGCCGATAGCGTACGGAATGCGAGAGACGACCCACGTCGCTGAGATGGCGGCGGTGAGCCTGGGGAAGAAGAGGCCGTTGAAGAGCGTGAGGAATGCGAAGCCGGTGAGGTTCTCGAGGGTGTTTTGGTGAACACGCTGGGCGCAGTTGAACAGATGAGCCTCGCGGTTCTTGTCCGCAACCGCCTTGTCAGCGTAGAGGTAGGGGTAGGGGATCTGAGCTGCCTTGCGAGCGCTTCCGGCCTTCACGCCCATGAGGAACGTAACCCAGATCGCGGAGACGACGCACGAAACGACATAGCCGTAGCCAACGGGCAGGAAAAGGCCCTGAACGGTGGTGGGCTTGGGTGCGAGAAAGTGGTAGAAGGCCGGAATGGAGGCGGTGAGCGCGGGAAGGGCGATGCTTTTCGACATGTTGATGAGGATGCTGCGCAAGAGAGGTGAACCGCTTGTTGAAGTATGCTGTGAGAAGACGGATGGAGGTGAGGTCGAGTGTGAGGTGGACAATGACGACGGTGGATTAGGGGATGACTTGTTGGAAGAATCAAGCCGCGTGTCGCAGCGTTGATGTCATAGAGCGCGGCCCGATAAGAGAGAGGGCGAGTGCCGATACACCAGAGCGGCAGCCGATCGAGAGGCTGTCAAAATGCGCGGTGGCCGATTTGTGACAGGTATCGAAGAGTCGGTTTGGCCCGTGCAGCAGAACGTCAGCTACGGCCCTCTATCATATTGTGCAACCGTTGAGCACACTTGCCTTCCATTACAATCACTTACCACAATGACACCAGCGCATTAGTTCTGCAAGGCCTCGGAAGGAGCGACGGCGTTAGCGCAAGGCTTCTGCTGGACACCGCTGAAGGCCTTGCCCTAGTTCTTGGCGGCGTCACGTCGCACGCGTTCCTCTCGCATCAAGGCCTGACCGCGATCGAACAACTCCTTCATGTTTCCTATGCAAGTGTTTGACCAACAGCAGAAGGACGGCGAGATCAGTATGAAGGTGCTACTGCAGTGCTGCCCGACAACCATCTACCTACCTCCCGCAGGGACGACGACGCCATCCCAGAGGACCTTCTCGGCAAAGATGAGGTCGATCTCTTTCTGGCCTCTCATCATCTCTCCGAGCAGGGCGAAAGACATCTTAGGGTATTTGAGCCCGTGAACAACGACGACGTTGTCACCTTTGGGAAGGTCAGCCTCGCCGCCGACGTCGGCCGTTTCGACCCCCTGGCATTTCCGGTGAACGTGGAGTTCCTTCTGCAGGCGGTAATTGATTGTCATCATGATTTCCGTCGGGACGTCTGCAGCGGGAGACCCGGAACGATGCTCGGGCGCGGCACCATCCTGAGCGAAGCGTTCGAGTACGACTTCCAGATCTTCTGTTGGTGTGAGAGAAAACGGATAGGGAGGCAGAGGATAGAGAGTCAATATGCGTATCAAAGCAAGTAGGGCCTGAGTATGCTGCACCACGTACCGTCCTCGGCAACATCGACGCCGTTGCATAGGACTTGATCGGCAACGTAGAAGTCGACTTCCTCGACACCATTCTCTGCAAGCTTCTTGAGGTCGTCGTCCATGTCGGGAGAGTGACCACAATGAATGATCTCGACATGCCGGGGCTTCTCGTCCTGCTCTCGAGCGGCACGAAGCTCTTTGGCCACGTCCAATACATCCACCGACTCACGCAGGTGGAGGCGGATCGTCATGGTCTTGTCTGACACCATCGCTGCTGATGTTCGATGAGATGTGCGAGGGAGATACTGGCGTTGGCGTATGCTTTGGCTCTGACTAGGATGAGAGGGCGAACAAGCTTGGGGCAAGAGGAAGACGAAGTGACTTGGAAGATGAGAAGGACGAACAAAGGTTGGTGAGACTGGCTGGCTTATATGCGTTCGAAGCTCTTACAAGAAAGAGCGAACCTTTAGACTCGAGGTCTATTGACGTGCAGGGCCGGGGGCGGAATCCTTCTTCGTCAGAATCACAAATGAGCCGCAATTGGGTGCAGAACGCCAGGCCAATACACTGCGCAGCAGCGAGCTTCTGTTTCTCATCAATAGGCTTACTGCGTGCGCTGCGCAACCGAGGTCATGTTTGCAGAGACCCGCAAAACGAGGAGCAAATGCTTGACTACCTGTGCGCAGCAGCTGAGATTGTTGGCGCGTTCTTGTTGAGACCTGTCCATCCGCTCATCAGCTCGGAACAAGCTCAGGGTTTTGTGACAATGCAACGAAGAGAGCAGCTTGTAAAGCTCTGCCTGTCACATCGGTCAGATCTTTGACATTGCGACCGCTGGAGCTTGCTGCTTCTGACGGATAAAGAGCCTCCAAGCTCTAAGCACCACCGGTCTTGCTTGAGCGAGGAAGGCTCAGCGAAGCATATTGATGCGTGGGACTGATTCGCTCTTGACCATGTATCGACCTGCCGTTGAGCTGGAATTAGCTCAGACTCTGGCCAGCGTGGGAAGATGAAAAGACTTCAGACAGCTCGAGCTGATCAGGTCTTTGACAGGTCTCTTTACGAGTTTGTGACAACCCTCCGTTCGGCAACGAGCCCGGTTCAGGCCGAAACCTTGTTTCTCTCGAGATCACGTCGTTCGACGCCCACACTAAGCTCGCTGGTCGACGTTTTGAGTTCAATCACATCAACTCAACCTTGTTTTGGGACATATTTAGGCTAGAGTTCGTCTGATTGGTCATGGAAGGAAGAGAGAGGAAGATATGACCTCGACGCCGTTCCAGACGATGCTTCGCCGGCCAAAGAAAGCCAGCAGCCGGAATTGGGCGGCAATTTTTCTCTTGCAAACATGCCTTTGTGTGAGTATGGACCCTGCAGAAAATCCTTGGCAGCCGCCTCCGCCACCAGAAATGCCAGTCGTGCAGAGTGGCTCGCGTGTCCCGCGTTTTCGCTGTTTGACCCCGGATTCACACGGTTGGCACGAATTTGACCCGCATTTCTGACAGCGAAAGCACATGGACCGCACTCTGCTCTGTGTGGCATGCGAACAAACTCAAGCGTTTCACTCTTCCTTCGTCGTGCGAGCTTGTATGCACTCCATCACCTATCCACCTCGCATCCTCCTTCCTTCTCCCCAACCTTACCCTGTCTCTTATCTCTCGGAACCTTCCCTGCTTCGGCCAGGTCTCGTCTGCTTCACGGTGATCTGCACGTCGTGAAGCAGAGCTAGCTGCCCTCGGATACCTTTGCTCCATCTACATTAAGATTTGCCTCACCTCACACTACCTGGAAAGCAGCCTTCTCGAGACGAGACACCGATTAGACATAAGCTCGACCACCCTACAAAGCATTCAAGACCCACCTCATGAAGGTTCGTGCGCGCCTTGGGCCTCTGTCATCCCCCTAGAATCCTCACCCATCACGACCTCGTACGACATCTGGTCTCGCTCTGCAGACCACATAGAAGCAAGCCTACGCAGCTGCACACCTCTCATCGGTTCGAATTCCCTCCCCCCCTCACGGAGTCTCTCGATCGCAGAGCTCTACTCGGTCAAGATGGTCAGCTTCCGTGGATCACTCGCACCCTCGCCAACCGTGCGCCGCATCCGCGCCATCTGCACCAACGCCTCTCTCTACATCGAGGCATTCCTGTGCAGCCTGCACACGGTCCTTTACTTTCTCTTCTTTCACACATACCAGCCAGCATCACGTGCATGGTGGGATTCGTCCAAGGGATCTGCCGTCGTCGTCTACGCTCCGCACAACGACGCCATCGCTCGATATGTCGCCCTTCGCCTATCTTCCGGCTCGCCCTCCAGTTTCGCCCTCAAGGATGTCGGTCCCACCAAGCGCAATCCTCGCGCACCATATACCTGCTTCGTCCTGCACGCTGACCCGGATCAGTTTTCCATCACAGTAGCCCAGTGGGCGGCCAAGAAGGCACGCATGGAAAAGGCACTCCTCAAACAGCGCAACGGTGGACGCTCGTCGGCCTCGTCGAACTCCAGCTCGCCCTCCTCTCCGACCTCTTCTACTCCCATGCACGACGGTGAATCAACACGAGATGGCGCGAACAGCGAGCACGGCTCTTCCGATCCCTCTTCGCCCTCCGCAGCCGCTTCCACCCTACACGCCAGACGCAGCGACGCCGGCGACGAAACCCCGCGTCCGAATCGGCAACGATCCAGACCACCACCCATCCACATTGGCAGGAACCTCCGCCGTCGCTCGCGCAGCTGGTCCAGCTGGGCCACCCCGGACCTGTTCGGATACGGCGTCGACATGCTCAAAGGCTGGATGCCCGGTCGCACCTCGCCGAAAACCCCACCTTCTGGGACCATCATCCCCATCATGGCGGACGTGCAAACCGCCGACGGACTGGCCATGGTCAACTCGACCATCTCGGCCTACTGCAGTTCGCACGACCTCCTGCTCAGTGGCATCATCCTCATCCCCTCGGTGCTGGCTCCACGGAATGTGCCGCTCACCCGGGCGGCTGCGGCGCTCACCACGCGCGTCGAGATTCCCAAGACCCCTGGCAGCGCCTATAGCGACGTCGACCCGTTCACGCTGTGCAACCGGGATGTGTGGGGCGAGATGCGCATGTCTTCTTCCTCCTCCCGACCTAACGGTGGGGCCAAAGATCCATTCGGGTTGGCACCCGCTTTCCGAGAGGAACTGGGTGCATCGATGGAATCCTCCTCGTCATCCATGTTCAACTCGCACGCTTCGCCCCCGCTGTCGCCGTCGAGCATCCGCATCGTGCGCATGCAGGATGACGAGCAAGCGGCGCTCCACAGTGCGCTCGCCACCGACGTGGTGCAGTCCAAAGCGTTGATCAACGTCCTCTTCCCGGCGCTGAAGCGGGATAAGGGCCGAATTGTGGGTTTCGTACCGTGTGGGTATGGACCGGATCTACCGCAGGATCCGGATACGCTTTCGCTCCAATCGTTGCCGTCACGTGGCAGTGGCAAGTCGAGGGATCGATCGTCTTCTTCTGCCTCTTCCTCGTCGACCTCGGACGCTCCGATTCTGCGAACGTGGCCCAGTCCAGTGGTCAATACGGTCCGTTCGGCGCTTCGCACGTCCTACCGGGAACTCGAGTTGGAGTATCGACGACGGGGTGGTGGAGCGTCCCAAGTCAGCGTTTCCATGATCGAAACCAACGCCCTGATCCGTTTGCCTCAAACACGACTGAAAAAGGTGGTCAAGTGGAACGAGTCGGTGCGGTACTTTGCTCCCGGCAGTCGGGTCCGCTGGTGGCGACTATCTGATCTGCGTTTGGACCGGTTACCTTTCATCGGTCGTTTCGGACGGTTGAGCGATGAGGCGAGGGTCACACCTCCCAGGCCGAGTGGGAGACGCGATGAGGGACGGTATGAGATTCGCATTCCGACGGAGTTGCGACCCTTCCTGCGGGGGTGGACGCGACCGTTTGCGGAAAGTACGCCGGATGGTGGGAATGGGGAGAGTTCGGATGGAGGAGCTCCATTGAGCGTCCGCGCGCTGAGGAGGGTGGTGAGGGTGTTTGGTTGGTTGGAACTGTGTAGTGTACCATGGGATGATTTGGCCGAGCATGTGGCGGCAGTGAGCTGTCCCGTGGCACTCAATTCGTCCTGCCCTCCGACACCTGGGCCGAGCCAATCGCTGCTACATCCGTATACGGTCAGCTCAAACCACGCGCCGGCGAGCGTGCATCAGATGAGTCGAACGACTTCCCAACGCGGCTATACTAAGGCGTTCACGAACGACGACGAGGAGGAAACCCCCGACTTCCCTTTCTCCACCGCATCATCAGGACCAGCGTACAACGTCATCCCGCACCACGCCGAGGCACTGCGAATCGCAAGGACCTACCCGCGCGAGCTGAGCCATCAGGATCCTACCCCGCTCTTCGAGGCCATCCGATGCGCCCTCACCAGCTACCACCCCCGAAGGACCTACTATCCAGGACTCAGCGCGTGGCTCAGCAGCTGCGTCGAAAGCGTCGCACCCTGGGTGCAGGGAGAGATCAAAAGCACCCTCGCTGGATGGCTGCTCATGTATGCCACCGAGGAGAGCTGTTAGATACCCCGCACACGCAATCGCAATGACAGTTGAGGCAAATCGTTTTGTATGCGTGAAACGGGACCATGAGCGAGAACAAGAGCGGTGAAACACGGAACGGATCCAGAAAAGCGGAACACGAGTCGAGCGCGGTGGATATGAGATGCTGCGCTTTTTTGCTAGATGCTTGCACGATGCTGTGCTTAGAGGTTGTCAAGGTCGGAATCGTCGTCCTCGTCCTCCTCGGGAGCGGGCGCGGCCTGCTTCTTGACGCCGTTCCCGTTTGCCTTGGCCTTGGGCTTGGGTGCCTCCTCCTCCTCCTCCTCGTCATCGTCATCATCGCTGTCCTCCTCGGACTCGGAATCCGCCTGGTCGAGCCACTCGAGGAACGGCGCAGCGGCCCTCCTCACCTTCTTGCTGACATCCTTGTCGACGTACTTCTTGCTGACGTGCGTGCCCCAATTCTTGACAAACTCCTCGTCGAGCACGTCGATCTGGTACAACGCCATGAGGATCTTGGGCACACCATTCGGCACGAGGTTGGGGTACTGAACACCGGCGAGACGCTCAAAGCCACCGAGCATAGCCTTCTGGTGCTTCTCGCTGTCGCCGACCATCTTGACGAGCACGGCGCCGTACTTTTCAATCTCCTTGGGAGCGTCTTCGGTGAAGAGGGCCTGAGCGAGCACCTGGACGGTCTTGTGCTTCTTTTCGATGCCAAACTCCTGCGCCTTCTTGTAGACTTCGGCGGGGGTGCACTCGCGACCCTCGTCGCCTCCTTTGCGGTTGGCCTGGAGCCACTGGCCGAACTGGGCGTAGGGGCTGTCCTCGTCCTCGTCCTCGTCGTCATCGCCAAGAACGAGCGACGACTTGACGCCGCCCTCGAGTGCCTTGACGCGAGCAGCGACGGCAGCTTCCGAGGTGTCGACGGACCAGTCGTCGTCGACGTTGCCGCGCTGCTCGGCGGTAGGGATCTCGGCGGCTTCGGCCTTGATGCGCTTGGTCAGCTCGTCGTCGGAACCAGCATCGCCGGCGTCCTGACCGGCGGATTTGCCGGCACCCTTGGCACCTTTGACTCGCTTGGGAGGCGGGTGCTTGACGATAAAGGTGGTGAGCTTGTGCTTCATATCGACGCCGGTGCGCTTGCCGCAGGCCTTGCAGTTGCGAAGGATGTCGCCGTCTTTGAGGATCTTGAGATCCGTCTCGGGGTTCTTGCAGTCGCCGCAGAGGACGAACTTGTCGATGAAACCGTCGAGCAGCTCGCGAAGACGGTCGGCATCGTGGGCGCCATTGACGATGTAGCGGTCGTTCTTCTCGTCGAACGAAGTCTGAGCGCCGAGCTCGCAGCCGAAGAACTTGGTCGGGTAGGTGGGAGGACGGCTGAGCGAACGAGCGATGTCAGCCATGTTAGGAATAACGGTCTTGATACCGTTGCCCTTACCCTCAATCTTGGTTTGCAGGAGAGGCATGCGGTATCGATAGAATTTGTCATCGACATCGCGACGAATGTTGACCACGGACATGATGGCGGTCGAAACAGCGGTTGGAAGTTGAGGAAGCTAAGTTGAGGAGGGTGTAGCTGGTATCAGGTACAGCTACGATGCGAAACCGAATAGGGCGGTTTCTGTCTGCGGGCAAAGGGTGAGTTGACGGATGGACGAGTTATGGTGGAGAGCGAGAGAGACATAAAAACTAGACTTGTCGGTCGTAGCCCAGGTGGATTGCTGGAGGAGAGGAAGTGATTGATATGGATGAGAGTGCCTGAAGCGGGTCGATGCTGTAGCTGCGGCTGATGGTCGCTTTGTTCAGAGGCGTGGTGAGAGTCGGACTGAGAGGTGTGAACGTGGTCACGTTTGGATGTTGCAGATGGTTGATGCAGAGCGTATGCAGGAAGCAATGGTGGTGGTGGGGAATGCGCAGGACGATGTCGTCTTGATGGCTGTCCCCACCAAGAATCGTAGCTGGCCAAGCCTTGGCCTGACCGACTCAGCCTCGTTCTCTGCTTGGGAAGCAGCCAGGGCTCAGCAGCCAAAAAAAAGTTTCAGAGGATTTGGCGGCTGAGAAGAAAGGGACCGGAATCGAAAATAGCAAGGTGAATCGGGCGATTTTTGGTTTTGATTGTCTGTATTTTCGGCCTGACACCTTGCGTGGAATTTTCACGACGAGGGTCTGGAATCGCATCACTCAGAGCGCGGTCTCAGCTGTGCGTGCGCCCAACCCTGTGGGCCTCTTGGATGTCTGAAACCAGCCAACCGCCTCGGAGAGTGCAGAGCAATATGAGGCAATTCATGATCTCTTGAGTAGCTTTGATGCTGGCGAATGACAATCACAGCCGCAGACGACACAGGCGAGGCGGCCAAGGACCATCATGATGGATCAAGTGAAGCTGAGCGGTGACGAAAGCGCGATGAGGGCGACCATTCTGGCAATTTCGCTGTGCCTGTCTCACTGGGTCTGGAAGCGCTAAATTTCTCCACACCAGCCTCTGACAAAGCGCTTACGACAACCTGTAATTGTAGCACCGGCACAGCAGCAGTCTCGACAACGGAGCTGCACCCTGAATTGAATCGCCAGCCTGGCTCGCCTCATACGCATACGCAATCAGTCCGGTTTAGGATCGACCCGGTGCCGTGCCCTGAGCCAATCCGTGTGACAGCGCTGAGCCACCCCGCACTCACGACCCATCAAGGATCGTCCTTGCTCAGCTTTGTCTTTCATGCTTGCTTGATCTCAAAGTCATCATCATCTCATCCATCGACATTTCCACCTCCGTCTGATACACTCTACCCTGCCTCCTCTTCGCTTCTTTCCTGACATTACCTTCGATACGACCAACTCCCCAACGAACTCGCTCTTGATTCACTAGAGCGCCGATACGAGCAACGAGCTCACGAATCATTCTCACCGCAGCACATAGGGCTTCAATCGACGGCCCAAGATGAACCCAAGCATCTCCATTCCAGACCGTCTGCCGGTTTTGCCGCTTCCATACCCGCTCGTTCTGCATCCCAATCTTCTGCTCTCCATCAACATATCCTATGCTCACTCTCTCAGCCTCCTCAAGGCCGCATTGCAGTACTCTGCCCTCAAGGACGGCGTCGAGTCCAACAATGACTCCTCTTCTCGATCTCGTCAGGGCGGCAAGTCCAAGCTCGACTCAAACAAGCCCATCATCATCGCCTGTGTCCCCACCATGATCGCGCCCAAAGGTACAGCATCAGCAGACAAGCCCGCCTCTCGCGCCACCAACCCCGCCTTGCCTGCTGACCCCAACGCACGCAACGTCACCAGCCCCGAAGACAATGATACCCGCATTCGCATCAATGACCTATACGACTGGGGCTGTGCCGCTCGCCTATTGCGCCTCGTTCGGAACCCGCAGACGCAGACATGCACCCTTCTCGTCTCGGGTCTCACTCGTGTGCGCATCGACCGATGGCTCTCCATTCGTGCCCCGCTCACTGCCACCACCATCGACCCCAAGAGCAACCTCGCTGTTCCCGACGTGCCCATCCCACTCGCCACCGCCACCGCCTTCGTAGACGAAGAGTCCTGGCCAACCTTCCCGGAAGCCTCGCCCGGCGACATCGACCTCGTCGTCCGACTCAAGAAGGCTTCTGCCGAGCTCATCGATGCCATCGGACAGCTCAATCCGCCCGGTGACAGCAGCACCAACACACCCTCCCCCATCGTCGGCCCGGCACTCCCTCTCCTTCCAGCAAGCCTCCTCAAGAAGCTTCGCGGATTCATGCAAGACTGTCGCGAATCGCAAGCAGCACTCCTCGCCGATATCGTCGTCGGTACCCTCGGCGGTGCCTGCGATTGGTCCGAGCGCGTCGCCATCCTCGGCGACTGGGACCAGCGCGAGCGAGTCCGTCACTCGGTCGACGTCATCCTGAACGGCGTCAAGCGTGTCAAGCTCGCACGAGAGCTCATCGCTGCTCTCTCCTCTCCACTCAACCCTGGAAACAAGGAGACTGTCATCCGCTCTCAGCTCGAAGCCTTGCTCAACCAGCTCGCTGCGCTCAACCAGGGTGTCGCCGCTCGTATCTCGGCCATCGCCTCCAACAATGGCGACAAGGACGACGGAAAGTCAGGCAGAGGCATCATCATCCGAGCACCTGCTTCGCGCAACAACCCCAACAACGATACCGGAAACGGTCCCATCATCACTGGTCCTCTCGGTGGGCGTCGAGGACCCAAGCCCGGCATGAAGGGCATGCCGGGTGGAGGTCTTCCTGGATCCAGTGGCGGCGATGACGACGAGGAGGACGAAGTGGCCGAACTCGCAAAGAAGCTCGAGCAGGCTCGTCTCAGCCCTGAAGCGCGCAAAGCCTGCGACAAGGAGCTCAAGCGACTTTCGCGTATCCCGCAGCAGAGCGTGGAGCGTGGCGTCGTCATCACTTACCTCGAGATCATGGCTGAGCTGCCATGGGAGCAGATTAGCGCTGACGTCGATCCCGCCCGTGACCCCAACGAGAAAGCCATCGTCTTGCACGAGAAGAGCAACTCGGCTCCAGCACCTGAAGAAGGCATCGTCGACCGTGCCCGACGCATTCTCGACGCCGACCACTACGGTCTCGAGAAGGTAAAGAAGCGTCTCATCGAGTACCTTGCCGTGCTCGAACTCAAGACCACTCAAGCTCGTGAGCGCTTTGAAGCCGAAGAGGCTGCCGAGCGCAGGACAAGTGAGGAGCGACGAAGAGCATCGCCCTCGGCATCGACCGAGGAAGCTATGGGCGACGATGATGACTCTTCTCTCTCTGCCGATGTCGAGGATGGCGAGGATCTCGTGGCAAGAGAGCAGGGCATCACCAAGGAGGAGATCGAGGAAGAGAAGCGTCGTCGTCGCAACGAGAAGCTGCGCGTGGGCGACAAGGGCCCCATCTTGCTGCTTGTTGGTCCACCAGGCACGGGTAAGACGTCGATTGCCAAGTCGCTCGCTTCCGCCCTCCAGCGTCCCTTCACTCGACTCTCGCTCGGCGGTGTCCGAGATGAGGCCGAGATCCGAGGTCATCGTCGCACCTATGTCGGAGCGATGCCCGGCTCGATCGTCTCGTCCCTGCGCAAGGTGGGCGTGTCTGACCCCGTCGTCCTGCTCGATGAGGTCGACAAGCTCGGCAGTGGCAATGGCCTGCACGGTGACCCGATGGCTGCCATGCTCGAAGTACTCGACCCCGAGCAGAACCACACCTTCAGTGACCACTACATCAACGTGCCCATCGACCTGAGCCGCGTTCTCTTCATCGCGACGGCTAACTCGCTCGACACCATCTCGCCTCCCTTGCTCGACCGTACCGAAGTGATTCACATCTCGGGCTACACGCACGACGAGAAGACGGCCATCGCTCGACAGTACCTGCTGCCCAAGCAGATCAAGGCGCAGGGTCTCGAGCCCGATCAGGTGGTCGTGTCGGACGAGGTGCTGCTCAAGGTCGCCATGGGGTACACGCGCGAGGCTGGTGTTCGTACGTTGGAGCGAGAGATTGGCGCGCTGGCACGAGCTAAAGCGGTCGAGTACTCAATGTACAAGAAGGGCACGCTGAAGGACGATCAGGGCAACCCCAAGGACTATGATCCCGTCATTCGCGAGGCTGACTTGGAGAAGTACCTCGGACCTGACACCTACGAGCCAGAGGTGGCTGAGGCCAACGCACGTCCCGGTGTCTCGACAGGACTGGCATATCAAGGCTCTGGCTCAGGCGGCATTCTGCACATCGAGTCGTTGCTGCTTCCGCCAGGCAGCGGCTACCTCAAGCTGACTGGCTCGTTGGGAGACGTGATCCGCGAGTCGGCCGAGCTGGCCTTCTCGTGGGTCAAAGGCAACGCCTTCCAGCTAGGGATCGTCCCGAGCCGCGATTCCGAATTCCCCAAGAACGACATCCATCTCCACTTGCCCTCGGGTGCGATTCCCAAGGACGGCCCCTCTGCCGGTGTCGCGATGACGTGCGCACTGGTCAGCCTGTTCACCAAGACGCCCATCTCGCCGTACCTCGCCATGACGGGCGAGACGACGTTGCGCGGCGTTGTGATGCCTGTCGGCGGCATTCGGGAGAAGCTGACCGCGGCCTCTCGTGCTGGTATCCGCAAGGTGCTGCTGCCCATGCGCAATCGCAAGGACGTCGAGGCGGACCTGCCCAAGAAGGTGCGCGACGAGCTCGAGATCAAGTACGTCAAGACTGTGTGGGAGGCGATGGAGGCAGCGTTTGGCAACAAGCTGTTTGAGAACGCTGCGCTCGCCCTTGAAGGTCACGAGCACGAGGGCATCCGCGAAGGTCGCCGACTGATGCACGAGATAGAAGACTCTCGTCTGTGAACACCATATTTCCCCCCTGTTCTTTCCCACGTTTCTAGATCGGCTTCTTTGTGTATCATCAGCTCAGCTTAATGTTTCCCCCTCTCTTCTTGCTCATCGTCGCTCTGTTGTCTTTAGCTTTGCCTATTACCTCCTGTACTGCTTTTGCCTGAATCGATTCATTGACGGATTCATATGCTGTGACGTGCGAAGGTCTATAAGCGACCGCGAACGACGTTGCTGCCATGTAGCTGGTGGGTCGAGCGACGGATAAATGATGGACCGGCGGTAAGCGACGCCTGTACCTGTTGATCGAAGCTGCAACGATGGAAGCTGACATCTCATCCTGACGTCAAGGACGGCCAAGGATCGAAGAGTTCTTAGGCGAGCTAGAGGAGCTCAAGGAGATTAATGAAAAACGTTAAAAATGGATAAGCGAGACCTTTACTTGACGCTGGGCCCTGGTCTTGTGCATTCCCGCTCCGAGAAGAAGGCTGTCAGGGCCCACCGTGGTGAAGGGGGAAGGTCAATTTGAAATGAACTCCTTGCCGAGCCAAAGCGAGCACGAGGTTCAGCGTCGAAGCTGGCGGGACGAGGGTGGAGGCCCGCTTACCTCAGAAGGGCGCCAAGGCGGCACACAGAATCGGCAAGGCGAGCATCCCATCCTTGGCTTCGGACCAAGTCCAAAGTTTCCGCGGGGATTCCTGGGGAGCTGGTGACCTCGACCTTGCTCGTAGCCTGCTAGGCGCTCGAGTGGTACGATTCTCGACATTCCCGCTGCCGTCTGACGTGCACAGCCCAGCCCAGCCGCTACTGAGTCAATCGAGCTCGTCGATTGATAAGACCTTTGCGACGCAATTCCATCGACCAAGACATGTCAGGCTCAGCCTTTCTTGACTCGTCCCTTCTAAGTTGCTCCTGGCTTTCTCTGCACATGTGCTATGCTCTCAGTTGGTTGATGTGACTTTTGAGACAGACACAAGCATCCCACCAACAGTCACAGATGACGGGCAAGCGCAAGGGTGGCGGCGAGGGGAAGAAGCGGCTATCGTGGGCCGATACAGGGCAGAGAGCCTATCTGCTGCCTTGCCATCGTCGACTGAATTAATTTCCAAAAAATCCACGGAAAAATCAAAAATGAAATTGGCTGTCAAGGCTGTCATCCATGGAAAAAGGCTCAGTTGAGTTGAGTGTCGCGCTGAGTCTTCGGAATGCTTTGGCCGACGCGACGGACTGGCTTGATCTTTCCAAAATGACTGCCTCTCTGCTGCCTCAAAAGTTCAAGATCACAAAAAATCGCGATTCTCAGAATCGGCTGCTGCTGAGCAGTTCGAAGCTCGGCTCGGGACGCACGGCTGATTGGCTGATTTGCTGATTCCTTCGCCACCCAGCCTCGACGACGCTCACCATCATCAACCAGCTCCCTACCCTCTCCGTCCCCTGACAGGTGTCTCGCCGTCACCTTCACCATCATCACCACCACCACCGTCGTCTTTATCACCGACCTGTCCTGGCCCGCCGCATACACAATCATCCTCGCCTGCATCGCCTTCTGCATCGCTTCCAACTTCTTGCATCGCACTACCAACTCGATCCTCCCATCTCGCCCTTGCAGATTGGATACGCTTTCTCTACCCTCATCACGACCTCGGCAAACGGACCGCATTCTTGACAAGTGGCCGTGTTTTCACAAGTCCAACCCTCAGTCGCTTACCTCGTCATCCCATCGGCATCTCTCCGGGCTCCCTCTTTGGTCTGCAGCGCGTGATCTCATCCAACGATCACTTAGTTCAAGACCTCTACCCGATCTCAGTGACACTTGCGTTTGCACCGCATTTATTCGGATTCAATTGAGTGGCAAGGGCCAAATACCCCACCGACCGTCGCTCGATTCAGCAATCTTCAGTCCGGCACGCTCAGGCAGCGATAACGCACTAGCCAACCTTCGTCTCCAGCTGCACTTACGCTCATCAGCGGCATAGAGCAATCCGAAAGAATCACCCCCATAGCTCTTCTACGATGTCAAATCCGTACCAGCTGCAGCAGCAGCAGGCCGCGGCCTCTGGCAGCAACTCGCCCCTTGCAACTCCCGTTCCCATCAAGCGAGGGCGTGGACGTCCACCAAAGAACCGCGACCCCAACGCTCCAACACCTGTCAAAGCAGCGCCACCCCCGCCCAAGCCAACACCGCAGCCTCGCACCTCTCACATCACCTCGCCACGTCTCCGCGCAGCACAACCCACCGCCTACTCTACGGGCTCACCTTTCCAACCGCCACCGCCTACTGGCTACCCATCGCATAGTCTCGGACCCGGCATTCTTGAACAGCAGAACGTCTTCTACCAGCCTGTAACTGGCGGTCCGCATTCTTCACCCCACAGCGTCCCCTCTTTCCCGTCGATACCGACGTTTCAGCGCCAGCAAGAGTTGCAACAGCAGCAGAGTCAGCAGATCGTTCGTGAAGCACAACAAGCGAGAGCTTCCAGCGTGCGAAGGGAAAGTGCGGAAGCCGTCTCGTCGGCTATCACCTCATCGCCTGCATCATCTTCAGCTGCGCCTCAAATTCCTATGTCTGGCGGCGCGACCTCGACACCCGCCGAAGGCACAATCATGACCGCTGCTGGAGGATCAATCGGTGCTGGTCTCGGACAAGCTGTCGGCAATGCGGGCGCTTCATCTGCCAGCCGCACACGCCGCAAAGCAGATGCCAACGAGCCCGAGCTCAAGCTTCCCGAAGCGCACGATGACGGCTGGATGAACGAGCCCGCCGATGCTGCTGAGGCTCAACGTGCTTATTCCGCAGTCGTTGCCTGCATTCGCAACCACGTCGACGCCACTGGACGCAGGCTAGCCGAGCAACTCGAAGAATGCCCTGACCCGGAAGTCGATCCCGATTTCTACGAACAGGTCGAAAAGCCTACATCGCTCTCTGCCATCTCGCAACGGATCAGCGAGGGCGAGTATCCAAAAGCATCCGACTTTGAGATGGACATGCTCCAGCTCTTCGAGAATGCGCGCAGACTCCATCCTGTCGGCAGCCAGTCGTACGGTGATGCCGTCGTGCTGCATCGCCTCTACCACGAGATCACCAAGGCCAAGCCGTCACGTAAGGAGCCCATCACAGCAGAAGCCGTCATGACGGCCGCTGCACAAGCCGATGCTAGCCGACACTTTTCGTCGATCCCGCACGGTCCGCTCTACGCCAGCGCAGGCTTCAGCGGCGATCTCACCACCCGCATCAGCAGCAAGTCCAAGACATACTACGAGCATCTCAACCTCAAAGGCAAAGCTTTCCGCGTTGGCGACTGGATCCACCTCATCAACCCTTCCGAGCCTACAAAGCCCATTGTAGCGCAGATCTTCAAGGTGCTTCGTCGAGAAGATGATGATCCGGATCAGGGCTGGGTCACCGTCTGCTGGTACTATCGACCCGAGCAGACCTTTCACCCGGCTTCCAAGAAGTTCTTCCAGGATGAGGTGGTCAAGACCGGCTACTTTGCGGATCATCACATCGAGGACATCCTTGAAAAGATCATGGTCATGTTCTACACCAAGTACATTCGCGGTCGACCCAAGCCCGAGTACTGGGATCCGCGTAGCCCGCTCTACGTCACGGAGTCGAGGTACAACGAACAGCAGCGTGTCTTCCACAAGATCAAGAGCTGGGCCAGCTGCGTACCCGAAGAGATCCGCAAGGTCGAGACGCCCATGAACTTCTTCGAAAAGGCCATCGCGCCGCCACCCAAAGAGGAGTCACCTTTCCTTCGAGGCGTTGCTGGTCCAGGTGCTTTGCGTGACGAGGACGCTGCCAACGGCGAGGGCGTCGACTTCCCGGATCTGTTCAAGGATGCCCCCGACGATTTCCGGCCGAAAAAGAAGGGACGCGGATCGGACGCCGCAAATGGCGAAGCTGCCAATGAAGTGTTCACGCGCTTGGCTTCCCTCGTCGCAGCGCGCGTCACTCCTGACCAGTACCTTCGTCTGCAACAGCTGCTATCGACACCGCAAGCTGCTACGCTCGACATTTCACAGCTCAGCAACGAGTTAGGAGGCGTGGACGTCAACATGCTCAACGAGCTTCGCAACGCCGCCCTCGCTGCGGGGGTCACGTCGGCTGGCTTCGACAAGGTAGCATCCGAGTCGAATCCGCCGCAGTCTCAGCAGCCCACTGTAGGCGTTGTTGACCTCGTCCGCTCGCAACGAGGCGAAGGCTTCTACGCCGCACTTCCGCAAGAGACACGAGATCTCTTTGCTGATCAGCCTGGCGGTCAGATCAATTGGTACGCTGCAGCGCCGCTCGACCTTCCACTGCAGCACGATCTGCACAAGAATGGCTTCTACGCTCCTCAGCAAGCTCATCTGCGCAACCATACGCTGGACTATTTGTACCACCAAGCCAGCATGCGCAACGAGAGCGACGCATCGACAGAACCGCACATGCGCAACGGTGGTCGTGCTGCACCCTCGCAGCCACTGCAGCCCAGCGCGTCCGCCAACGGCAACTCGACTCCTCGCGCCATGCTGACGGGATCCTCACCCTACGTGCCACACGCTTCGGGCATGTACGACTTTCTCGCACCCAGCGCACGCAACTCGCCTTTGATGCGTGCTGGCTATGGCGCCTACGCCGGTGCCGGAGCGACGGGTCTTGTGGGCTCAGGCATGCCCGCCGCCAGCAGCAACGGCAGCACGGACGAAGCACTGACGCCGGTCATGAACCAGAACCAGGGCTGGTACGGCGGCAACGAGTGGGGCGAGGACCCGCAAAAGACGGCCGAAGCATTGGCCGAGTTCTCGAACCATTATAGCGATGGTGGGCAGCTGAATCTGTCCCACTACCTCTCGTAGGGTCGTCAACATCTACGCTTTGCATTGGATCTCGTTAGATACGGATCGCATGTAGATTCGCAAGCATTGCATCGGATCCGCCCTCACTGGGTTCTGTATTTGTGCACATCACTTCATCATTGACCTCATCATCTTCCAGATTTCCGCTCGGCCTCCTCGTTTCTCATTTGCATTTGTCAATCCATCTGTATTTTTGTCATCCCAACTTCCTCGATTGTGTCCAATCCCTTTGATGGTCGTGAGCCTAGTCAAACGAGGTGACGGCAAATGTGAGAGCGAGCTCGAGGTTGAGGCGAAGGGTGTGCTTACGTAATTGATTTTATGTGGCAGATCGATCACCGCGTTGCGCAGAAGAGACTCGAAAATCTGGAGGCTGGACCAGCCGGCGTGGCAGGGCTCAACAGTCAAATTGGAAGCAGCAGCAGTGAGCAAGGCGCAGAGGCCATCTCTTCTTTTCCTTCCATACCACTCCAACTCCCTCACTCCATGTCACTCGGTCTATCAGCCGTAACCCCCCTTCTCGACTACCCCTATCCTGTTCATATCCGTTCGATACAGCGCTCTTGACGTTTCAAACCGATACCTCCCACAATTAGCACCTGATCTCCGGGGCAAGATCAGACCACTACCGATCAAGCACTGCTCCACGTTTTCATACAGCCCCGAACAACAACGTCTCATCCACTTTGCGATCACACATCGATTTGATCCCATCAGCCGTCGCTCGATACCCCGCTTCTGTCTCAAATTTCCAAGTTACGCAGCAACCCATACACAGCCCAAACGGTCATCTTTCTCTCGTCAAACTTGCAACAATGGCCACCGCAGAATACATCGGAGCGCTCATCTCGCTCATCTCAAAGTCCGACATCCGCTACCAAGGCCTTCTCGCCTCCATCAATCCAGGTGATGCGACCATCGCACTGCAGAACGTCCGATCATGGGGCACGGAAGGCCGAGTAGCCGCGCAAGGTCGCCAGCAGGAGGAGATTCCACCCAGCGACCATGTCTACGACTACATCATGTTCCGCGCCGCCGACGTCAAGGATCTCAAGATCGACGATCCCAATCCACCCAAGCAGCAACAAGCTCCTCCTCAGCCTGCCCTCAATGATCCTGCCATCCTCAACGTAAGTGACACCAGCCATGCCAACAGCTGCCCAAAGGGTCAACGGTGGAGAGAACGCCCGACCTTATGTGATGAACTATTTACGGATGTAAAACTGTCCTTCGGGACATGTCATTGTCCGAGAGCGCAAAACCGTGTGGATCTCTCCGTTGCCTTCCTACTGATTCTTGCTTTCCTCTTGACCCTTGGGAAGCTGTTGGCACACAAGAACGACGTGGTCGTTTGATGCTTGGAGAGTCTGTTACTGATCAAGGACCCTTCTTGCATCTGCTACTCGCACGCAACAGTCTTCAGCACAAGGTCCTGGCGGATACGGACCTCCTGCAGGCATGTACGGCAACACGCCCACACCTCCCTTCGGTGCGGTTCCCTTCCCTGGTGCGCCTGGCTTCGGACCACCTCCACCGCAGTTCAACGGCGGACCTGGCGCTCCTCCGCAGCACTCGCCCGCACCGCCTTCACAGAACAAAGCGGCACCAGCACCCGCCGCCAAGCCTGCATCAACCCCGGCCGAGCAGCCACCAGCCTCGTCCGCCACGAACGAACAGTCGAGCGCCGACAAGGTTCTGGAAGAAATGTCCAGACTGAGCGTCTCCAAGTCTGCGCAACCCGCATCTTCACCCGCCCTCCCGGCTGGGCCACACGGCCTTCCGGCGATTCCACACGCCGCCGCTGCGGCCGCCAAAGCTGCTGCGCACACCGAGCGTCGGACTGGCAGCGGTGCTGGTGGAGCAGCTGGTGGCTCCCGCGGTCACACCAACCGACGTGGTAACGATGTGAGCGGCCCAAGCATGCCCAACCGGGAATTCGACTTTGAATCGGCCAACGCCAAGTTTCAGAAGCGCAAGGAGGACGAGCCCGCCGAAGCTGTCGCTCCAACCAACGGCGGCTTGCTGGACTCCATCCCTCCACCATCGAGTGAAAGCCCGGGGAGCTTCTACGACAAGAAATCCGGCTTCTTCGACAACATCTCGAGCGAAGTCAAGGAGCGGTATGAGGGTGCCAACAGGGAGGAGAATGTGGGCGGGAATGGGTTCTTTGATGTTCCGGGTGGGAGGGGGAGGGGTGGACGGGGTGGTGGTGGCAGGGGCAGGGGGAGGGCGAATAGGCAGGCCGAGGAGATGAAGAACATGCAGACGTTTGGCGATTCTGGTGCGAATGTGGGTGGTGGTGGGAGGGGTGGTAGGGGGAGGGGGAGGGGTGGAAGAGGTGGACGGGGAAGGGGCGGTCCGAGAGGTGGAGGACAGGGTGGTGGGGCAAATGGGTTCGCTAATACGGGGCCGATGAGGATGAGTTGAGGTCAAGGAAGACTTTCGAGGCTCTCATGGCTTCGTTCATGCGGCTGGAAAGCTGCCATTATTCATCATTTCTGCACACTTGCTCAACACCACTTGATATCCCGCACACTCGCACGTACACATGGTCCGGTTGAAATGGTAGCCATTCACGGGATCAAAATGCTTACTGACCGTCTCGCGTGGAGTGCGTGATATCGCCGAACTGGCTCTTTGCTGAGTGGGATACGCGGTCGAGCCGACGCTTTATCTCTGTGGATGTTGTTCTTGAACAGCGCACAAGATGCGGGACTGCGTTTGCTGGATCCACGCTCGAGTGGCGCACATCTCGCCTGGTGTTTTTCTGCATCAGAGTCGGTTCTCAACCTCACCCTTGACCTCCTTAGCTTTGCTCTTGGCCTCCTCCCATGCGCCTTTGGCCTCAGCCTCGATTTTGCCGGTGACATCCTCGCCCTTGCCCAACCTCTGAACTTGGTGGGTGACCAATCCGGCTGCGCCACCCAGACCCGCGCCGCCGAGGAGACCGTTAATCAGGCCGACTCTGCTGAGGAAGAGGGCTGGGAGGACGAGTGCGCCGAGGACGGAGCCGATGAGGTGCAAATCGTCTTGTCTGACGCGGTTGCTGTTGAGCCTCAACCCACTTGTTCGGGCGGACAGGTCGGGATGGCTGAGTTGAGAGGTGGCTGCGTAACCAGCCACACTGCCCGCCGCAGCTCCGACGGAGGGGATCAGCCAGTTCGCCCGCGCCAACCCGCGCAACGAGAATCCTCGCCCACGAATCGCCGAGACGAGGTACAGCGGTGTTGCCGCAAGACAACCGTACTGGAGACCTTGAACGGTATACCGGCCAATGTAGTACGCCGAATCTTCTTCCATCCCCGCCGCCTGCAGTTGCGATTTGAGCTGCTGAGACATCGTGTGTGTTTTCGTGAAGGGATCAAGGATCCTCGTGTGTGTGTTGGATGTATAGGAGCGTACTTTGTGGAAATGATGCGGCCCGGATGGATGATCACTTGAGGACGGAACACTTGAGATGGTGTGAAAGGAGGAAGGGGAAGATGTGTGGAGAAGGTCTCGGGTGCACGCGGGGCTGCTTTGCCCGGGGGCGACTGTGGCTTGACCGCGTCTTTCGCTTAGTGACGTCGAGCCCGCTGCCACTTCCAATTTTAGCAAGCCCGCTTCACAACTCACTTGGCCGCTTGACACCGCATCACTCTCCTTTACATGCCCACAAGAGGTAGCACCGCCAGACACACGTTCCCGCATTGCTATCGGTCCCAAGATCAGATTGGTACGGGGGATGGTGTGTGAAGAAGAAAAGTACGGAAGGTCGCGTGGGCGCCAACGATGCAGCACGGAAAGAGCCGTCACCCCGCAGGCCCCACGACTCCGGCTTCATGACACGACCGACATTTCCGTCAAGTCCAATCCAATCACGTTCCTGCTTTGTTCAGGGTCACTCATATGCATCTCACCCTTCGTGTTGTGGCTCGACAGTCTTACGAACGTGATCAGCGGTTCCTTCACACGGCCCCAATGGCAACTTGATAAGTCTGATTCGATTCGATGCAACGCTACGCTGGTGGATAGAAACCAGCATACAACACCACTCCAACGCACATCTGCATTGCCAAGTATCCCACTATAAGCCGTCTGACCCAGCGTGGACATGAGAGCACCGCGTGTGCTGCACCCCACCACACTGCTGGCATCCCACCTGGCGTCGCGAGTCGAAGTGCGATCTGCACATGCGATGCTATTAGCAGCATCACTCCCAGTGCCAGAGCATGGAGGATGTACGGCGTCGCTCGTGGGGCGCTGCTCCACATCAAACCCCTACCAGTTCCAACCTGAGTGGTGGTTGGGACGAGTGATGCGACCACCTCGCGCCAAGTTGCTTGTTGGTAGAAGATCCGAACGGTGTATAGGATGAGCAGGAGCACCGGTGCAGCGAGCGCAAAGTTGGGCGTCTGCGCCAACTGCCAGTACCGGAATGGGCCAACGTGCCAGTAATGCGACTGGACAAAGGTGTATACGCTCGGAACCAGCCTGTCACACCAAGGTCGACCAGGGGACGGGCAGAAGCGAGAGTACGCCCAGATTTGAAATAGCACACTGGGCGACAGGCATATCAGCCCAGCCACGATGAGTTTTGGTATGGATGAAGGTCTGCCTGCCCGCAGCTCGGGGATGAGCTTGAACGCGATATAGCCAAGAAGAAGCGTGCCGTTCGCGCGGAAGGTCGTTGCGAGGGCGAACCAGAATGAAGCTCCCAGAACCACGACCCAGGAGAGGGAGCCGCTTTCGAGCGCGAGCAGACCGAGCAGGCTGGTCAGGCTGAAGAAGCTCTCTGGTGTAGGCGCGGCGAGCGTCGTCCCAGCAGAGGGGGCGAAGATGCTCAGCGCCGCGGCTGTGTATGCCATCTCCGCGTTGCGTGTCACTTTGAGCGAAAGACGGTAGAGCAGCACGGGGCT
This sequence comes from Kalmanozyma brasiliensis GHG001, assembly GCF_000497045.1. Classification (NCBI taxonomy): domain Eukaryota; kingdom Fungi; phylum Basidiomycota; class Ustilaginomycetes; order Ustilaginales; genus Kalmanozyma; species Kalmanozyma brasiliensis. The sequence goes on along the minus strand of NW_015961956.1, from coordinate 301,832 downwards.
GATCGCCGCTGCGAGGTTCGCCAGGAGCGCCGTCACCAGGATCGCCGCGGTCGGGCTCCAGGCGCCGTCCAGCTGGGGTGTTGCATAGCCGCAGACGCGAAGCAGGCCGATGATGCCGGGCTGAAAGGCGAGCGTCTGCTCCCACGCGTAGCCGCCCCGGTGGACAGGGGTAGAAGGTGAAGCGGCGGCTAGAAAGTAGATCGTGTCCCATCGAACGAATGCGAGTGCCCACTTGAATGGGCCTGCCGATAAGCTGTGGGTGGTTGCTGGATCGAGCGAGTAGGAGAGCAGCTCGTGCGACGTGTCAAATGCCTGCTGAAGGTGGGCGGTGAGGATGAGGAGGCTGGCGAGCGCGATGCGGACCAAGAAGGAGAGGCGGAGCAAGCGCGCTTGCGCTGCCATCACCTTCCGCGATGATAGCGAGTCATTCTTGGCATCCGCGCTATGCTGCTGAGAAGAGGCAGGGTCGACAGGCTGTGAGGAGCCCGAGCGACGCTGCACCATGCTTCTGCGGGTCGTTGCGAGAAGCAAAGGGAGGCCAACGTCGAAAGGTTGGACCCTGAAGAAGGAAGAAAAGCCCGCACAGTCCACGAGTCTCACCAAATTCACGCGGTCTGAGAATATCACCGAGACACATCCTCGCAGACTTGCACGCGTGGCCCTTTCCCTGGATCCATCATCATCCACGGCAGACACACGATCCACTCCCGCGCAAGGCCAATCCCGCAAGCAGCAGCGGCGCGCCATCGCAAGAGCAGCATCATGGGCGTGGCCTTTAGCTCGTTGTGGTCCTCGCTCTTCGGATCCAAGGAGCTTAAGATCTGCATTCTGGGGTAAGCGCCACTACTTCATCGTCGTTATACAGCTCGAACGCTCACGCGATGAGGATTTCTTGACTGACACTGCTTCCACTGGTACCTTTCTTTGAATGCTCAGCCTCGATAATGCGGGCAAGACCACTCTCATGTACAAGATGACGCTCGGGTCGGTCGTCTCGACAGCACCCACGGTTGGGTCCAACACAGGTGCGTTCCCTTTTCCCCTATTGTTTCCCCTTCTACCATCTTAGCTGACTCCATCATCCCTCTCTCGCCTCTCTGTCATCAGAGCAATTCGAATACAAGAACCTCAAGTTCGCCCTCTGGGACGTCGGGGGTCAAACTTCCCTCCGCTCCAGCTGGACATCCTACCTCGCCTCCACAGACGCAGTCATCTTCGTACTCGACAGCAACGACCGAGAGCGCGTCAACTTGGCCAGAGAAGAGCTCCACCGCATCGCCCAAGACGAACAGGTGACTAAAACACCGATCCTCGTCTGGGCCAACAAGCAGGATATCAAGGGCGCCATGAGCCCCGCCGAGATCTCGGAGAGTTTGGCGCTCACCGCGTTCAGGGAGAGGACATGGCAGATCTTCGGGTGTTCTGCACTGACGGGCAAGGGGCTGACGGAGGGGCTGGATTGGTTGGCGCATACGTTGGGGGCCAAGGGGTGATGCTAGGATGGCAGACGGGTGGGGGGCTTGGAAGGCTGTTGAGGGCGCAATTGGGTCGTGATCGCGCCTGAACTCAGCTCACTGTATATACGACCCGCTATGCAGAAAAGACGTCTTGGTAGCAGGCTACGCTGTGACATGACGATGCAAATGAGCCAAGATGACAGGATTCGTCCATGTCGACCATATCCTTACACTCGTGCTCGCTCATCGCGGTCGGCCTCGCGGCGTTCTTCTCCACAAGCTAGGGTCCACTCGGCGCCCAACCCAAAAATTTGAGATTTCCGCCGAACGGTTTCTTCTCATCCCTCTTTTCCACATCATCATCCCGCCTCCTCGTCCTACACACGACGCTAACACCATGTCGGACCCAATACCCTCGCCACACGAGTCGCAGCCCGCACAGCCAGCCATCGAATTGACCATCTCCTCCATCATCTCGCAGAATCGCCGCACCGCAACACCCTTCGCCGTCACCAAACACACGGCCGAGGCGGCGCGCAACTGGGACAAGTTTTACAAGAATCACGCCGACAAGTTTTTCAAAGATCGTCATTGGACGGGTCGAGAATTTGGGTCCGAGCTCGCCTCCGGAAAGGCGAAGGGGGAGGACGATCGAGCGGAGGAGACAGCGTTAGTCTCGGCCGATGTTGGTGGTCAAAGTGTCTTGCTCGAGGTGGGGTGTGGGGTGGGCAACATGCTGTATCCGCTGTTGGAAGATAATGTTGCGCTGAAGGTGCACGCCTGCGACTTCTCCAGTCGGGCAGTCGACATGGTGCGTTCGCATCCACGGTTCGATGACGACCGGGTAAATGCGTTCGTCTACGACCTCACAACAACCGATCCCCCCCTCAGCTCCTTTTTGACAAAGAAGGATTGGCCAGAGGTGACAACGATCAGTCTGATCTTTGTGCTCTCCGCCATCCCGCCTCAGCTGCACGCCCAAGTGCTTCGGAACCTAGCTGATCTGCTGCCAAACGGGGGCCACATTTTGTTTAGAGACTACGCATACGGCGACCTGTCCCAGGTGCGATATCATACCAAGAAGGACGCTGCTTGGGCCGAACCCAGTTTGCTATCCGACCTGGCCCCCTGGTACAGACGCGGGGATAACACCTTCAACTACTTCTTCACGCAGGCCCAACTTGAAGCGTTGGCGGCCGAGGTGGGACTGCAGGGCGAGGTGGAGACGCTCCGCCGAACAGCGGTGAACCGCAAGAGCGAGGTCAACATGCAGCGTCGCTTCGTGCAGGCAAAATGGTTTGTTCCGCCGAGAACACAGTCTTGAAATCAAACTGCGAAGCCAGATGGTGTTCTTGCGTGAATTGCGTGAGGCTACGCGGTGGCAAGCGCCTCCTCTCTATCCATGACCGCCTTGTCCAGCTTGATCAATATCGTCGTCCTATTGGGAAACTGCGCCGTTCCGACCGTATGAGCCGTCACCCTGGCCGGAAAGCCCAACCCGTCCAAAGCAGCCTCGACCATCCCCGCCGTGATCGCTTCGACCGACAACTGACTCATATCATTCGGAACACATATGCTCCTACTAAACGTCGGGACATTCGTGGAAATCATATACTCGTCACCCCTTCCCTGTTCTGTACTCCTCTCCAAACTATCGGCGCTCTTGCCAAAAGCGGCCTTCCAAAAGCTCGTGTGTACCCAGAGCAACGTTGGCAACAGTCGCGTCTCTCTCTTTGGATTCTTGGCATTCCCCGTCATCTCCTGACGATGCAGTGTCAATCCCAACAGCCGTTGTCCGATGCCGTACCCGAGCAGGCTAAGTCGCTTTTCGAGATCCGTTACGCCCGTCACCCTGTTCTGCGTATAACTCACCATCTCGGCAAACAGAAAGGAGAGCGAGGAAAGCGCGATTTCGCTCTGCCGCGTTTTATCGCGGGGACGATCGACGATGTCGGGCACTGCACCCGCACCGACGCGATGAGTCGAGACCTCTTCGTTGGTGAAGCTGGCAAATCTCGCGGAGGAAGTGCGAGCGCCAATGCTGGGTAACGCGCGAGACGATGATGGAGGGGACGACACGAGCGCCTGCTGCACCGCCGAGGAAGCACTGCTCGACAGCGTGCTACTCGTCGTCCGACGCGAAGAGAAGACCGGTGGAAGAGCGTCGTTGATGCCGTTGAGGCTGAAGGAGTAGGATGCGGCGGAACCGGGGTCCGGCTGGGACTGGTAGGGTCGAGGCGAGGAGATGGAGGAGGTGGAAGCGTTGGTTTGCACCGAGAAGCGCTGCGATGCGCGGGGTGTGCTCGTCATCGTTGGCTGCGTAGCTGTGTGTTAGGCGCGTAGCGAGGTCCAGCGTCAAGACTGTGCAGCGAAGCAAGGCACCCGATGGCTCGACGAGGCGTTGCGAAGATGCGAGAAGAACAGCGGGTGATGGTCGTGAACGGAAAGGCTCGTGCGCAGAATCACCACAAAATATGCACGCCGTCCAAATGTCCGAATTCCGCTATGCCTCCTCGCTCATTCATTCTTACTGCAGCTCATCGAAACACGCACACACACAGAGAAGTCCGAAAGATGACGATGGCATTGCGCTAGATCAGGAGGAAGTCTTGTTCGCAGCGTTGGAATTGGACTTGTTGTGTCGGTTTCCTTTGCCTCTGTGACCTCTTCCGCGGTTCTTGCCCGGAGACGGCGAGCCATCTTTGCGACCCTGATTGCCACTTGGAGGTTTGAGCAGCGTCTTTGCGTCCTTGCTCGCGTCCGCTTCAGTATTGACAGCGTCGGCCTTGACTGTGTTTTGGTCGGCCGCGGGAGTGGCATCTGCCGGAGCTTGGGCATCGGCAGCAACCTCAGGAGTGACACCCTGATTGTCCTGCTTGGCCGGTTCAGCTGGGATGACCGTCTCGCTCGCCTCCGCTTTCAAGGCGTCGTCGATGGGTGATGTCGTCGATAGAGCGGGAATCGGCTCGAAGTCGCCCTCGGCGCTGTCGGAAGGCGGAGCAGTGACCACTGCTGGGCTTGGGACGTCGGCAGACTTGGTATCCGCTGCAGGAACAGAAGACAGGCCTGTATCGTTCGACGAGGCTGTCGCGTCCGATGGAGTCGAGCCCGGTAAGCTGGCGTGCTCTGTTGAGGCTGCTACTGCTGTCGCTTCTGGAGATGTCGATGCCTCGGCCACATCGATACCGGAAGCCGAGGTGACAGTGGTGTTGGACGAGATGCCATCGCCTTCTTCGATACCAGTCGAAACCAGCGCAGGAGGAGCCGCCTCGGCAAGCATGTTTGGTTCAGCGCCTGTCGGCGGGCCAGCAGATGTCTGCTGTTCCACCTCGTCAATGGGCGTGATCGCGTCGGCATCCGAGCCTGTAGCGGCGTCAGCCTGTAGAGGAGCAGGCACGGTGGCATGCAATTGGGATGCTTCAGCCGTCTGTTGGGTAGCAGCTCGTAGCTCCTCGATGGACGATGGAGCGGTCTCTGCATCATCTGCGGCGAACACGGCTGGAAGCGATTCGGTGGCTGAGGGGGCCGCTGTTACGTCGCTCGACGCCGAGGCGTCGCTGCCAATCAGGGGACTAGAATCGCTGGCTCTGCGCCCACGGTCGTTCTGGACCTCGTCATCTGCCAGAATGGCTTCTTCGATGATCTGGTCTTTGCGATCCAGCGCAGGCGTGATTTTGGGCGAAATGCGGGCCGGCGACAATGGTTTGGCTTCCACGTTCTCGTCGCCCGGCCGTGTGGTGGATGAGATCTGCAGCGCTTTGTTTGGCGGCTGTCCACTCGCCTCTGCTGCGATGGTTGCTTCGTCGACGGTGAGAGATGCACGCCTCTCTGCTGGCGATAGCGGCTTGGATGCTACGGGAGCCTCGATTACGTAGGGCTGGACGGTATCTGGAGATGAGATGAGGGCATCGCTCTTCTCCTTCAAGCCGAGGAGTTCGCGAAGAGTGTCGTTCTCCATCCGAAGCCTCTCCTCTTCTGTGAGTCGATCGAGCGCTTCTTCGGCCCGAAGCGCTTCAGGATCGGTCGTCTTGCCTGTATACCCCCCAGACCCGTACCACCTTGGATCCTGCACCCAGCCACGCTTCGCCTTCCGCGCTGACGCTCCGTCGTGATCCTCTCCGTCCGACTCATCATCGCTGACCTCGCCATCCAGCGACTGCATTGCTCTCCTAACCAGACCTCCGAGATGTGTCAAAGTGCCACTGAAAGCGGTCTCTGCTGCTAACGTCTGCTCTGCCGCATTGTGTGTTGTCTGGGCAAGGAGCGACTCGTAGTGTTGGGTCAGCTGCAACGTGTGCTGTTGAGTCGAGTGCGAGAAGCTGCGGAACTTGGCCATGACGGTTTCGAGAGTGTTTTCGTACTCGCGAAGCAGCACGGCCTGTTGCTTGTTCTCTTGTGACAGGCTGAGGTTCTCCTTGACGAGATGCGCGTTGAGGGCCTCGAGCTCGGACTCGAACTTTTCTTTCGAGAGGTCGGTGTTGAACCTGCGAAGGGCGAAGCCAGTGCCGGAATGGATGGCCTGGCCGCGTAGTTGATCTGCTTGCTGTTGCAGAGACTCGCAGAGCTGTCGGTTCGCCTGGAGCTGATTCGTGAGGTCCTCTATGAGAGACCATAGTCTCTGCATGTCATCGCCGTCCATCATGGTCATGTCCTGACGGCCACCTCACGGAAGGCTGGCTAGTGGTGAAGAGGATGTCGCTACTGAGCAGCAAGTCAAACTGCCATCGATTGTCGTTTGTGGCCGGATGTTCAAGGTGGAGTGCTTTTCGTTGCAGTTTGTCGAGACAGGAAATGAACGTATGCCAGGCAGCAGATACAAGTCGTATGTGGGCCAAGTTCTTTCGAGAGGCGCTCGACGCGTGTGGGAGTAGCAAGCAGGAGAGGCGGAATGCTGTCTGGTGAATGCTGGATGCTTGATATGTCGGACGACGAAGGATGGTTTGGTGGACAAAACGTCAAGAGCAAGAGCCAGTGGAAGCTTGGAATGACGAGATGGGACTCGGGAATTGGATTTGGGCAGTGCCATTTCACGTGATGATGGCCAATTTGTGCAGCAGCACAGCGCGGTCTCGCACAAAGGACGAGGATCTGTGCGAGACCAACACTCCCACGCTTTGTCACTGTAGCGCCCACGCAGGTCCAACCAGCAGTCCCACTTCCACAAAGTCACAAAGACCCGTCAACTCAGCCATCACTGCTATCAGCCTCGCTCAAGGTTCACCGCCCGATTAGGAGGTAGCTGCAACAGCACAAGGCGTTCACGCAGCTGTCAGAACCTGGCTAATCAGACCCTGGCACGGAGGTCGAAAGCTCACTGACCATGAGATAGGAAATCCACAATCACCACCAAGGTCAACCTTCTGCGTCAGGTAGGCGACGCCTTGAACCGCCGCCATGTCAGATCCGCAAGTCCCACCATTGCCGGCGACCACCACCGCTGCAGCATCATCTCCAGATGCCGAAATCGATGCCTTCGTGGCTTGGGCTCAGGCTGTACTCGCTGATATCCCCGAGGCCGACAGAGCGGTGACCAACCCATCCGACCTCTCTGATGGCGTTGCTCTCTTTCAGATCCTTGCCGACATCGACTCCGACCTTTTCCGCAATCCCCATGCTGGCGACACAAAGGACAATTGGGTGCTCACCATCGGCACTCTCAAGCGCCTCTACAAGCTCATGATGCAGTTCTACTCCGAGAGCCTGCAATGCGCCCCTGCCCCGCTACCAGTGCCCGAACTCAATGCGATCGCGCGCTCCGCCGACCCCGCTGAAGTCGCCAAGCTGTGTCTACTGGCCATCGGTATCGCTGTGCAGAGCGAGAAGAACGAAACGCACATTGCCGCCATCCAGACACTCGACCAAGCGCACCAGCATCAGCTCATGATGTCGATCGAGCGCATCATGTCTCTCATCGCACAAGGTCAAGAGGAGCAGCAGGCCACATCACTAGCCGACGACTCGATCTCTTCCTCTGTCATTGATGGCGAAAGCGACAGCTTCGACGCAAAGCATCAGGGTAAGTCGGTCGCTCAATTGGCCGCCGAGCTCGAGGCAATCCAGCTGCAGAAGGAGGACGTGGACAAGTCCTATCTGGTCCTACTTGAGGCGCATAGGGAGCTCAAGAACAACTTTCAAGACCTGCAAAGCGAGAAGGAAGAGATTGCAGCCTCACACGAAGAGCAGAAGAAGCAGGTCGACGCAGAACGCAACGACGAGGCAGCCGTGCTGATGCGGCAAGAGATCGAGAGGCTGAAGAACGACCTACGTCGCAGCGAGGACACTGTTGCAGAGCTCGAGACCGACAACGAAAAGCTGCTCCAATCGTCGGAAGAAGCCAAGCGCAAAATCGAAGAACTCCAAAAGACCTCGGAAGAAGCCACTAAGCTCAAGGACCAGATGGAGGAATATCGACATGCCGCAGATCGTCTGCAGAAGGCCGAGAACGCCATCGAAAAGTACAAGAAGAAGCTCGAAGAGGGTGCCGACGTTCGGCGACAGCTCAAGACGCTGGAAGACCAGAATGCCGAGCTGGTGGATCGCAACGCCAAGCTGGAGGACGAGTACAAACGCGTCTCGGCGTTCAAGCCGCTCATGGACTCGTACAAGTCGCAGATCGCGGATCTCGAGTCCAAGTCGTCCAATCTACAACGCGATCTCTCCACGTCCAAGTACGAGCAGGAGCAGATCCTCTCGCGACTCAAGGCATCCGAGGATCAGCGAGCCAGCGCCAAGGAGGAGATGGAATTATACCAAGAACGGATCAAAGAACTCGAGCTTGGAGGTGACACCTCGTTGACCAAGCGCAAACAACTGGTGAGCCGCAACTCGAACGCCTCTGCTAACGGAGTCGATGGTTTGGTTGCAGCAGATGCGAGCAGAGCCAGTGCCGAAGACGCAGACGAGCTCGAGGAGGAGGAAGATGTCTTGGACCGCTCAGGCGAACTTGATGATGCGCTGAGTGGCACAACGATGACCGACCTCAAGATCAAGGTGCGCAAGCTTTCACGCGAGCTGGAAGCAGCCAAGACGAACAAGGCGGACCACTCGCGCTTGATCGTACTGGAGAATCTGCTGGAAGATGCACAACGCATGAAGACTCGCTACGAGTCGGACTATCTGCGAGAGCATCGCGAAAAGATGGTGCTGCAGAACCAGCTGGAAGCCATCCGGAGCGGCAAGTCAGATCTGGGCGACGGCACAGAGGCCGCGTTTGCACTGCGGCTGCGACTCAATGAGATGGTGGAAGAGCTGGACGCAGCCAAGCGTCAGGCCACCGAACTGGAGGTGCAGAACGAGCAAGTGGCAAGAGAGCTCACGATAGCCAAGTCGGATCTGACGCTGGTCAATAAGGACCAGGTGGACATCCTGCATTCGCTGCGAGCCTCGGTGGACGCGGACAAGGACGAGCTGGAAGCGCACATCAAGAAGCTCAAGACGGAGCTCGCATCGATCAACGAGCAGAACCGTATGTACATGGGGCAAGTGAATGCGCTTCTGATGGAGAAGGTGGATCTGCAGGCCGAAGGGATCGGACAACGGGACGAAGCGCTCAAACGCGAACGCACGCTGGGCGAGCTGCAGTCGCGTCTCAAGGGCAAAGGTCTGCCCAAGGAGGTGGAAGAGATGGTGGCCAGCCTGCAGAGCGAAGCGCTTGGGTCGACACGCGATCTCAAAGCCCTGCAAGAACGCTTTGCGAAGGCAAAAACTTTCATCAAGCAGCAGGACAAAAGGATCAAGGAGAAGGACCGAAGCATTGCTGCAGCCGCCGCAGCTGGCAGTCTGATGGGCGGCGGAGCCGGTCTCGAAGGTTCAACAGGACGAGGCGATGCGAGCTACGAAGCGTTGGACCGAGAAGTGCGGACGTTGCGGGACAAAGAACGCAATTGGGATCGCGAGCAGAGGCTGATGATGTCGGCGTATCAGGAGCTGGGTCGACGCTACATGATCGAGCTGGAATCAGGACTCAACCCGAGCGGCGGAGGTGGTGTAGGTGGCGGCGCAGGCGGATCGGGAGGAGGAGTGTATGCCAGGCTGAGCTCGGCATCGTTTTCGGCTGGTGGAGTGCGGGCGCTTTCCGGGTTGACCGGCCTGAATGCAGCGGGCAGGAGCTGGCTTGTCAATCAGCGCAGGACGGTGAACCCGACGTTGCAGCTCGCTAGCCGACGGTAGTCTGAGCATTGATACCCCAACGTCACGGAGAGGCACTAATGGAAGCCTCAAACAGCAATGCATTGCAAGTCACATCAGCAAAGTGACTGTTCGGACAAGTGGTCGAGGAGGAAGAGGCTTCAAAGCGCGTGAATTTGAGCTGTGGGCCGGTTGTCTGTTCGTTTACCGCGACTCGCGCTTCCTTGACCGCTTCGACAGCCTGGGCCGAAGAGGGCACGACTCGTCTCTTCGGGCACAACGAGTCTACAGTAGTGCCGAAAGCCTCGACGCCGGCACACGATGGAAACGCAGGTCGTTGCAGTACGTAGAAGCCTTCTGGACAGGATTGCCGCCGCAACCAGCGTGTGTTCTCGGTGATTGCGGCTTTGGCCTGTCAGCTGCGAATGAGCAGTCAAATGTCCATCGATGCGATCCCCCAAGCCAAGAAAAGCAGCAGCAGCAGAGAGTGCAATCTCGATCCGCAAGATCCGTTCTCCGCTCGATACATGATTCGTTCGGAGAGAGGCGAATTCGGCAAACGCGTCTGCATTTCAGTACACCACCACTAACAAACACGCTTCCTTCCGACGCCAAATGAGACGACACGCAGGCACTGCATGAGGTGTCACGCAGCAACAACGGCCCATCCGACATGCTTTGATCGATTAGCTCGATGCAACGTGCCGGTCCCTCCGTGCTGTGCGGAGTAGGCCGAGTCTCATTCCAACGGACGATGTGCGGAGTGGATCCGATGCTGACCAAGATCTATGAGAAGGGCTGCGGAGGAACTGAAACGAGCAAGCAAGAGCAAGCGAACGTGCGGGGGGAAGGAAGGGGCTATCAGATGGATCGACAGGTTTACAATTTCACGTTCACGTTCTGGCAGCCACCATCGGAACGAAAGAGCGCTTCCACTTGTTGGGCTTGCAGAGCCTGCTTTCGAGAGCCGATCGGATCGCTTCCTCTCTTGGACCTCGTTTCCCCTTTTCTCGCTGCAGAGACTCGACTCGGCCTTCTTGATCGCAAATCGCCAAATACAAAATCCTTCCGCTCCCTCTGCTCTGGCGCCTGAACCAGCTTCGGAGAAATTGATTTTCAAAAGTGAAATCACACGTCGACGAAATGCCCCGGGCCGGAAGACTCACGCTTCCTCTGCACTGGTGCCGTCACGCGTGTGTTTGCTGCCCGGCTCGCCTCATCTTCCTATATATACCCTTTCACACTTGCTTCCGTTCCTTCCGGCTCCCTTCACCTGTACATCACAGCGTACTCTTGTCTGATCTCTCAGCCTTCTTCACTCACTACATACACACAACCAATCGTCCCTTGCAAGTCATTGTCTCAACCACAGGACTTGCATACTCGAAACCGTTGCCCACCATTTTCTCCAACCAGCTCTGCTCGTCCCACAACTCGTACAGGGGCATCAAGCACACCGCCCCTGCCCACCTCGCTGCGCATTAAAGCCGTCTTCTCCCGCAACACCTTTTTGAACTTCCTCTCTTCTCACCCAATCCGTAAAGATGGCTCCTGTCGCTAACGGAAACAACGCCGCCAACGGCCATGCTGCCAACGGCAACGGCAACGGTGCCAACGTGCCCATCAACCCCACCAACGCTCGCCACGAACAGCGCGAGTTCATCCGCGTCAACTCGGACAAGGTCCAGTACACCAACGACACCATCACCTCGGACTACCAGTACCTCAACACCCATGTTGAGAAGGTCAGCCACGACGATGGTACCACCGAGTACGTCGCTACCCCCATCCAGCGCCAGTTCCAGTTCAAGACTGAGCGTAAGGTGCCCCGCACCGGTCTCATGATGGTCGGCTGGGGTGGTAACAACGGTACCACCATCACCGCCACCATCCTCGCCAACAAGCACAACATCACTTGGCACAACAAGGACGGCCTCCAGGTGCCCAACTACTACGGCTCGCTCGTCCGCGCTTCGACCATCCGCCTCGGCACCGACCCTGCCACTGGCAAGGATGTCTGGGTTCCCTTCTCTAACGTCCTCCCCATGGTCCACCCCAACGACCTCGTCCTCGGCGGTTGGGACATCTCGGGTCTGCCCATGGACCAGGCCATGACCCGCGCCAAGGTGCTCGACTACGACCTTCAGCGCCAGGTTGCCCCTTACATGGCCGAGATGAAGCCTCTCGCTTCCGTCTACTACCCTGACTTCATCGCTCAGAACCAGGAGGAGCGTGCCGACAACACCCTCCCCGGTGAGTCCAAGGCTGCCCACGTCGACCAGATCCGTGCCGACATCCGCGAGTTCAAGCGTCAGAACAGCCTCGACCAGGTCATCGTCGTCTGGACCGCCAACACCGAGCGCTACTCCGAGATCCTCCCCGGCGTCAACGACACGGCCGACAACCTGCTCAAGTCCGTCGAGCAGAACCACGCTGAGGTCTCGCCCTCGACCGTCTTTGCCATCGCCTGTATCCTCGAGAACGCTCCTTACGTCAACGGTGCTCCCCAGAACACCTTTGTGCCTGGCTGCATCGAGCTCGCCGAGAAGCACAAGGCCTTCATTGGCGGTGACGACCTCAAGACGGGTCAGACCAAGGTCAAGTCGGTCCTTGCCGAGTTCCTCGTCAACGCTGGTATCAAGCCTCTCTCCATTGCCTCGTACAACCACCTGGGCAACAACGACGGCTACAACCTGAGCTCGCAGCGTCAGTTCAAGTCGAAGGAGATCTCCAAGTCGTCCGTCGTCGATGACTGCTGTGCTGCCAACCACCTGCTGTACAAGCCCGCTGTGCCTGGTAAGAAGACGGCGGATGGCAAGGCGGACAAGGGTGAGCACCCTGATCACTGCATCGTGATCAAGTACCAGCCTGCTGTCGGTGACCAGAAGGTGGCTATGGACGACTACACGAGCGAACTCTGCATGGGCGGTCGCAACCGTCTCTACGTGACCAACCTGTGCGAGGACTCGCTGCTCGCCTCGCCCCTGCTGCTCGACTTGACCATCCTTGCCGAGCTCATGACGCGCATCACGTACAAGGCTGAGGCCAAGGACACCGAGTGGAACTCGATGTACTCGGTGCTCTCGCTGCTGTCGTACTCGCTCAAGGCGCCCGTCGTCAAGCCTGGCACTGATGTCGTTAACAGCCTCAACCGCCAGAGGGCCGCCTGCACCAACTTTATGCGTGCTTGCCTTGGTCTGGCTCCCGAGTCGGACCTCCTGCTCGAGACGCGTGTCTGGTAAGCGGTGTTTCTCGCGCGGGTGGAAGCTTCTCAGTCGCGAAAGGCAAACAGCCAGTTTGTTTTGACGGCTGCAAGTTCTCCCATTGCGCTGCCTCGTCAATCTCCTCGTCTCGTCGTGTGGTAGATAGCTGAGAAAGGGGACAGAGGCGTGCTCATTGCCTCGTCCGCCTCTCGGCTGCTGCGTTGATTTGCTATTCGATCTCAATGCACCTTTCTTTTCCCACAACTTTTCAGTATTCGTCTGTGCTCGCGTGTTCGGTGTGGGCCTCCTCCCACAATGGGTCTTCGTCTGTGCGGCAAGCATTGAGCTGCCCTTGCCTCGGGCGTGCCGTGAGAACAATGCATTGTCTGTGCATCTGCATTTTCGTCTTCCGTGACGATCAAGGCAATTTATAAACAAAGTGAGGCTCGGCTAACCGAGAATCCGGACCGGGGCTGGTAATCGGACCGCGGCGGCGCTCGCCGACAGCACTCACGGCTCGCGCCACATAGAGCGTTCTAGAAGCGCACCCCTCTACCCCGGATCCAGTCAGCCTTCGGACCGCGGCGAGGTAGCTCGCTTGTGTTGATGCCCCCAACCAAGGTGTCGCGGTTCGAAAAATGGACTCGGCATCTGTGCGGGGTGCGCGGGGAAGCGTACGATCGGCACGCTCTGGCAAGGCGTGGACCGCGACCAACCTTAGATCGGTCCGCCACCCCCAGCTGATGTGCCAGCGTGACTGCTATCAAGTCAAGTGGCATGGGTCACAACGGGTCTCGGATGAAGCACGCCGTTGGGCCGGAGATGAGACTAGGCAAGTTCAGTGGCACATGTGGGATGCCGGGAGCGTAAAAAGTGATCTAGTGTATGCAACTATGAGGTGGGATTTGCCTACCCCACATCCTGCAGTGTGTGACATGAGACACGGTGGATTAGCGCCGCGAGAGTCGCCATGTGCCTCGGTGAGGCCGGTGGTACACCTTCTCGCCACATGGGTGTAGCGGGCCCCCTCCCTCATGCTCCTTACCCCTATGAAAGTAGCTCTCCCTCTCCTGACGCCCAAGTCCTTATAATGATCCCATCTGTCTCCTCACCTCGTGCCCATGACCCCGCAAAGCATCAACCGCCTCCTCTCTGATCGCCATGCATCTCCACCGCGTGCATCTCTGGCTCGCGGCCCTCCTCCCACTCCTCTCCCTCCTCCTCACCACCGTCTCTGCCCTCCCCAACACCCTCTCCGCACGCACTCCCGCCCCCTCCCGTCCAGCCCCACGTCGTCGCGTCACCGTCCGCCACTACACCCTCACCATCACCTCCACCACCCTCTGGCAGCAATGCGACCCATTCGGACCCACCACTGTGATCAACTCGACCTTTCCTGGTCCCCAGCTCCGCGCTCGCGTGGGGGAAATCCTTCAGGTCCGCGTCATTAACAACCTCCCAACGAGCGCGTATGACGGGGGGAATTTGACGATGCACTTCCACGGCCTGGCGATGCACATGCACCCCGTGATGGATGGGACGACTATGATCAGCCAATGGCCGATTACGCCGGGAAATTTCTTCGACTATCGAATCCCGCTCACTGCCGAAGACAAGGGGACGTACTTCTACCACTCCCACGTAGGCGTCCAAGCGATGAGTGCGTATGGTGCGCTCGTGGTTGAGGATCCGGAAGATCGCGATGTGTGGGACCCCTCTCAGGCAACGAGCATGTCGCAAAACGACCCGAAGAGTGTCGAGTACATTCACGTGGATGGCACTGCTGGTTTGGCGAGAGAGGCTAAGAGTGGAAGGAGCAGCCCGTACAAGTGGGATGCCGATCGCGTGCTCGCGGTTGGCGACTGGTTCAGCTACTCCTCGACGAGTCTCGTCCAAAAGCAGCTCGGCGGCGACCCTTTCGTCTGGCCAGGCTCCGCATCCAAGCTGCTGCTCAACGGAAAATCCACCCCACCCGCAAGCCCGGCGGGGTGCAACCAGACCAAGGCGACCATTACGGGAGTGGCGTGCACCGCCGCACCCCCCAACTGCGCCGCGACAGCTCAGGAATATCCAACCATCCAGATGGATTATGAAAAGACGTACAGGTTGCGCAGCATCGGTGCGACCGCACTCATGTACGTCTCCCTTGGCATCCTCACCCCCACCACCACGCCGTACGCTAGCGCAAACGCAACCAGCACCACGCCTTCCTCGGCGGTTTCGCTCGAAAAGCTCTCGCTGATCGAAGCGGACGGCTCCTACCTCGACGCACTCGATGTGGATCGGTTCGAGCTCGCTGCGGGTCAACGCTACAGTGTGCTGTTCCGCTCTCGCTCCCGCAAGCAGGTAGAGAGAGATAACGTGGGAGGAGTCTACTGGATGCGAGCCGAATCCCGCTGGCGTGCGGGACCGAGTATGTGGATCAAGATCGTCTATCCTTCCGCGACGCCCTCCACCATCTCTGCCGCGACGCCACCCGTGAAGCTCTTCGACGGTCAAAAGGACCTCTCCCTCTTGCCAGCCGAGACCTTTGGGTGGGTAGGGTCCGCCATGGCGCCCCTGTCGAAACGTGGCGGACCGGAGTGGTGGTACGCCTCCCCCATGCCAAGAGACGACCAGGTGACGCGCACCGTGGTGATCGACACTCAACAGGTTCGTTTCTTGCCTAGCACCAAGGGGATCAAGTGGGATCAGAATGGACAGCCGTTCAACGAGAACCAGCCTAGTGAGGTTCCTTACCTCGTCAAGACGTTCTTGGGCGATATCGCTTTCCCCAACGCTAGCCAATTTGCGTCGGCCATGTATAATCAGGCGAACTATACATACAACCCCTCCACCACGGCACCTCGCGTCGCCGGCGCCGGTCCATCGGTGGACCTCATCTCGAGCGCGGCTGGCGAGGCGGACGCAGCAAACACACGCCACTGGGCGCAAGGCTACAGTGGCGAATTGAACATGTACTTTGCCCGCGCGGGAGAGGTGATCGACATCGTACTCGTCAACAAACCTTCCTTGCTCAGCAGCAGCGTCGAGATCCACCCTTGGCACATGCACTCGCACAAGCACTTTACGCGGACTGTCCAACCGGGCACATTCTCCTTCTCCCGCCTCTCCTCTCTGTATTCCAGTGGGAATGGCGGTTACGAGCGCCCGATTCAACGCGATACCTCCGTAGCATACGCCTCCCCCGGTGCGGCGTATCTGAATCAAACCCTCCCCAACCCGGCGGAGGACGACGGTGGATTCACCGTGCTCCGCTACAAAGTGGACGCCAAAAACGCAGGCGTGTTCCTACTGCATTGTCATATCACGTTCCATCTGGAAATGGGCATGGCGACAGTGTGGACCATCGCACCGGACGAGCTGGCCGATCGAAACGGGATTTACTGGCCCAAGAACGGGAGTGTCGAGGGACTCAGCAATGGCTGGAGTCAGTTTGGAAGCAGTGTCAATGCTGTTCTCTGAAGGCCAGCTTTGGGGTTCAATGTCACGAGGAAATAGAATGTCGTCGTGCGGGTGATTGGCTGGTGTGAAGGGCGAGACCGGGCCGCAGCTCCGTGGATCCGCGCTGAGTTGTTGAGCTCCGTAGAAAACCACACATGCGGACCGACAGGAAGGCTGGGTTTGAATCGTCCATTGCACCTGCGTCTTGCTAGCGCGTTACCAGATGAATCGCATCGTCGTCCCCTCCCCCCTCCCCCTATCCACTGCTTCGGGTGCCCACTCGAAGGGCTTCCGCACAAACAACGCCACGGTCCCCACATTGACCAGCGCATACGTTGCCACTTCCCCCGCCAGAGAGACCCACTTGATCCTTCCTTCTCCTCCTCTCGGCTGGCAGCTGATCCTCAGCACGATGTACGGTATCAAAAAGTACCGCGGTTCGACCAGTGGTGTCGGGATCAAGGTCGCCATTGTCGCCAACCAGAACAGCGCATTGCCCAACGCTCCCTGGTTCGTACTGAGCGCGGTGCTCCACGCGACCAGCGCGAGAGAGTACAGCGGTACCATGGCGTATCTGGGCTGAATGTGAACCCCTGCAAAAGGGTAGGTGCGACGAAAGAGCCGCCAGATGTAAAACGTGTAGTGTCGGTTGTCGGCGAGCAGGAACGGGTGGTCGATGGTGAAGCGGTCGACTGCGATGTAGAACGCCGCTAATGATGCTGCAAGGGTGATGAGTCCTGTTGCTGAGCCGAGAGTTGCCTTCAGCAGCACCCCAGCTGCAGACGAAACAGACCCTATGAGGGCTGACAGTGTCGCATTCGATCGAGCTCGCGCCTGCGCGGGTATGAGCGAGAAGAGCAGCGGAAAGACCCCGAACCCAGTTGCGAAGGCCAAAAAGTATCCCATCTGGGGCAGGTGTATCCCTGCCTGGTGGTTCGACTTGTCGCCTAGTACAATGCTCCCGTTCCACCGGATGAATGCTGCGCAGCCGACGAGCATGGGTACCATCGGTGCTGCCATGATCATCGTCGACCTCCACAACTGCCACCTCTTTCTACCAAACGCGGCTGTCAACAAACTTGACAGCTCAGCTACAAGCCCCGGCCCCTTCATCGGTATTCGTGCAAGTAGTGCTTGTGCAGCGCAAAAGCCGACCCAGACGATGTTTGTCTGTCTCACCATCACCGCCAGCAACGAGATCGCAGCGATGAGCGTGCTGGTGAGAAACCGCGGCGAGGCGGCGAGGTCGTTGTACAGCGTCCAACACGCCAGCGTTAGCCAGACAGAGGCGATGTCGGTGTAGTACAGGAAGCCGAAGAACCATAGTGGGGGAAGGAAGCAGATTGTGCTTGCGAGAGCCATCGTGTAGGGCGTCGCTTCTTTTCTCTTCGGCTTCTGAGGCAGCGGTGATGGGGATGGGGTGGGGGGTGCAGTGCGTGTGACGGGTATGGTGGACGGGTCGATGTCCGGTAGGCTGTCCTGCGATGCATCAGGGGTGGGTGGAGTTTCGGATGCTGCTTTCGCCTGAAGATCTTTAATGAGGGCGCGGGGGACTGCTGGCGTCTTCCTGGATGGCGGGCTGCGTTGTTGCACGTGTCGAGCTGCGTTCGGGCGCCCAGCTTTGCCGCCTATCCTCTCGTCGTTCTGGCGCAGGGTCCTAGCCACCAGCACAGGCATCGTCAGCAGCAGCACCAGATTTGTGCTCCTCAGCCATGCTACATCTCCACACTCCCAGCCTGGCAACACTTTGGCTAGCGCTAATGAGATGGCATACAGCCCGGGGGGAGTCGTGAGCTTCGGATCGTACTCCACGCTCCGTAATCGTTGCCAGACACTAGCTGTGATTTTATCGGGAGAAAGTAGCGCTGAGCAGAGTCGCTGTGCCTGTGGAATGTGAAAGATCTCGTCGATGTACGGCACTGGCTGGTTGCGCGAGATGAGCGTCGAGGTGAGGACGGTGACTGAGATGAAGAGCAGCGTTGGGATGTGCTGTGCTAGGGGTATCGGGCTCACTCTTGCGGTGGCGGCCATGATGTCAGGGAAGAGTAAGACTCGCTGCCTCTGCTTTCACACCTTCCTCCCCTTAGGAAGCAGTGTGATGGACGAGAGGCGTGGTGATGGTAGTCGAGTGACGAGGACGAGGTGGTTTGTGCGCGAAAAGTGACAGGTATTGCTCCGCGGATAACCCGAAGCCAGCTGACAAGAGAAGCTCGGAAAGCGGATTTCCACCCACGTTTTCTTCGAGATTTCATGCTTAGGCGAAGGATTCCCACTGACGTCGTACAACCCTGACCGGTCAGCTCGACACTTCCTTCCTCACCACCAGCGACCACACCCACCTCAGCTCCTCTACCAGCACGACCAGTCTAGCTGCGGAAGCCAGACCGAGGAACTCGACGGGCCGCCAGGATGTTCACATCCTTCTTCGCCCCGCAGTGGGGTGGAGCCCTCCTCACCTCCACCTTGGCCTCGGATTCACGATCAATACCGACACTACCGCACCTATCAGCGGATCCACCACCAAACCCCTCGGCACCTCTCCTCAAACCGCCGCCGTCGCCGCCCGCAGAATCGGGTGCGTCGATCAAAGGTTTTGTCGGCGGCACCGTTTCCGGTCTCACCAAGCTTCTCGTTGGTCATCCGTTCGACACGATCAAGGTGCGCATGCAATGCTCACCCCTGGGCACGTACACCGGACCTCTCGATTGCTTCCTTCAGCTTGCACGGCGGGAATCCGTACTTGGGCTGTACAAGGGTGCGACACCGCCGGCGTTCGGGTGGGCGCTGACGGACAGCGTGTTGTTGGGCAGCCTGCATAACTACCGCCGCTTCTTTGCGCGGCTGACCAACCCGAACTATGGCGAGGAGGACAGTGTTAAGGGGCTGCCAGTGAAGTACCATGCGTTGGCAGGCCTTATGGCTGGGTGGACGAACAGCTTTGTCACCACCCCCGTCGAGCTCGTCAAGGCCAAGTTGCAGATGCAGACCCAACGCGTGTCGTTGCACCTCCCCGGCCAGCCAGCCGCAGAGATCGTCAAGAAGGAATTCAGTGGTCCCGTCGATTGCATCCGCCAGATCGTCGCTCAACGCGGTGTGCTCGGCCTATGGCATGCACTACCCGCAACATTACTCTTTCGCAGCTCGTTCGCAGCCATGTTCGGCAGCTACGAGTACTTTCAATGCCAACTCAGCTCCTGGAAGGGAACAAGCTGGGAACTCTCACCCGGAGCAATCACGTTCATCTCCGGCGGACTCGGCGCAGAAGTCTTTTGGCTAACAGCCTTTCCGGCTGACGTGATCAAGAACCGCATGATGGCGGACAACATCAGGGAGCCCAAGTACAAGGATATCAAAAGCGCCTGGTTGTCAGCGTGGAATGCCAGAGGAAAGGACACGGTCTGGTGGAGAAAGGTCAGAGGAGTGTATACGGGCTTTTTGCCGTGCCTGTTGAGGGCGTTTCCGACCAACGCGGCCGCGCTGTTTGCGTTCGAGACCGCAATGCGCTTCATGGGCGCTGAAAAGGTTTGAAGAGGGAGTAACTTTGTATTTGTATCGACCCAGCATCACCACTTACGCAGCAGAAGCAATAGATCAGCATGCCACATCTCTTGGATACAGGCGTACACTCAAGACGTCGGTCGAGTTGGGCAAGTGGTGTTCGCGCTCATTGCGCGACACCGATAGATTGGTGCATCTAAGCAAAAGCATAGGGTGGTATCTAAATCTCATCCTCCCCTTCATCGTCATCGTCGTCCTCCAGAGCAGCCTTCCACCGCTTGCGCCTAACATCCTGGCCGACCATCATATCCTCGCTGTCGCCCCTTCCCAACTTTCCCTTTGCCCTGCCTCTCTTCCCGCTTGCTGCTCCATCCCCATTCGCCGCCTCCAAGAACTCCCTCACCAGACTCCTATCCACCGTCTGAATGTAGTACTTTCCGCCACCATCCGCCCAACTCACGCACCCGCTCGTATACAGCCTCTCCGTGACCCTCAAGATCGCCAGTGGACTGCTCAGCGTGCGCTGCGTCAACCTGAAGTCCGGCGGAACGAACGGCTTCAACGATACGATCTGTGCTCCGTCCGGCAGATCCAAAAACAGCAACGAGAGGTTCTCGTTGGTCTTAGGCAGAAACGCGTAGTTGTTGACCAGCACCACATCGGCGCGTTTCAGCACGTCCCTCACGCCTGTATGTTCGCCAAAGTCGCCCGCCCACGCTTCGACGGCTTCGCCACCGCGCAGACCCCACGCTGCCCAGCGCGACTGTGCCTCCGTGATCTGCTGCGACGCAAGCGACGCGGGAACGGGCATCATTTCGCATCCGTACGCCTCGGCGCCCGTTTGAAGACTCGTCTGGATCAACAGGTTGCCCACTCCGGAACCGAGGTCTACAAAGACCTTTCCAGGTCCGAGAGACGTCAGCTGCGCAATCTCGGACATGAACCGAGGCAGGAGTTCGCCATAGACGTTGTCGGAGAACGCTTGGTAGCGACCCAACTCTTCGACGCGCGGACCGACGATTCGTGCGTACACTTGGTCTTGGATCAGACGCCAGATGCCTTCTGGTACACCGGTGGTGGTGCCCAGCGCAGCGATGTTGGTGGAGAGCGCGCCGGTGGAGCGGAGAGCGACGAGAGCGGCGTTGAAGCGCGAGAGGGTGCGCATGAAGAGCGGACCGTCACGGCGATTGCGTGCCTTGGTGAAGGAGCGCAGGATCGAGTCGGGATCGGCGGGCGAGGCCGGATTCGAGGAAAGGTCCGATGCGAGAGAGGACTCGGTTGGTGCGGGAGAGTCGAGTCGAAGGAGCGCGTTGTTAATGAGGACGGTCTTGGCGACGGAGCTGCCACCGGTGGAGGCGGAGACGCTGCCGTTGTGCGAGGTGGGAGACTCGGGAGCCGTCTGAGAAATGCCGTTGGTGTGCGGATCTGGCGTCTTTGACCCGGCCTCTTCTGAAGAGAGACCGCCGACGAGCTCATCCCGACGCTCAGCTTTGGAGCCCTGCCCATCAAGCAAATCGGCCGACTTAGCGCGTGTGCCGTTGATGCCGTTTGTCTCGGCCAGTGCAGCGACTGTGTTGGAAGATACGCTTGTGGCGCCAGCTCCGTTGCTGGCGCTGGGCAGGATCATGCCGGCGTTGTTGGAGACCTGGAGGCTGTCAAGCGAGCCAAAAGCTTCGCGCTGTTCATCGGTGAGGTAGTGAGTGACGATGGTGCGGACGGTGGCGAGAAGCTCGAACAGCGGGTCATATTCGTCGGTATCCTTGGGGACCAGCAGCAGAAACTCCTCGGAAGCATTGGCACCAGGATACTCGAGAGTAGCACGCGGTGCATCGCCGAGGCCGTTGAAGTAGGGCCCGTAGCTCTTGATATTGGAAGTGACAATGTCGGCCGATGAGATGGGCGTGCCAAGTTTGTCATTTGTGGAGGCTGCTGCGTCTGCATCGGAGGGCGCGGATTGGGACGCCAGAATGTCTCGCGGAACAGTGTAGTTGGGCAGCACGCCTTCTCTGCCAACCTTCTGATAGCTGTCGGAGGTCGGGTGTGGGTCTACGCTGGCCCGCTTCGACCCTCTCGGAGTGGAAGGGGCGGTGCTTCCATTTCGAGATGACTGACCATAGCCTCCAAAGTCGTCATCGTCATCGTCCGAGTCGAGGACCTTCTTGCGCGGTTTCTTTGGTTTAGGCTTGGATGCTGGTGCAGATGCCCTTTTCAAGCTCGAGCTGGAGCTCTTGGATTTGGAGGAGGACTTGACTGGTGCTCTCAATTGAGCCTCGAGACTGGTCTCGATCGACTTTTGTTGTTGGGCAGCGAGCCTCTCTTCGATGATACGACGACGCTTCTCCTCCGGAAGTGCATTCTTGGAGCGGCCAGAGAGGGCAGCGATGGGATCACGAGGCTGTGTGGTCGGAGGAGGGGCGACCTTCTTCTTGACGGTGGTGACGACTGTGACGGGCGGTGGTGGGGCCAACTTTGTCTTTTTGAGTGGAGGCTGGGCGGCAGCAGCAGACGACGAGGTGGAGGCGGAGGAGGTGCCTACACCGTTGGATGTGGACGCCGGCTGCTTGTTGGTGGCTGGCGGTTTGCCGCCGAAGAAATTGATCATGATGACGAGGCGAGTTCCCTGGCAGTGGGAGGGGTTTTGGGTGCGGCTTTTCTAGAGTTGGGTATGCATTTGACGAGCGAGCCAGCGAGAGAGGCTATGAGGAGTGTCGAGGCTGTTGCTCTGAGACTTGCCGGGAACGGAATGGGGTCGAAGGTTAAGCAGCGTGGAGGTAGCAATACAAAGTCGTGAAGGTGAGGTATTCCGAGCAGAGGAGCCGATTCGAAACCAGTTTCGATCTATAAGGTAGGTGGAGGCTTCGGGTGTTGTTAATGATACAAGAGCGGAGAGGGGCGAATGAGATGATGGTAGTGTGAGTTGTCGTGGCTGTTGATCGACCAAGGTTGGGTATGCACAAATCTGCATCTTGACAGTCCAACACTGCCTATGCAGTTGTCGCTGCCATTGTGCAAGAGGGCAAATCAGGGTCAGACGACTGCATTTCTTCCTTTTCCGTTCAAGCTCAGCCGGAAGCAGCGCGGGAAAGGGTCAGACCTGGCCTCTCGTGCGAGTGAGTCAGAGCCTATTTTCAGGGCCACATTCGGAGCCTCGTTATCAGCCCCGCACCGCCGCGCTCTTGAGACAGACCAAGACTGCTGCCATTGACAGCGCTCCTCGGCTCGTTGTTCCTACTGACTGCATAACTAACGGTCAGAAGCTTATCTTGCAGTCGGAGGTCACGTCTCGTCTGCACAGACAGCTCGCTGCTGCTGGCTTGCGACGATCATGCTAAGCAACTCAGGCACACTTGGCGTTTCGCCTTGTTCCAAACAAAGTGTGAATTCCGAGTCTAATTTCGCGACACTGGCACTGCGACCGTGCACGCTGCTGCAGCTTTAAGACGTCACATCCAAATTCGCTGCAACGCAACGCTCACCGTCGATCCTCCCCAGCTTCGCTTCTTCCTTCCACATCACCCGCTGGCTTTCAGAGCATCTCTATCGACTATACCGCTGTCAACACCGCTATATCACCCTCGCTCCACTCAGGACAACAAAGACCGCTTCAACCAGCAGATCGACCACCCCAACCTCCACATCCCAACATGGCCTCGTCAAATCCCCAGACGGTGCCGTGCGCTTACAAAACAGGCCGCACGCTAGGTCAAGGCACCTACGCCGTCGTCAAGGAAGCGGTGCACATCAAGACGGGCCAGTACTACGCCTGCAAGGTCATCTCGAAAAAGCTCATGGAGGGACGCGAGCACATGGTTCGCAATGAGATCTCGGCGCTCAAGCGCGTCTCCCAAGGTCATCGCTCCATCGTCACGCTCGTCGACTACTTCGAGACCATGAACAACCTCTACCTCGTCACGGACCTGTGTGTGGGTGGGGAGCTGTTCGATCGCATCTGCGAGCGGGGGAACTACTACGAGAAGGATGCGGCCCACATTGTTCGTACCATCACCGAGGCGGTGGTGTACCTGCACAACCAGGGGATTGTACATCGCGATTTGAAGCCCGAAAACCTCTTGTTCCGGGATAAGACCGAGGAGAGTGACCTATTGATTGCCGACTTTGGCCTATCGCGCGTGGTCGACGACGAAAAGATCACGGTCCTTTCCACAACCTGTGGTACACCAGGATACATGGCACCGGAGATCTTCAAAAAGACGGGGCACGGCAAACCCGTCGACATGTGGGCCATCGGTGTTATCACCTACTTCCTCCTCTGCGGTTATACACCGTTCGATCGCGATACGACCATGGAGGAGATGCAAGCCATCATCAATGCCGACTACCGTTTCGAACCGAGCATGTACTGGCAGGACGTATCGGATGCTGCCAAGGATTTCATCAACAAGCTCCTCACCACCGACCCAGCCAAGAGGTTGACGGCGAAACAGGCCCTCGAGCACGAATGGCTGCTGAATGCCGCCCCCACCCAGAACGGCGCCAAACCTGCACCGTCCGCGGAACAAAAGGATCTCCTGCCAGACATCAAGTCTGCCTTCAACGCAAAGCGGACGTTCCGAAAGGCAGTCAACGGCATTCGACTCATCAACAGACTCAGAACCAACGAACACGTCCCCAACAAGGAGGAGATCGAAAAGTTACGACAAACCATCAAGGACGCCGAAGACGAAAGCGCCAATTTGGATCAGGTCTACCCACCCTCTGCCGAGAACCAATAGTTTGTCCCGATCTCTTCGTCGCAATGCAGCTTTACATACCCGTCCCGTTTTCACATACCATCCGGTCCTCACAACACCGATTGAGAGAATGAATAGTCCATTGATCAGGAGAATGCAGAATGGTGCTGATGTATGCGTGCGATTCGTAATTGTTCATCTAATACCCCCATCTGCTCCTCAACCCTTCCAACCACCGTCCATACAACAAGTCCGCGATCGGGCTTCTGCTCTCCTCCTCCTTTGGCGTAGCTTTCAACTTGGCCATCTGCTCCCCCGTCAACCTCTGCCGGAAGGTAGTCGACAGGTTCTCCCTCGCCTGCGCATTGTCGTTCATGCTCAGCAGCAAGTCCACAATCGTCGAGTAGGCCAACTGGCTGTTGAGCGTCGAGAGATCGGTGAAGCCACGGGAGATCATGTTGATCGCCTCTGTGGTGGCTGCATCGAGGGGTTGGGCCTTAGCACGATCGAGAACGGGCAGGATGACGTCGCGGACGAGGTTTTCGCCTGCACTCGCGTGCGCCTTGCCCGTGCTGCTGGTGGAAGCAAGGGCCGAACGCGAGTGTCGCAGCTGTCGATCTCCAGGAGTCGTTCTGTCGAGGCCGTTGGGCGCAGAGCCACTGCGCAAGCTCCCAATAAATGCCTCGCTCGCCTGAGCAGAACCGCCCACATCAAGCCGTCGCACAGGTCGAAGCGTCTCGTGCCCATTGGCCACATCACCGGGCTTGAGGATCGTACCGTTGATGTCGTGGCGCTCGTTGAAGCTGCTTCGTCGCGCACGGGTTTCCGTGGAGCGAGCAGAGGAGGTTGCAGAGTTGTTGCGACTGTGACTGGGAGAGGCTTTGCCATCGCGAGCGCAGCGGATGTGAAGTGTGGCGGTGGAACCGGCTTGGGCTTGGGCCATGATGGCCGCCGCTGTGGCGCCGTCAACGCTGCTCTCGGCGAGACCACTGACGGAGGGAGGTGCGAGGTGGGAGGAGGACGATGTGGCGCCTGCGTTTCGTCCAATGCCACTGGCGACGTAGCGGTCGGGAGCATCTGACGTCTGCATCCCGCGGAAGGTGGCGGCGAGCGCGTCGACGTGAATCGAGTTGCGATTCTTTTCGGCTGGTGTCGAGGGCTCGGACGCGTTCGACGTGGCTGGTGTGCTGGAAGATCGGCTCAGAGCATCGCTACTGGTGTAGGCCTCGGTCGAAAGGTCCGAGACGTCGTCCTGATCGCCTCCGGTGGCAGCGTAGTTGGCCCGAAGGGTGCCGTTGCGTCGCGGGGTGTGCATCGCACTGTCCACCGCCTCCATGAGCTGTCCTGCGGGACGGCCTCCGCGTACCGTATCGTAGCCGGCACGCTCCTCGTTCGTTGCAGGTGGACCGCGACCAGGCTTGGCCCACACGTCGAGAGCGTCGCCCAACTCGTCGTCGTCTCCGTCCGGATCGTCGTAGCCTGACATGCGGGAGCGCATCGTGTCAAACTGCCACTCGCTCATGATGCTGCTGCCGCCAATGGTGGAGATGGAGGCATCGACGCCGCGCAGGTGGTCGCGAACGATGGCTCCGCCCCTTGTAGCGCCCCGTGACTTGTACTCCTGGTGCTTCTCGATGAGCTCGGTGAGGAGGACGGTCTTCTTGGCGTACTTGATGAAGCGATGCGAGAGGAGCTCCTTGGTGGAAGGACGGTGCTTGGGGTCCTTGATGAGGCAGAGGTCAACAAAGTCCTTGAAGGCCGAGGAGAAGTTGCCCTCGAGTGTCGGGCTCTTGGCTTTGGGAATGAGGAAGAGGACGCGCATGGGATGATACTCGGCAAGCGGTGGCTCACCCTTGGCCATCTCGATGGCGGTGATGCCTAGCGACCAGATGTCTGCCTTGTAGTCGTAGCCCGCTTGGCGAATCACCTCGGGCGCCATCCAGAACGGTGTGCCGACAAATGTGTTGCGTCTGGACTTGTTATTGGAAAGCTGAGCGGCAACGCCGAAATCGGCCAGCTTGACCCTACCGCTTGCGGACAGCAACACGTTGGCGGCCTTGATGTCACGATGGATCTTGCCCTCGTTATGAAGATACTCGAGACCGAGGAGGAGCTCGCGACAGATGATAGCAATGTGAGCTTCGGAGAAGGGACCAGCCTTGAGCAGGTCAAGACAGGACCCACCTGCGAGGAACTCCATGATGATCCACAGCTTGTAGCCTTTGACGAAACTGCCATAGTAGCGTGTCACCCATTCGCTGTCGCATTGAGCCAGATGTGCGATCTCCTGCTGAATCTCGCTGATGTCATCGTCCGAGTCTTCGAGGTCGACCTGCTTGATGGCTACAATCTGACGAGACTCCTTGTGCATGGCCTTGTAGACGATGCCGAAGGAGCCGGCGCCGATCTTCTCGAGGAGCTCATACTGTTCTGAGAGCTCTTTGCCGGACGCACTTGATTTGTTTGGTGATCGGTTGAGCTTGCTTGGACCGGCTATTGGTGTTGATGCTGATGACCTTGATGAACTGGGGGAGGATGGTGGAAGTGGGGATGCGGAGCTTGTGCGGGTAGGTGTGACTGGTGCTGGGCTAGCGTCGCGCATGGGTTTGCGTCCACCGAGCAATGGTGATCTTGATGGTAGTGGCAGATTGGGCATGGTGATGCGTGCCGAGAGACTTGCTCTCGAGGGAAGCTCGATCTAGAAGGAAGGGAAGGAGGAAAGAAGACCGATCGAGTTGGCGTGATTGAGTGCTAAAGCATCAGAGTTTGAATCCAATCTGCGCGGCTCTGACCGAGTCGGATCAGCCGAGAGGCTGTGTGTGATGCGTCAAAGTGATGACTGTGACGCAAGCTAACGTGTCGGATCGTGCCGCAGAGTGTGATTTGTAAGCGCAGCGCGGCTGAGTCGTGAATGAGATCGTTGGTGGGATCAGAGCGGCCGGACGTAGATGCGCGTTGTTATGTGTCTTGGTCGAGTGACGATTCTCGAAGATGATGGAAGCAAGGATGCTTGGAACGAGCCAATGATGGTGCGATGATCGAGACGATAGATGAAGATGCCAAGATGATGAAGATGCAGAGCGAAGCAAGGCGTCGTTATGGTGGGCCGTTATTGGCGTCGAGGAACAATGTTATGAGGGCGGCGCAGCGATGATGGTCGGAGGGTCACGAGTCAGGAGAAGAGTTTCGGTACGATCGAGTCAAATGAACAAGCCCAGCGTGATGAGATGAGGGAGAGAAAGATCTAGAAGAGGGAGAGAGGGGTGGGAATGAGGGGTTTGGCTATGACGGAGGCGTTACCGGCAAAGAGGCCAACCAGGGTTCGTTGGTTTCGTATTGTTGGTGGCTATGTCAACGCAACGCACGATGAGCGGCTTCAGAAGCAAGCGAAAGAGCTGCCATCTAAGCGCCTCAGCCGAGCAAGAGGCGCAGATGTTGCGTGTGCGGCTTGCAGCTGCAACAGCAGACAGACACGCAAGCCCGACGAGGAGCGAGTTGAAATTAGGTTCAGGCAGCGAAAGGTGGTGCTTGCCTGTCAGTCGACCAATTGGCGCGATGAGGGCCCATAGCCGGGCAGCCGCTCTGCCGCTGCTGACCCCCTCTTGCCTGCACTTGGCCTCGCCTCGAATGCAGTCACGGCGTGTTTTCCTCCCTGCAGCAGCCAACAGCCCGAGACCAAACGCTGCACAGCTGCAGCCCATCCGTAAAACTTGAATATTCTCGCAGAGGGGGAAAAGGGGCTCAGAAAGACACGCTGTGGAGGATCGTCGTGCTGCATTCTGCTGCATTTTCGAATTCGACCTCCTATTTTGATTTACGGGTCTTCTTCTCGATTTGGCAGAGACTTGCCATGGCTTGGATCTAGAATTTCAGAATAAAAATTCGCCTGACCATCAAAACAAGAAGAGGCACGGCGAGAGAGCGGGGCCAGAAAAACATCGATTTTTTCCGTATTTTGGCCGAAAAAGAGGCACATCGTCTGAGCAAGTTCTCGTGATGCTCTCCATGCAAAGTCCCTTTATGCTTGCGTTTAGCTCACTTCTACCACACAGCCTGTGGTTTCAGATGTGCCTGCAGCAGTCGAACCAACAGCCACGCTCGATCAAGTCATGGTCGCGGCGGGACAGGTATTCTGTGCATGGCCAAACGGGTTGACGGATGAGTGACGAGCGGCTCAGGGGCCGTCTGATCTTGGTTCGGATCCGCTGCAGAGGCGTGTTGTCTGCGAGCCAAAGGATGAGAACAAAGGGGCTGGACTGGACTCTGCTCTTCTTAACTGCTGTGTGCAGTCCGTGGTTAATTAGCGCTTCGCCTCCTGGCTTTCCGGCTCCTTCTGTGCTTCAACTTCAGGGGCATCGAAGTTGACGATTGGAATAGCTTACACCGCTCGCCTCGTCAATCACCGCCGCCGCGATGGGAGAGGGTCCGACATATTTGTCACCGACCCGCTCCTGACCTTCATCTTACTCGAGCATCGAGGAGTCTTGACATGCTTGATCCGATCAATGCGGATTCATGTCGACCGTTGGTGAAAGGCGCCTACACCTGTGGACTACTCCTGAGCGATTCAAAGGTCAAGCGAAGCATGTGGACGCATGATCTCAGGAGCAGTCGGCAGGAATAGGCCCAAGCCACGAGCCTAGACGCATATTTCTTTGCCGATGGCGTTCAGTCAAACACCTTCGCCAAATGGTAAGGCGATGCCGTGCGGACTCCGCAAAGACCATCTCATGGGTTGCCCGTAGAACAGGAGCGTTCGAAGCCCGCTTCTTTCTCCTCTGCATGCGATCCCTTTCCCGGGGATACGCACAGCCGTCGAAAGCAGGAGCGTGGCCGCGAGAGATGTCAAGCGGCTTCTGTCTCGAAGCTAGCCGCCTGGAGGGAAAGATGATGAGACAATGACTCTGCACCCGGCGAATCGGTCCCGTGTTTGACGTACAGTATACGAGAAGAGCCTGCACTTTGTGCACTGGCCTACAGTCGACTCTTCTTGCTTTGCGGTAAAACTCAAGTCTCAGGCACCAACTCGTTCGCCGAGGGAACAACCATTCCAGGAGTTGTTCCGCCATTCTGACCGCAAAAGCAAACGCTGGGGAGCCTCTGACGCAGAACTATTGTGCTAAATCTGTGAGCTCATTGGTACCGAGCTGCAAGGCACAGCCCGAAGAGAATACTGGCAGCAGGTAAGTGAGACTCTGAGGCCAAGGTCGAAAGGACACCGCGTCAGGAGGTTCTTGCATGTCAAATGGTGGGGCGAGGAATACCAATCGGCGTCACGACTCGGGTCTATCTGATGAGCAGCTGTTGCACTGACGCCACGACAATGCCATCGACTCCACCTCGATCGCTCGAACTCACCGGGCTGATGGGATCGAAGGGCAACCACGACTATGATCATTCATGCTCTCACGATCCCCGAACGACGTCGTCGTCGTCATCGACAGCACAGCCCGCATCCAAGCGCACGTCAAGTTTGACAGGCGTGTTTTGTTGTCTGACACAAGCTCGCTTAGCTTGACCTCTATGTTTGACGTGGGCCATCGGTGCCCCTGAGCTAAATTTCGCTTGCCGTTTCACCCATGCACTCGACCCCTAAATTGATTTCGAGCCTCGTTATTGTTCTCCTAGCCGCCCCTGCCATCGCAGCCCCTGATCTTCCGATGCAGGAGCCAGTAGGATCGGATCTGGTTGTCCGTCGTATCCGCAGATTTGGTGTCCGTCGGGATCTTGTAAGGCAAGTTGTCAAACCGCGATGGGCGGTCCAGATGCGCATCAGAGCGACGATGCTGATAGTGGGTTTTCCAGGTCGGTGCCTGCTTTGCAAGCACGCGGCTGAGCACTTCAATTGTCTATAGTCAGTAGGTATCTTTGCCTTTTGCGAGCTTCTTGAGTTAAACCTTGAACCTTTCTGAGCCATCTTCGGTGTCAGAGGGCGATCTGTCCTCGACTTCTATCCTCGGTCCCGATGTTAGCAAATGCCGTCCAATAAACGGGGCGGACCGTCAAATGCGCCAAGTGCCTTAAGTTGTCGTTTTGTGTCAACGGACAAGCACGATCGAGACCGGCCAATGGGTCTCGCAAGTCTTCCGTTCCCTTGGAAGCGCCTGTCGGAGCTGGAAGTGATCGACGTCTTGGCATCTCGTCATACCTCGCGGCTTTTGGAAATAATGCTGCTGCACCGCATTGAGTTCCGCCATATTGATAAGCGCCACCAACTCCAACAAGTGGCGCGTCCGCAAGCTCAGCAGAGGCCGGATAGGCCTTTGTCCGGCTGTGATCCCCACACTCGTCGTCCAATCCACTCGCTCCGTTCCGCATAGGATGGAAGCGACATGGCAGCGGGTCGGTCAACCATGCTCCTTGAAGGGAAACGTGCATGCGTCTGAGCCCCGGAAGCAATTTCGTCGCGGCTGAAGATGAGACGCCGAGCTGATTCCTGTTCCACACCTCCCTGACACTTGAACGAGGCCTCTGCCAAAGCGGAGGGGGTTTAGGGTTCATGTTCAGTCTCAATGGTGCCAATGTTGCGGCTCGGAAGCTGGCTCCAAGTGTTCCGGTCCGCTTCTTCCGTTCCGACTCAAATGTCGACCGTGGTTGGTACCTTTGAGATCGTCTGCGCACGATCTCGTCGCCTAGCTAGTCGGTCTCAGCCTGTGCTCGGACCGCACCATAATAATCGCACAAGGAACAGTGAATTCGTCGACTAGACACCATTTGCAGCTTGTGATAGATCCCTGCCTCATCGTACCTTGGTTTTTTCTTCCGACCTTCTTTTCTGCTCCCTTTTTTCGAGTTATGATTTTTTTGCGGTGCAGCAAATTGGACCCTGAACCTGTCTTCGAAAGCATCACTGCAGGCCCGAGCGTCGACAGCTACCTTTCTCATCACTTCATCCGCAGCAGTTGCAGTGCTCGTTCAACTAGCCGCTGCATCCTTCTGCTCAGCCAGTCACCTGTCATGGCCAACCGAAGACACAGATAGTCACAGCTGGATGCCAACATGCCGGCGGCAACGCGTCCGACGCGCAAGAGAGCGAAGCCAAACCCGCCACCTTCACCATCCGCAGACTCGATCGTCACGCCCACCCCGCCTCCTTACGCTCACGACGATGACGACGATGCCGACTTCGATCCAAAAACCACGTCTCCTCCTCCACACACGCCTGTTTCAGGCCCGTCCAAGCCGACTCGGGCGCCACGCAGCGCTCCGCGCAAATCTCGCGCGCTCGACGATGACCCTCCTCGCCTTAGCAAAGGCAAAGCCCGCGCAACAGACGAAGACGATTCGTTCTGGGGCAAGTCCTCGGATCTCGAGCTCTTCACCCGTACCGGACCGCTTTCGGCACTCGACCGTATCGGTATGAAGACGACCAAGTCGAGGTCCCTCCGGCCTTTGTGGTTGCAGGGTGTCTACCAGCCGCCGTTTTTCGGCATCCCCACAGCGGAGATCACGCACGAGGTGGTCGATGAAGACGAGGGTCAGCCTGAAGGACTGGAGGCTGCGCCGTGGCCGAAGGATGGGTTGACACGGACGTGGTTGAGTGAAGGAGCGTATGATCGGTGCAAGGTGCAGCTGATCAAGTGGTGGTGTTCCCAAGTGGGGTGGGTTCCGCACGAGGGAGTGTACGATCGGGCTTGGTGGCCTGGCAAAGCGTGGGGCTGGGCGGAGAATGTGCGTCGAACAGAGTGGGCGAGGGGTGCAAGACAGGGCGACGGGACGACTGCGCAAGCGGGCAAACCAGGCTGGCCGTTCATTCAGCCCTGGCTCGATCCCCACTTTACGCTACTCTCCCCAGCGGAAGCCCAACCGTACCTGCACGACAACACTCCCCAACGTACCACCCTACGTCACCCGACAACAGTGATGAAGCTCACCGTCCCCGAGCTGAGCATGCGCAACCGGCTCAAGCGGAGCGTCGTACCCAACCCGCCTAAGACGCCGAAGAAAGCGCGCACCGGCGAAGACGGGGACGATGACGATGCCGCTTCGGGCGACGACGATGGAACGGCACCTCCCGAGAGCAATCAAGAGCCGATCGACCCGACTAATTCCAAGTTCGCCAATATCGCCAATCTAGGGTTTGAGGAGAAGGGACCGATCTGCGGCGACGTGCTGCACGTATCAGTCGGCCCACCGGATCAGGAAACGCCGGTGCAGATCGCGAAAGGCACCTCGAGGCGGTTGGACACCCTAGGCGTGGCGAATGATGAAGGGCACATCCTCAACGTGGGCGGTCACGTGTACGCGCTCGATTGGGTGCCTGTTCCCGTCCACCTAAACACGGGAAAAGAATACTTTGTGGTGTCAGCAGCGACGTCCACGGCGCCAGTGACGATGATCGGGGAGAAGCAGGCGGCCGCACCGGGGAGCTTGCAGATCTGGAGTGTCGCACCTGACGGGAAGGACAAGGGGAAGGCGAAGCTCGAGATGATCGTCTGCCACGAGGCGGGAGCCGCGTTCAAGCTTGCCTGGTGTCCTGCGGGGCACGACTATGCTGCTGACGAGTCGCGCAGACTGGGTATCTTGGCGGGATGTTTTGCAGATGGCTCCGTGAGCATCTTCTCCGTCCCGCACCCCGACGTTGCACGATCGCTTACGAAGGACGAACCGATCCACATCCGCCTCGAACCTATCCTCCGGCTGGAGCATCCCACGCAAGCAGCGACGAGCCTCGCCTGGGCGGGTGGGGAGCAGCTTGCCTTTGGCGGCTCTGCCGGTTGGCTGGGGGTCTACTCCCTCGGCTCCATCCTTCGCTCCCCCACCGCACCCACCGTCACCCCTGCACCATCCTACGTCGTCCGCGCGCACCGGTCGGCAATCACCGATCTAACGTTCGTCCTCCTCCCCCCGCTCACCGCCTCTGGCCAAACCCTCCCCTCTGCCCCACCTACAACCCTCTTCTCCGTCTCGCT
Source organism: Kalmanozyma brasiliensis GHG001 (assembly GCF_000497045.1). Classification (NCBI taxonomy): domain Eukaryota; kingdom Fungi; phylum Basidiomycota; class Ustilaginomycetes; order Ustilaginales; genus Kalmanozyma; species Kalmanozyma brasiliensis. The sequence goes on along the minus strand of NW_015961956.1, from coordinate 268,500 downwards.
AGACGGGTGGACCGCTCACACGGACCTCTCCCGATGCACCTCGACCTCGATCGAACGCAGTCGCACCGTGCACTACGCATGCGCCTTCTCGCCCTTTTCCGGTGGCACGCTGGTGCACGAACACGCCGACGGGTCGGTTGCGCACTACTCGCTCCGACCTGAAGAGATGTTGAGGTCGAGACAGATTTCGCATACGCCATCGAGGGTGTTGGCCCTGAGCGCATCTGCGTTTCATCCGATGCTCGCGATGGGTAGCGCTCATGGGGAGGTCAAGCTGGCCAATACGTTAAGAACCTTCAGGCGGACGCAGAGGAATCACTTGCCGGTGTATCAGCAGGTGGTGGATCGATCGACGGGAGTGTTGACGGTGAGACATCAGTTGTTGCCCGAGATCGCTAATCAGGCGGAAGGGAAGAGTTGGCATTTGGCACAGTGGCATCCGGCACTGGCGGTGACGAGCGTGAAGTGGAACCCGAACTTGGGCCGGTGTAGATTGTTGCTCTCGGGGACGGCGAGTGGGATGGTCAAGGTGGATTTTGTCAAACCGCCGTTCGAGGCGTGAGCAGGCCGCGAAACTGGGGAAGAATGGGATTCATGGGTATGCGTGACATTATTGTTCTTCGTGCGAGTCTGATGATGCGTAAGTGCGAAGCAGGCTACTATGCTCCGTATCGTGAAGTCCGGGGTGAGTGTGAATGGCGTTACACGGCGTTTGGGGAGGGGATGGACTGCGGATGGCAATCGACATCCTCGGGTCTTCGACATTTGATCATCGAGATGACGAAGCTGCCGAAGGTTTTCTTCCTCTTGACGCATCTACCGCCTACATCTGCGCGCTTTCCCTTGATTGATGGATGTGCGAGAACAACAGCAGTGTCGGCGCTCCCCTCGACCGACTGGAAGCAGTTGCATATGAGAGCCTTGGCGAAATGACACGGCATTTCGACCGTTGGCGATCCAGAGTGGGACTGCTTCGCGCGGCCAGACAGGAACGGCATCGACCTGGCATGATTCAAGCTCTTACGCGGCGGAGCTGTTGGCGAGGTGGACGGGCTGGGATCGTGCGCGAGCCCTTTGCCTAGCTTTCGTATTGAGATTGGCGATTCTGCCAGTGCTTCTGCCGTTTCTTTGGCCTGACGCTGATCATTCTGAGAGGGTGCGTCGACGGTCTTGGTGATGGCCGCGACGGGAAATCTCCATGCCGACCTCGTCGTGATGGACAATTTCGGACGGCGATACTGCTTGCCGCTCGCGATCGTAGAGAAGCTTGGGATCGTCGGATCGGGGCGAAACGGCGGTCCAGAATTCTGCCGCGCGTGCTCCAAAACCTTGAGGTCATGCATCAGGATGCTGCTGATCGCCTTGAACGTCGCGCTTTCCTCACTCGTTCTCTGTTCCGCCAGATCGGCGAGACCTGCATGTCTTTGTCGAGTCAGCAGAGGAGCGCGGTCCAATCGATGTTTGCTGGATCGCGAAATCGATGCTTTTCTACGAGCGTTTGTGAGCGCGTTCTTCGGCAACGATTTTGTGCGCGGTCGTAGAGGTGTGGTGATCACAGCGTCTTCGTCTTGCTTGAGCGTCAAGTCCGGCCTTCGATCTGGGTAGTTGAAGTCTCTGGGTACTACACTACCCCTCTTCTGGACCGTGTTCTCGCGCGTGATGACGTGACTCGACTTTTGTACCGCAAGCATGGGAATGATCATGCCTTCCCAGTTGTCTGGCCTCGTCCACCGACTCTCCTCTGTGCGAGTGTGGTAGTAGTACTTCCTCCCGGTACGCTCGTCCATCACCTCCCACCATTCGCCCCTGTCATTTGGCGGCAAGACGATGGAGCCCGCGGGAAGTGTCCATCTGCATTCGCCCGTCTGAGGATTGGCGAAGAAGGTGTTTGCAGGCGAGAAGGGATCCGTGACGACACACCAGAAGTTCGCACCCCAGTCGATCGACAGCGGCGAGAGACGGTGCTCTTTTCTATCTCGCGGACGATCGTCGATAGGAGAGCTGGACGATGATGAGGAGGCCTGGGAGGAGCCACGCAGGCACGGCTTGCTCTTCGAAGCGCGCAAGTAAGGAATGCTGGTGTTGCTCTCCCGGCTAGCTGGTGAAAGCGCAAGAGTGACCGAGGTGGCTTCGGATGCGCAACTTGTGTCCGTCGCTGGTGCCAAAACGGACTCTCGTCGCTGTGATCGCTGTCGGTCCCGTTCCAACTCGTCATGAGCTGACGAGAAGGCGCCATCTTCGCCAGTGAAGAACGAATCGATGGTGTGAAAAGTTGCACCGGAGGCACAGGATGACGATCGTGTGCGTATGCCCTCTCCCTGTCCGAGCGCAGTCGGCGGTGACTTGTTTGAATGCATGGTGATGGTGAAGCGATGGAATCAGCTTTCGAGCGTCCGAGAGGGCGAGCTGTCCCACCGTGGACCTCGTTGACAGGAGCACCGAGAACTTAAAGCATTTCTGGGAGGGCCATCAAAGTCGAGGATGGTCGATCAATGCGAAGAGATAACACAGAGATGGTCGCCAGGAAGGAAGAAAGGGAGACAACAACCGCCCGTATCCATGTGACCATCCATGCACAGCGTGTCGTGCGTCGGCGGGCAGACAAAGCAGTCGTACGCAAGCAATGAAGGTGTCTTGAACGCTGAGCCTCGGCGTGGCCAAGTCCGACATTCACACACTAGGATTCGCCCATTGTCCCGCACAAATTCTCTCAGCAACGTGATTGTGTCGAGTTGAGAGAGCAACGACTACGCCCACCAGCACCTTCGATCCAGGAGTCACACTTCGGTGTGCCGAAAACACGCAGATGTTCGGCCTTGATCGTCTCGTTCCAGCCCACCCGTCGGAGATGCGCTTTTCTTAGTTAGCGCAGCTCTGTCCACTTGGAGTAAAGCAGCGTTACGCGGGAATCTCTCGAGTCGTTGCTGGACAACCTCAAGCTCGTACCTCTATTGTGCAAGCCATGCAGACTGGCATTGGCGCTATTCTCAGCCGAGCTGCAGGGTCATCGAAGAGCCAGTAGGAACAAGAGATCATTGCTTGCACGGCTTGTCTCGACCGTTGCCCTCTCCTTGCTCGACTTCGGCATTGTCTGCGGCTCGACTCCTTTTTCACGAACCGCATACACCGCCATGCCTGCTGCTGCAAAGCGACCCTGACAATCGCCACACGAACCTTGCATGGGCTTGCGCCGGTCGTGCAGACAATGGAGGGCGACGAGAATGTGCATGGCAGTCACAGAGTGCAAAGACGGTGCCGGCAGAAAAGGGCTTCGACTTGACATCCAACAAGGAACCGGCCATCCACCATGCATGACACGCGCACGCTCACAAAGACGACTTTCATGCCGCACTCTTGCTCATTGCCTCCCAATGGCTTCGTGATCAGCCCAACACAATGAAGACACTCAATGAAGCTGGTGGCAGCGAGACACGCGTGAAAACGGGAATAGAATGTCGGAACAATGTTGGTAATGTTACATGCTTGTTGGGTCTTGAACGATTCGACTGAGTCCGAGAGAGGGAGATCCTTGAAATGTGTGTGTGCGGGAGACTAGCCCTTGGCAAGACGAACTAGGGTAAAGATAAAGGGGTCAAATGCTAAGATGAGAATGAGGGAGGTTTGTTGCATGGCGAATCAGGCCTGCTGCTGCTGTTGATGCTGCTGCTGCTGCTGCTGCATCATCTGCTGGGGCAAGAATGCCGAATGGCCGTTGAGATGCGCGTGCTGTTGCTGCTGCTGCTGCTGCGGGTAGCCAGAGCCGTCCTCATTGCTGGATGCTGCGAGCGTTGCTGCGATGTGGTCCAGAAGTGCCTGGATCTCTGCCGGTGCACGAGGGAAGCGGTGTCGCTGCGTCTTCATCAGCTCGATGAACGTGGCCACCAGTCCCCATGGATGAGGACGGTGGATGACGAGTCGTTCGAGAAGAACGCGCACGATCTGCTGGCGCACCGAGTCGTCCTCGCTCTCCGCAAAGAGCTGAATGAGCGCTGCAGAAAAGTAAGCGGTGTGGCTCGAAGGGAAGCGCAGCTGATTGGCCGCCGCCGTGAGGATCAGGTACCTTGCTTCAGGATCCGCCTGCGCCACGAACCAGCGGAAGACGGCAGCGCCGCTGTTCTCGTCACCGCCGCGACGGGCCTCGATGGAGCGGACGCCAAGGTAGAGCACGACCGAGTTGATCAAGCCGACGTTGAGCCCACTTCCAGAAAGCGAAGCAAGATGGCTGACGTTCGAGGCCTCTTCCTTGCTCGAGCCGTTGCTGAGGGCGAGCGAGGCGCGCGTGGCATGCTTGAGCAGACCCATGAGCTGCTCCGGCAGGTCGTTGCCTCGAGCCTGGTCAAAGTGGGCGTCAATGGCAGCGCGCAGACCTTCGATCTGGTTCAGGGCAGCGACGTAGTCGGATGCGATGTGCGGTGCTTGACCCATCTCGGGCAGCATGTTCATCTGCAAGCTCGAGCTGAAGGGATCCGGCAGGCGGATGGTGCGGGGGAAGGCGCTGAGGATCAAGTTGCGCAGCTGGTGGCACGAAGTCGGCACCGAGTCGCACAAGCTCTGGTGGTAGTCGCACAGGAACTCGGGGAAGTCGTGCAGCAAGATGAGCAGGATGCGCAGCGTGCCGCGGTACAGCTGGCGTGTGGTGTCCTGCAGCTCAGCATCGCGCAGCAGCGGCGACATGAAGCGCAGAAGCGATGCGAACAGCCTGTGGAACGCACCCCAGCCTTCGCGCTGGTTGGCTTCGAGTAGCTTGGGCATGAAGAGGCGGTGCGACACGAGAGACATCCAGGAGAAGGTGAAGCCTGGGAAGAACGATGGCTGCAACGTGTTGAGCGTGTTGCTGATGGCAAGCAGCGTCTGCACGTAGGCCGGACCCAAGCTCGACTCGGTAGCGTGCAGATCATGCAGCAGACTCGAGAACAGTCGGAAAAAGGGCTTCTGCTGGAAATGGACTCCGAGCTCTTCGTGCGACTGTGCGAGCACCAGCACCACGATCGACAGGATCTTGGTGAGGTAGTGCACCTTGGCCTGCTCGTTGTTGGCGCCAGTGGGGTCGGCGTGGTACTTGATCATGAGCACGATCAGACGCGAGAAGGCGTCGATGGGCGAAAAGATGCCGGAGGCGGCCGATCCGCCCACCGCCTTTTGCTTGATATAGCTGTCCACGCTGACCTCGGTGCAGACGCGGAAGAACATGGACGAGATATCCTCACCCTTGAGGATGCCTTGCGTCTGCAGCTGCGTGACGTAGTCGATGAACGACTTCTCCGGGTTGGGCGAGTGCTGGAAGAGACGCGTCCATTCGGCAAAGCAGTAAGCGAGCTGCTCGCGGAGCGCCGTGTTGCCGACGTCGACCTTGCTCTTCAGCAGACCGCTCTCGAGATCGTGCAGGAAGCGTTTAGAGGCATCGGTCGCCTTGCCACGCTGATCGACTCGTTGCAGCGCCTCGATCGTGTTCGTGAGCTGCTGGCGAGTAGCGCAGGCGGGCTCTTGCAGGCACTCGAGGGCCAGTTGGGCCGAAAAGTCGATCACGCTGGCACGCAGGTCGCGCAGGATGAGCTTGGCGAGCTGAACGTCGAGCTCGGCAATGTTGACCAAGCCGGCACGCACAAGCGACACGGTGACAGGCACGTTGAACTTGCGCTCGTCCTCGGCGTAGATGAGCCAGGCCGTTACTTCGCGAGCAGCTTTGAGCGAGATCTCGCAGAGTCGGTCCAGCAAGACAACATATGCCTCTCGTCCAAGCTTCGATTCGATTTTGAAGAGGAGCTGAACGACCTTTTGCGAAAACGCAAGAGCCGTTTCGTCACGACTGGCAGACTGAGCGGCGACGGTGGGGATCAGACGAAGTGCGTGTCGGATCTCGTGATCCTGCGGCAGTTCGGCGAGACCCGCATCCTGGTCGGAAGACTCAAGCAAGCGCTCCAGCTCGGCCATACCCTGAGAGAACTTTTCGAGCGATTGCTGAGCGCTCAGTGTGCCGCCAGCAGTCAAGGCGAGCAGGCCGGCGGGGCCGCTGTCCTGAGCACCTGCCTCCTGAAGCGCAGCTGCACCCACAGCACCGGCACCGACTGCACCTGCGGCAGCGGCGGCAGCGGCCGCCGCGTCCGGGTACCCGGCTTCGGAAGGACCAGAGACGGAAGAGGCGTGCACAGAAGCTGGTGTGCCACGGTCGCCGTCGAGGCCGGGAGACATGCGGCGGCTGAAGCCGTCGTAAACGCGAAGCTGACCAGGCAGGAGTCCATCGGGTCGCAGACGCATCATGTCAGGCAAAGTCGCAGCGTACTGCGAGGCAGCCAGAGCGGCGGTGTCCCAGTAGTAGCCGCGACCACGAGCGCGGTGCTCGCGTCGGCTCGAGTAGGCATTGGTGAGCCCCTCGTCCACCTCGGGCACCGCCTTGTCCATGGCAGCCTTCTCGATGACGGAACAAGCAAGATCGAGGTTCTCTTGCATGATCACCATTAAAGCTTGCTCGGGCAGGTTCTGCTCGGTGAAGCCATTCGAGAGGAGGAGGGTACGTGCGTTGGCGATCATGCTGATACGCAGCGGTTCTTTGCAAGTGACGAGGGCAAGGCTGCCAGCGAGGTTTTGAGCCATCTGATGGGCCGAGCTTCGCATCTTGTCTTCATCTCCCTCCATGGCAAAGTCCTTCGTGACCAGCTCGCGGGTCGAGATCGAGGCGATGGTGACGGATCGCTCGACAACGGGAGCAATGATCTCGCGGATGGCACGGTCGATGGCGACGAAAATGAGTCGCTTGAGTGCTGCGTTGCTGCTGAACATGGTGAGCTGGGGGTTGAACACGACGTACTGAGGCAGACTCTGGAGCATCGACGAGAGTGCTTCGGCATACGCCGCCGCGGCGGCTGCCGACTGGGCTGGCTGAGCACCCGAGCCGGCTGCAGCGACTGCGGCAGCGGCGGCGCTGGCCTTCTGCGATTGAGGCGCCATGCGGCCGCTGGCTGCTGCTCCGCCGTATCCGCCGGCGATCGACAGACGTTCGAGATCCTGCGAGATGCCGGTGGCAGGCTGCTGCGAGAGCTGCTGTTGCTGTTGACGCTGCTGCTGCATCTGCATCTGCGCAATGGCCTGCTGCTGTTGCTGTTGGCTCAGATGCTGAAGTTGGCCGAGCGATTGCTGCTGCTGCTGTTGCTGCTGCTGCTCTTGAAGTAGCTCGGCAGATGGGCGGTTGCGGAGAATGGTGGTCGGCGGCACATCCTTCAGCTCGACGTTGAGACCCTTGAAGAGGACCTCAATTTCGAACTTCAAGTTGAGCTTGAGCTCTGCGAACTGGTAGAGCTCGACCATCAACCGTAGAACCGCCATCAGCCACGGGTTGGGCGGCTTGAAGACGTTCGACTTGGCGCACTGCTCCATGATCTTGCAGACGAATGGAATGGCCACGATGAGCCGGTTGCAGTCGTAGCCTTGGATGAGCAGATCCTTGAACGCAATGTTGCGGTGGCGAATCGGCTTGTCGCGGGCGAGCGTGAGGCTGCCGAGCCAGGAGCCGAGGTTCTTGAGCAAATTGCGCTCCTGAGTCGACTGGACGGTCTTGTCGCTGTTGAGCAGCGTCTGACATTTGGCGAGGGTCTCGTGGAGAATGTAGGTCATGAGGCCCTTGGCTTCCAGGCCATCGAGGAACTGCGCGTAGAGGCCGTGATTGTTGGGCTCGATGCTGATTCGCTGCAGCACCAGGTGGTTGGAGAACCAGCGATAGGTGTCGGCGGTGATGAGTCTTCGAGCATCGCCGAGCTTGGACTCCAGGTTGGTGGGCGAGAGATTGTTGACGAGGAACAGCACCTTGTCGGTGACTTCTTCGCTCGGGTCGCGCTGGTCTCCGTCCTGAGGAAGGGGATCAGCGCGGATCGCAGGGAAGGGCGCCTTCTTGTCCTCGAGGGACTGGCCTCCGGGCATGCCAACATCAGCACCGGGCATCTGACCAGACAAAGCCATCTTGACGAGTCCGATGATCTTCGGATACGATTGCTGAAGATGAGGCATGGAAAGGAGAGCCTGGCAGAGCTGGGGCCATTCGGGGAGGCGATTCTGGAAGCGCAGCAAGGCCTGGAGGCCGAATTTGAACATGCTCGAGTCGGGAGGATTGCGCAATGCGTCAAGGACGTAGCGGATGGCGATGCCGAGAGGGATGTAGTCGATGAGCTGATACTGGATGAGAGAGCCGAACACCACCGCCGTCATCTCGAGCTCGGCGGCTGGGTAGTACATCTCGAACCAGCGATACTCATCAAAGAGTGTGTGCACCATGCACGCAAAGATCTGATGGTCTCGCACGTCCTCCGAAGCCCGGGTGCGCTGCAGCAGGCGCACAATTTCCTCGATGCTGATCTTGCCCTCATACATCTGGCGATACCACGAGTCGGCCTCCTCGTGAATGTCTTGGGAGAAGGTGACGACCTGCAAGCCAGGTTCCTGGCCCTCTGCGCCCGGAGCCAGATTCATGAGACGAGGATGAAGCTGGAGGCAGACATTGCGGACTCCCTTGAAGAAGTCGATCTCCTCCGCGCTCATGCTTTCGCCGTTGGAGCGCAACGCCTTGAGGAAGCTGGCGACGTTCTGCACCGTGAGCGGGACGAAGCTCTGTTCAGCCTGCGGATCGGGCTTGGCGAGGTCGTCCTTGGCTTTCATGTCGAGGAACTCGAGTACCGCACGGATGAAGTCGCTACCATGACGGTTGATGTTGTCTTGCAGCCACGCGTCTAGGTCGATGGCCTCGCGTCGGGACGCCAACGCCGCCACGTCGAGGGCGAATGCAAAAGGTCGAGCATCGACGAGGTCGTCGACGATGCCGAGACTCTGCGCAACGTCGACGATGCGGGTGAGGTTGAGCTGACTCTCGAGGTAGAAGTTGCGGAAAGCGTTGAGAAGGTATTCGCGCTGTGTGCTCCAGATGCGGTAGAAGACAAACAGGCTGCTGTTGTGAGGCGACATGAACATGGTGAGAAGCTGAGAAGCGAGTTCGGCGTGGATCGCGTTCCATGGTTGCGGGATCTGCACCAAGCCAAGCAGGATGAGTTCGGGACAGGCCTTGATGGCTTGCTCAAGCACCTCCTGCACCGCGGAGCGGACATTCTGATCGTCGGAGGCGGAGATCTCTATGAGCGTCTCAACGAGGTCGAGCGAATTGTATGCACTGGAGAAGAAGGCCTGTCCGGGGGTCTGGATGCTGCTGGGGGCGTCGTTCAGCTGCTCTGCGGTGAGGGTAGGTCGTCCGGGCACCGCTCTAAAGGTGAATGTGTCCGAGCCGAGCGCGAGAAGGCCGTGCAAGATCTGAAGCTGTCGAAGTCGGTGCATCCACGGACCCCACAGGCCAGAGACGGCCGAGGTCTGAACTAGACCTTGACCAGAGGTGTGGAGCAGCACGTCGGCCATGCCGGTCATGCGACCGTGGAAGGACGGGTTGAAGCCATCAAGCTCATCGAGGCCGCGAATGACACGGGGCCAGGAGATTAGCGGCTTGATGGCACCAAGTGCGCGCGCGAGATTGGCGAAGTGGGTGACACGGTCGGTCTCGAAGATGGCGGGGTCGACCGAGAGGAGGACGGCGATGATCTCTGATACCATGCGCTCGTCTGGCGGGTTGTTTTCGGTCAGTCCGAATCGCTGCAGGACGGCGCGAGCGGCGTCTTCGGTGGGGAGGCTCTTGACGCCGAGCTCGATGAGAAGATCAGCGACATTCTTTTCCTGCTTCAATTTGAGCTTGGGAAGTGCCTGGCGCACGGCACCAGCGGTGGCATCGGGCCCAACTTTGTCTGCAATAGCATTGAAGAGCTTCTGACGCTGCACCGGATGAATTGCCGGAGTGCTGGGCAGGGCATCGGAGAGCAGCGTCTCGAGAAGGAGTGCGTGCTGCTCGAGGCTGACGACAGGGTGAGGCCCATCCCTTTGGAGGGCTTCCAGGACGGCTTTGACGATGCCGTTGCTGGCGCCTAGGGCATCGGCGCCTCCCCCGTTGGGTGGAGCAGAGCCATTGAACATATTGGCCGCGTCGGCACACGGCCCGCTCGTTTCAGCGCTATCAGAAGCGATGAAAGCAAGGGAGGACCGGGATCAAAGTTGGCAGGCGACCGGGCTGGAGCGAGGAAGCTGTTGTCTTGACCTGGCAAGTCCAACCAAGCAAGGACCGGCGTGCGCAAGTTGGGCTGGCTCGAAGAAGAGAGCGTGTTGCGAAGATTCACGGCGTGCGGAGCGATAGACGCTTGTTGAGTCGGGCCGTTTGTCTGACCTAGAGTGCTGGGAAGAGGAATATGAAAGCGTTATGCCGTCAATGGTGACGAAAGAGACCAGTTACGTCGCACGTCGTTACTGCTATGCTGGCGAGCGTACCGAGTGTCGTGAGGTGAACTGCGCGGAATCTTCTGCTGCAGACGCTCCACTTGATGGAGAAGCTGCGAGACACGATGGGAGTGCTTGCGAGATTCTTTCCTCAAGTCGATGTAGCAGAGCTGAGCAGCTGAGAAAGTTGCGCTGTGCACTGTGTCGATGCGCTTGGCTGAGGACCAGCGTGAGCGGTAGCTGAAGGTGACGGAGCTGGCAGTCAGCGGTGTTGGTGTCGTGAGATGATTCCGTGAAGCTGAGTGCTACGTTCTGGCGTAACAGATGCGATGGACGTAGAAGATATTACAAATGAGCGCAGGAATTTGGTGGTGAGAGACGTTGGATGCGTGCAAAGAACCAGCAGGGTGTGAGAGACGTCGCAACGTCGAGACCACGTTAAGTATCACCGACGAATCAAGATAGGAGGAGGAGGATGGAGGGAGGTCGAGGGTGTTGGTTGGGAAAGATGGGAGTGCAAAGGTTGCTTTCTCGACGGAGTTGGATTGACTCGAGCGAGAGAGACAGCAAGAGAGAGCGAGCAAAGTGTCAAAGTCCCACGTCGCAGAGCAGCGAAGAAAGAAGCTCTTGCTCAGTGCGAGCGAGCGAGCGAGCTACTCTCGTGTCTGCTGTCTGTCAATTTCCTGGCCTGAGCTTTTTCAACGGCTCAGCAGTACCCTCACACGCGACCGACCCAGCTTCTGAGTAGCCTGCAGAGCAGCAATTGGCTGAACGCTTTGAGTGGGACGATTGAAATTTGTACTCGATCGTTCCCACTTGAAATGCGTCCATGACGACTCGCCCTGATTTCTTATTCGACGCAAGTCTATGATCAAATACAAAAATCAGCTCTTCTCAAATCTCAAGATCACTGGCAGACGCAATTTTTGTGATCGGGAATACCTGTTAGACTTGTGGACTTGTTTCCACTCAACAAGAAAATTCTCCGGAAGAGCTCAAAAGCGTCCGTCGAAAGAAACTTATGCTCTCAACCTTGCTCCAGCACAGCGGAAGACTGGACCCTGACGAGCTCGCTTGCTCGCTTTGCCGTGTTGCTCTTGGCAGCCTCGTGTTCGTTCACGTCTGACAGAGCAGTCGGTGATCCGGCGTCAGCCCACAATGCATCGAGCAAAGAGGCACAACGGATTGTCATCGCTCCCTTCTTGTCGCCCACCACTTCGTATCCTCGGTATTTCAGGCCCGCAGCTTGTCCCGCCGGCCAAGGTGTTCGACAGCATGGCCACGATAGCGTGAACACCTTCGCATTGTCGGCCACCCCCTAGGATCTTTGACTCGGATAGAATTCGGACAGATACCTCCCGGAACGCTTCATAGATACCCTTCCCAGAATGTGGGCAGCTTTCTCGCTCGTACTAGTCTGGATTAGGCTCGCCTCTGCCGCAGTCGACTTTGCCTCTTCCGGATACGCCTCTTTGACGCACTACGATCTTCCCAGCAATTATGTCGCTTCGTGCGGGTGTGTTGGACGCTCGACCAACTACCCCACCGCTGCGATCAACCGCTATGCATACGGATCCAACACCTCGTTCGGTCCTGCCTGTGGAGCCTGTTTCGAGATCCGCCTCGTGTCCACCCCGCTCGCGCCTCCCCCGCCACCGCCCGGCTCCAATGGTCCTTGGGGAGACGGCATCTACTACAACGTCTCTCAAGTCACTTCCGGATCCACACCTACCCTGGTCGTGAAAGTGACAGATCTGTGTCCAGGCGCAGGAGGACCGTGGTGCAACGCCACTCGCCTTTCCAACGGCACAGTGGAAGGGAACAGTCTCGGCTTCGACCTGCACTTTGATCTCGCTTGGCCAGCGAAGGGGATATCGAAGAACTTCTTCCCCGGCACACACGATTATGGAGCATGGAACATCAGCTACGCAGCAGTGTCGTGTCAGAGATGGGCCGGCTGGAGGGATCCAGCTGCGCTCGGATCGGACTGGGCGCAGCAATCGTCAGCTTGCTGTCCGAACAACCCATCACCGAGTGGAGGTGATGCGAGCTGCCCAGCCTACTTCAGCACCCTAGGGCCCAACGCCGCAGTTCCACCGAACACGAGCAACATTCTGTCAAGAGGCGCGTCCAATGCTGCTGCATCTACATTGCGACGAGACGCTGCCGCGAATGTGGTTGTTCTGCTAGTGACTACACTGGCAAGCGCGCTCGCCGTGTCACTCGCAACTTCCTAGATACCCCATAACAGAAAGGAGGTCCGCAAGTTGGTTGTACATCCTATATGCTTCATCTTGCAACTGCACCGTTTGTACTCGCTGGATATTCTACAGTGTATGGATTCCTCATTGACCTGTCGTGGAATCTAGGCTGAAATCGATTTGTGCCCGTCAGCGTCGGCAGTGGCTCCGTCCTTGGGCTCGTCGTCAATCCAGTCGTACAAGAGCACGGCGTCAGCCATCTTGCGCCCCCACGGATCATTCAGCCATCGCTGCACGGCTTCGGTGGAATTGTTCGCCGGCGACAGCGTCTCGGCTTGGGTGACCTCGCTAGGTGGATGTGACGTCTCCGCGGTGACGTCCTGAGGCTTTGTGTCTGGCGACTGATACTCGTAGCCCAGCCATATGCCCGAGTCGAGCGGCTTACTCGCAATGATGTAGGGAAGCAGAGCTGCAAGGCTTTGATCCGATGAAGCGTTATGCTCTGAGAGAAGCTGCACCACACGTTCGGGCGCTCCGAAACCGTATTCAGCGTGACCGAGGCCACACACGACCAGCGCCACATTAATGATCGGCCGATCCGAGTCGTCGGCAGTTGTAGAGGGCAATTCGGCCTGAGACACAGTCGAGTCGTTCGGCGTTGACTCGTCTAGTGACGCTGTCAGCTGCACCTCTTGTCTGTCTATCAACGAGGCTTCTGACTGCGCGCCACGCAGGATCCACGTCGTTACGTGGGCAAGATATGAGTCCTTGAGTGCCTGAGCTGGACCGAAGCCTTTCGTCTCGATGTTGTGCGGCTTGAGAAGCCAGGTGGGATACATCGGCGAATGTGTATCCGAGTGGCCAGTGCTGCGTGCTGGTGCCTCACCTGACGTGGCGGGCTCTGGCGGGAGCTCAGGAAAGCGTGGCGGCAAGTCTGGTCGAAAGAGACCGGAAAGATAGCTTCTATGAGCAGACCCGATCTTGGTCACCGCACTCCACGATGTGAAGAGCGGCGATTTGAGGATGAGATCAGAAGTCTGCCTCTGCTTGGTAGTCCGTTGCTGGTCCTCCGAGGAAAGATCCGGTGGCGACGACGATGATTTCTCGGTCTCGCGACCACTGGCACGTTGCGCTTCCTGTTCTTTGATGGAGTCGACGCCATTGCGGAATACCTGTCTGGCCCAGTCACGTGGAGGAAATCCACCCCAGATGGGAACTTGCAGCTCTTTGGCTAGCATGAGCAGCGGCATGTAGTGGCCAATCTTGAACGACTCTTCGCTCTGCGTTCTATACGCATCCGCCAGCTCGTCCGGACCGAGCTTGTTATCTGAGAATGAAGTGAGCATAGGCTGATCGAGGACCGAGAAGTGTTCCAGGATCAGATGGAGTCGGTATATTGGCGGGACTTTTGACTCTTTTGACGGCTTTGAGGCGAGATCACACTGCTGATGAAGTGCATGTAGTGTCTGCAGTTGCGCTCGCATGACTTCGGGCTGATGATGCTGCTCTCCGAAGAAGACCAGCCGCGGCGGCGGAGAGGCCGATGTTGGCGGAGGGCTATCATTGCTCTCTTGCTGCTGCGTCGAAGAGTCAGCCGACGGATCAAACTTTTCTTTGTGACGTGCTTCAAAGAGGTCCCGGAAGGAGCCGAGTAGATTTGAGGGTACAGGTAGCAGTCTGCTCCATTCGACAAACGAGGCATTGCTTGACCGCAATTGTGGCTCGTCCGCGTTCGCGTCGGCCGGTGTATTCTGGTCTCTTTGCTTTTCGCTGCCATCAGATGACGAGCTTCCCTCTCCTTCCCCCTCGATCGGGAGAGAGAAGGAGTGTCGATAGGTGGGAATGTCGCGGGTCAAGATTCGAGGCCGAGTGAAGCGTGGGACGAATTTGGCAATCGACATGGTTCCGAAAGGTTTCCCGGCGTTGGCCTCTGGCTGCGAAGGAGTCGTTTCCGACATTGACATTGTGTCTCTACGTTGACGATACCATCTTTTCCAGTCGATGATGATGGACGACAGACGACGCAGCGTGGAACCACAACGGAGTGATGTCTACGAGAAGGGATGGTCGTCTTAGCTGATTCAATTTTGGCTGGCTCTGGAATCATGAAATCAGGGTCCAACGTCGTCATCTCGCCCGGACCACGCCGCTCACATCGGATCGTTCGGGTGCTTTCCGCGCAGCGCGGGGAAGTCATGTCAGACTTCAATCGGCGGCTGGCGACTGGCAACTTGCTGCAAGTTAGGTTACGTATGAAGGAAATGAGACCCTTTGTCGAGTGTCCCTGCCTCAAGCTGGCCCTATCGGCTGTTTGCCCTTGAGCGGTGGTGTCAGCGGCAAAGGCTTGAGTCCAGGGTCCACAAGATCTGAGCAGGCTGACAACGCGCAGCCTCGGGTGAGCCGCAGAGAAGTGAAACACACACGCACACTCGCAAAGTGCCCCCGAAGCTTAAACAGTTCCAAAAGCCTTCTCTTGAGAAAAACAACCAAAAATTAAGCTGTCGTTCGGCGCAACGCACACACACACAAACGCAGTGCAGGATGCAGAGTGGCGGCGCAGGATCGACAGAGCATCGAGGGTCGATTGACAGCGGGACGATCCGACGACCCAGACAGGCTTCGGGAAGCAGCTGGCCGCCGTGACGGGCCAGGGTCTCGCCAGTTTGCTCGCTTCGTTTCCGACCTCACACAATCTGTAGTCGTCAAGGACCCTACTTCATCTCATCACAATCCGCGCATTCCCACGCTCCCACTCCGACCTTCATCGACTCAGTACCCCAGCAGGGCAAGCTGCGAAGGCTGTCTTCTCCTCCGACCATCGCGCTCTTTCTTCGACCTTTGGGACGTCACCGTCACACTGCATGCTCTGAAGAAGCTACGCCATCGATGGCACAAGGAGCAAATCTCATTGGGCCAACACTCAGCCATCAACAGCTAGCATCGATGCAAGCATGGACCGCCTTCAACCAAAGACATACGGCGCATCGACCGTGCGATCCTTTTCCGCTGGCTCGTACGGCTCCTCAAATGGCTCGGCATCCTCCTCGGTCTCAATGCAAAATACTGAACACACGCCAACCACCAGTCCGTCGCTCTCGGATCAAGGCACTCCATCCTCGCACGACGTAGCTTGGACTACATTGCCACGCGCTCATCAGCTGCGCTCACCTGACCCTGCGAACGGTTCGTCCTCAGGTCTTTCTCCGCTAGAGCTCCTGGTCAAACGCGGAAAGCAGGTGCAGCATGATCTCGTCGGTCCCGACGACAACGGCGCACATCCAACATCAAGCGATCGTATCTACGAACGAGCAACAGCCCTTTCGCGGAAGATTTCGGTGCGCAGGCCTCCCATTCAACCCTCGCCCGATCCGAATGATTTTGACGATGCTCAAAGCATCCGCAGCGTCAATCTTCTCTCCGATGCCGGCTCCAGCTTTCAACGCGGCGGACGTGCGTCTGCACCATCTTCGAATGCGCCATCGCCGAATCCCAGCTCTTTCTCCGTTCAGCGAGGCTACAAGGCATCCTACGATGACACAACCGACACTTATTCGCCTACACAGCCAGATGCAGGCTGGCAGCGGCAGTCTTCGCATCTGCTCAGCAACGCTTTCCGCGGCTCAATTGCCTCGGACATCTCCTTTAACTCGATCTCTGGCGACGAGCCAGAGTCGTCCCTGTCGCGAAGAGCTTCCATAGATACCGTGCGCAGCTCAGAATTTGGCGAGCACGGGAGGTGGGGTCGAGCTTGGACATCCCGCGCCGATGACGAGGAGAGCGCGTACTCAGAGAGCGCTTATGGCGACCATGAGGATGACATCGAGGACCAGGAGCAGATGGCAACCGTGAATGGCAGCATAGACGTTGAGCCGAGTCGCGGACCGCTGTCTACCATCAGCGGACTCGACACCCTAGCCAAGCAGTGGAAACTCGATCAAGCTACCCGTCACGGTCGAGCAGCGCCAAAGTCTTTTGACAGAAACATCAGCTCGACATCGTCAGCCGATCCCTCACAAACAGTCGTCCGCCATATGGCTAGCAAGGAAAAGATCGCCAACCTCACCAGGTCCATCCCACCTCCATCCACAGTATCCGGGTCAAATCACCTCACTCCCTCAGAGATCCAAGCGGATTATAGGCACAGCTTCGTTCCGCAAATAGAGACGCAAGACTACGACCAACAGGCGCAGTTTTATGGACGAACTCCCTTGGCATCGGCCGATCGCTACCTTGGCCATCGCTCCACCGCGTCGACCGACACCATCACGGGAAATTCTTCAAGAGGGCACAATGAGAGCCCGCCGACTGCCCGCGTCTATGTCTACCCACCCAGCCCGTCAGGCTCGGAAGCGTCGAGGGCGAGCGGGCGGTCGGGCCTGCAAGAGTCATTACCGCCAAGGTCTGGCCAGCAACGCTACGCCACGATGCCTTCTCCCTCTTCGGCCTATGTTGAGACCATGGCTAACTCGCCCGAGCTAAGCGGCACAGCAGAAAGCAAGCGCACTCCTTTGGCTCCTTCTAACCTGCTCAGCAATCCTCGCAGAGCTTCGGCAGGAACCGCATCATTACACAAGAATCGACCGTCGGGCCATCCGACCGGACGCGCTCCACCACCGCCACCACCACCGACAGCACCAGGCGGCGAGAACTCAAGCCCGCTTGGCTACTCGGATCCCAACCAGTTCTTTCAGGGTGTGGATCGCCCCATCTTCGGCCGCAAACGCGCGGAGGCTATCGCCAGAGCTGATGGCAGGGAGAGCATGGTATCCGATCTTGACGTCGAGACACTGCGCCTGGACGGCAGCAGTCGACGCGATAGCTCAAGCACAATTGCCAGTGTCATGACCTCGCGCATGTCGATCGGCAGTGTCTATCACGATGCCGTCACCCGTCAATCCGAAGCAGTGCAGGATCGTTCTCCCAACATGCAGCAGCAGAGCGCTGCTTCACCGAGGGACAATGGCCAGGCTTTCAGCCACCCGAATGCATCGCAGAGCTCATTCCGTTCTTTGCAAGCACAGCAGAGTGTGGCGTACTCATCCCCAAGTGTTGCGGCGCTCGGATCAGGCACCGGGAGACCACCGATGCTGCGCAGCGCCCAATCCACCAATGCGCTCCCCAGAGGTGCACCTGCTCCCGGCTCGGTCGACATGCAGCCGACATCGTCTGCGCCATCCTTTGCCCAGGGTGTCCTGAGCCCGAACCCTGCCTCGACCAAACCCCGAACTTCACCCGCCGTCGACACACGTACCGGACCGACCTCAGCGGAAGACTTCCTCTCGCAAGGCATTACGTACCACGAGCAGGGCGACCTAGCTCGCTCGGCCTTCTACTTTGAGCGCTCTGCCAAGGTGGACGGCGGCTGCGTGGTCGGCATGTGCATGTTCGGCATGGCGCTCCGCGAAGGATGGGGCGCACGCAAGGACCCCGTCAAAGGCTTCACCTGGATCCAGCGCGCCGCAGCCCGCGCCGGCGAGATGATGTCCAACACCACCTCCCCCAAGACCGACTCCGAACTCAAAGCGATCAAGAGCGAGCTCAAGCTGAGCGTCTACGAACTCGGTAAATGCTTCTGCTACGGATGGGGTGTTAAGATGGACAAGCACATGGCGTTGGAGTACTTTGAGCTGGCGGCCAAGCTGGGCGATGCGGATGCCCAGGCCGAGGCAGGGGCACTCTATGCAGCGGGAAAGGGGTGCAAGAAGGATCTCAAGAAGGCAGCTATGTACTACAGGATGGCCGAGGAGGGCGGGTATGATACCGTCGGGCTGAGCTGGATTCACAAGGACAAGTATAAGTAGGCGTACACATGGACAATGCCAAATCGTAGTGCCTCTCGCATCCTGTACGCGGTAGTGTGACCGCAGTGCCGGACAGGGTCGCAAAAAAGCAGCGCAGAACTTCCAAGCTGAAGGAGTGCTGAAAGGTATGAACATTTTGCAAGTATCGATACAAGTACATGTGGCATTTGCCCGGCTGAACAGTCTTCTGCTGGCCTACTTCTTCTTCCTATCGTTCCACACCTGTCCCGGGCCTACGCTGGGCGCCGACTGCACCGGATCCCTGAAAAGATGATTGCACCTACAACACACGTAGAACAGGATCATCCTGTTCATAATCCTCTTGCTCTGGTCCTGGAAGAGCACCGCTTCGCCATGCCCACAGCTGGGACAGTGCAGGTCGTGCGTCCGCCTCAACGTCGGGTCCTTCATCAGGTTGTCGACGATACCCGGCTGTTCCTTTGTTACGGACATCAGATCGTTTCGGTAGACCAAGGATTCGCGCGACTCTTGTTGGTAGTTGCAGTTGCGACATGCGTAGAGGAGGACGTGGTTCGTACGGTCTACTTCCGGGTAGAGGAGGTTGTTGCACTCCGCGCAGAAGTGGAGCGAGGACATGGTTGCGAGGATAAAGACGGATGGAAGGGGAAGAGATGGCGAGCTCGCGAGGGTGAAGGCTGGTGCCGCGAGGTGACGTTGAAAGCGAAGACTCTTTCGCGCCTTTGCTGGGTGCCAGCGTCAGATGGCAGTGGTTGAGAGCGGAACGGGACAAGTGAATGTCTCGAGCAGATCTTTTGGGGCTGCGCAGTCGACAAACACTACTGTGTGCGCGATGCTAGCGGGTGGATGGTTGGCCGCGTCGACGAGGACTGTGAGCCAGAATTGTAAATGCTGTGATCCGGCTGGAGATCGACGTTCTCCGTTCGTTGCGCGACCTGAAGAGTCGAATGCAGCGGCCTCGGTACCTGAAGCTGTTGCCGAGCCACAAAGAGCGTACGCAAGAAGTTACCGGATCAGCAAGCAAGTGTGGTGGAGAAGGTGGTGGTGGTCGGAGGGAATGTTTAAGCTTTGGAATGCAGCGATATCGGATGTCGACTGCGCAACGGAGTGTTGAAGTCGAATCGAGGCGCGTTCTTCGATTCGGCCGACAGGTTTGCAGGCCGGCCAAATATCCGAGCGTCAGAAGCAATTAGCCGTCAGCTTCAGCTGGCTTGACCGAGTCATGAGACAGGACAACAGCATCAGCAGCTTGACCTAATTTAGCAGCGTGAGAAGACCGTCTGTGCAGCCCCACCCAGTGTGTCGAGTGTCGATATTGAAGCAGACCTTCATCTCTGCTCCCGTCTCTTCCCCGTTCACCATCATCGCATACCTACAATTATGATCACATTGGCAAGAACAGCCCTTCGCGCGCGTGCGGCGCCCTCGCCGTTCCGCCATGCTGCCGCTCTCCGCTTCCAGTCGACCTCGGTCTCGCACGACCCCATGACCGGCGAAGCCACGGGCCTCAAGCATCTCGATGCCTCGGCCGTCGTCGTCACCCAGTCCAACGCACCTCGCACTCCTCCACCCTCGCAGAGTCTCGTCTTTGGCGCCAACTTCTCCGACCACATGCTCTCCATCCCTTGGAACAGCGGCAACGGTTGGGATGCGCCCAAGATCCACCCCTACTCGCCGTTGCAACTCGATCCGAGCGCCGTCATCTTCCACTACGCACCCTCGCTCTTCGAAGGCATGAAAGCGTACAAGGACGTCAACGGAAAAGTGCGCCTCTTTCGACCGGACATGAACATGAAGCGCATGAACACGTCGGCTGCGCGCATCGCCCTCCCTACGTTTGAGGGCGAGCAGCTGATCTCGTTGATCAAGAAGCTCGTTGCAATGGACAAGGGGTGGATTCCTTCGGAGCCCGGGCACTCTCTGTACATCAGACCAGCGTTGATCGGGACAGAAGCGGCACTCGGTGTGCACCCGACAAAGGACGCACTGCTGTTCGTCATCTGCTCCCCTGTCGGACCGTACTACAAGACTGGGTTCAAACCTGTCGCACTCGAAGCGGATCCAAACAAGGTACGCGCCTGGCCTGGTGGCACGGGTCAGTACAAGCTCGGTGGAAACTACGCGCCCGGTATCCTGCCCCAGTTGGAGGCCGCGAGGAGAGGCTACCAGCAGAACTTGTGGCTCTTCGGCGAGGAACACTGGCTCACCGAGGTAGGCACAATGAACCTCTTCGTCGCACTCAAGAAGGGTGATGGGGTGGAACTCGTCACTCCCCCACTGAACGGTATGATCCTCCCCGGTGTGACCAGGGACTCAATCCTCCACATCGCAAAGGATCACGTCAGCGGCAAGTACCCCATCGACTCGCTGCCCAAGAACCTCACCGTCTCGGAGCGCGAGATTAGCATCCACGAGGTCATCAAGGCGGAACAGTCGGGCGAGCTGATCGAGATGTTTGGCGCTGGAACGGCTGCTGTCGTCAGTCCTGTGGATCGGGTCGGGTACAAAGGCAAGGATATTAAGATCCCGGCTGGTGATGGAATTGGGCCGATTGCAAAGGCGATGTTGGAGAGGATCACCGATATTCAGCTGGGCAAGGTCGAGCATGAGTGGAGCGTTGTGGTTGACGAAGTGTAGAGAGGTGAGGACGAAGACGACGATTTATAATGCATGGTCTCGATACAGTTTCTTAGGTCTTCGAGAGCGTACGACTGTGTGAGGATCGTAGGCTGTGATGTCAATGAGAACGAGAGCGGACTCTGTTGAAGCGTCTCAACCCGAGCTTGCTCACGTTCGGTCGGCAAGCGAACTCAACGATCTCGGCTCTTGCGTGACCTAGACCAGCACACACCAACCTTCTACACGGATATACTGATTGCAAGAACCCACATTACACACTCGCATCGACTCTACGAAGTGTCCATGCGTTCCTCGCCCGCCGCCGCTGCCACAGGCGTCGGAGCGGTCTTTCCGATCTCCAACACGTCCTCTTTCCTGATCATATCGTAGATCTGCTCCTTGGTCCAGGCGCTGGTACCCTTGGGGAACTGGTACCTCTGTTCCTTCTGCACCCTTTCGTTCGGCGTCTCGTAGTTGCGCAGATACTCCGTCTTGCCTTTCTCGATCACGCACACGTCTACGTTGCTACCACTGCCCAGATCGTTGAAGATACCGCTGCTGATGGCTGCTGCGACCAAAGCGATGGCGTCTTGTCTCGACATATCCTTTGTCCATCCAGATTCGAATACTGCCATGGCAGCCAGGCTGCCACTGCCCATGGTCACATATGGCAGCTTATCCGTGCTTCCGTGTGGGGCAACGGTGAAGAGGTGCGGACCGGTTGCGTCGAATCCACCCAACACCAAGGCCGCCCCGATCTGCCCCTGATACTGGAACAGCCGCTGCTTCAACATCGTCATCGCCGTGACGACGCGCGGTTGACGCCCCGTGTTCAGCTCGTGCAGCTGCATGTTCGACGAGATGAGCTGCGTAACAAACTCGGTGTCCGCCGCCGTGCCCGCTCCACAGCATCGAATGTTGTCCGAAATGTAGTGGATCTTTTCGCAGTTCTTGTCGGCTACGATGGGACCTTCGGTTGCTCGTGTGTCGGCACCCAGGACGACGCCGTCTTTGAAGATCAAGCCGACAATGGTCGTACCGGTGGAGGTGGCTGTGAAGCCTCCAAGGCCTTGGTTGGAGAGAAAGGTGTTGCGTGCATAGTTGGAGAAGTCAAAGCCCGAGTTGGAGGTGCTCGAGCTGCCCGAGGCGAGAGTGGCTGCCATCGTCTGATGAGCCTGTCTTAGGTGATGTCGGTGCTGACGGTGATGTGAGCACGAGGCGAAGGTGAGATGGTGAGGATGCGGCAGGAAGGAAGTGGTGTTGGAGGTGGACAAAGCGTGCGTCTGGAAGCGCGTTATTTGGCAATGTGGAGTGATCGAGCTCTAGAGACAGCTGCGCAACCGCGAGGGAGACCAACACGCAAGCTCATTTCGCGCCGTGCCCGTTTCATAAGAGGTCTAACAAGCTCACATTTCTCGCCTCCACACCTTCTCGAGACCCTGACTTCCCCTGCTTCTCGAAGCACACTTTGACAGCCGCACACCATCACCTTTGCTCAAGATGACGCAGACACCATTCTTCACACCGACCGCTTCGGCCATCTCACTACAGGGTACGACACTGGTCATACCCGCTGTATCTATCGGCTCCGTGCCGCAGCTCGCCATCGACCTCTTGCTGCACGATGCGTCGCTGAAGCTCACGAAGGTGGGGCGATTCGATCCTGCATACTGCTTTCCGTTCGTCGGACCGTCAGATAGCGGGGATGACGACTTGACGACTGCGCTTGAGGGTAAGCCATCTCTCCTCTCCATGCTTCCTTTATATTCCTGATGGTGAAGCTGACAGTGAACCATCTTGCAGTCTTCTCCAACGGCACCCTGACAGTGATTCAGCAGCGCTCGCCGGTGTACAAGTCTTCCAGCGCCGCGTACATCACTGCGCTCACACACTGGATCTCAGAGAGCAGCTTCGCAGAGACACTGTGGCTGAGCTCAATCGACGCGGCCGCGCGGACGGACGAGGAGTTTTCCACGCCCATACTGTCCTTTCCCCCACCAGGGTCTTCTCCGTCTACACTGGCGCTGTCCAAGCTGTCCAGCTCGTATAAGACCTTCAATCCGCCACGCGACGCCTTCGCGCCCACAGCGCAGGAAGGTAAGGGGAGCGTACCGCACATCCCAGGCTCACTGCTCACAAAACGGCTGCTTGCCCACGTCGCATCTCAGGACAACCTTCGCGACAAGCTCGGTGCACTGCTCTACTTCGCCGCGGAAGGCGACACACGGGAAGACGCACACCATCTAGCCACCGTTGTCCTCCACCTTCTCTCCTCGTCACACGCATCAGCAGCAGAGTCACATCGGTCGTTCAAGGAGCCGCCCTCATGGTCCGCGCTCTTCGGTCAGCCCGCCGAATCTTCACTCTACGGCTAATCACTTGAATACCATATATACATTGCATTGCGCTTACGTTGAAGCGAGCAGACGCTCGAGAGCCTTCTCTGTGCGATAGTTGGACTTTTCGAGCGCGAGAATGACGTTGGCGCGCGTGAAGCCCATGCCGCAGAGCTGCTTGACGGGTGCCGCGTCGTCCGGGAGCGCGCCTGTGTAGTCCTCCGCCTCGGCGATGGCTGTTGAGCGAGCGGGGACGGGTGGCGGAGCGGAAGAGCTGAAGCCGGGAGGTGGGCCGGGGGGCGGGGCGTAGGTGCCGGCTGGGGCGGTGGGGGAGGTCACACCGGGAGTCGAGGTGGAGGTCACGGCAGTGTTGAGTGCAGGTGCGGGTGCGGCGGCGGTGGAAGAGGAGGTGGGGTCGAAGGCGTCTTCAAAGCTGAAGCCCGAGGATGTGCCGCGGTCAGCGGTGCTGGCCGAAGTTGAGCCTGCAGCAGCGCCGAGTCCGGCAGCTGCACCGACAGCTGGGAAAGCAGAAGCGGAACCGCTGAATGCGCCTGCGCCGGTCGTCTTGGGAGCACCAGCATTGCTATCGAACGCAGCATCGAAGTCGTCGAATGCATTGTTTGCTCCAGCAGCACCTGAGGTGGAAACACCTCGACTAGCACCGTCACCGCCCGCAGCAGCACCAGGAGCGCTGAACGACGGCACAAAATCGAAATCGTTGTCAAAGGCATCGTCAAACCCGGTCGACGCTCCGCCAGTAGTTGCACCTGTTGCACCTGCCGCAGCCGCTGTAGGAACCGCCTCAGAGGGACCGAGATCCTCGAATGCCGAATCAAAGTCGTCAAAGTTGCTGCCGCTTCCACTGTCGTTTGTCGCCTTCTGCTGCGGCACGGTCGAAGCTGCAGGAGCGCTGCCAAAGTCGTCCATGCCGAACGGGTTGGTGGACGCGCCGCTGGACTCGCCTACAGCCGTGACGGGATCAGCGGTTCCAGCAGTGGTGGTTGGCTCAGCAGCGAGCACGGTGGGGGCAACAGGACGAGCGTTGGCCGAAGATGTCGAGAGTGTGGTCGCGCTACGAACCGGAGCCGGAGGTGGAGCACGTCGGGCCCTCGTTGATAGAGTCGGGCTGGCACTGGGGTCTAGGCCGGTAGCAGGCTCCAAGGTCTTCTGCGAGCCAAGCAGCTGGCTGAGAGGCACATTGTCGTCCGCTGGCGTGGTGACGTTGGGAGTTTCGTCACCGTGGCCTCGTTCGCCCAAGGTCGAGGCGCCTGCACCGGCGGTCAACGCGGCAAGACCAATGCCACCGGCTGCAGCTGTACCTGCGCCCATGTGGCTGCTGTCCGCATCCTTAGTCTGCGCCGATTCAAGGGCGGAATACTCGTTGAGGTCGCTCGAGACGGTGTCTTGGCGGCTGACAGGAGCGATAGAGGTCGTCGATGCAGTGCGGCCGCCGATCTCGCCAATCGCAGTTGGGTCGACTGGAGCTGACGAGGCGGGGACCTCGGTCACATCTTCAAGGCCGCCGGGAACGGTGCGTGCACCGTCCTG
Source organism: Kalmanozyma brasiliensis GHG001 (assembly GCF_000497045.1). Lineage (NCBI taxonomy): Eukaryota > Fungi > Basidiomycota > Ustilaginomycetes > Ustilaginales > Kalmanozyma > Kalmanozyma brasiliensis. The sequence continues at coordinate 243,726 of NW_015961956.1, read as the reverse complement.
GTCTGCCTGTGCGTCGACGTCGGGGAAGCGATCCGCAGCGCCACCCACAGGCGTGTCGTATCCTCTAGCCTTGTAGCCGCCGACCTCCTCGGGTCCGTCATCCTCGTCATCCGAGCTGTCCTCATCCTCGTCTGCGTCGGCTGCGTCAGGACGGTTCATGTCTGCCGCGGTAGCGTCACTGCCGAAAGGTCCGGAGGCTGCCGGGTCGGACTCGAGCTGCTTCGATGGTTCGTCAGTGCGAAGTGCTCCTGCACCGAGCAGGCCTGCGCCAGCGCCAAGACCACCAGCAGCAGCTAGTTCAGAGGCATCGTGGCGACCACTGACGGTCGGCTCGGCACTCGATGCAGGCACGGCCTGAGCAGTGGCGCCGAAGTCGTCACCAAAGTTGTCGTCGAAGTCAGTTGATGTGGCCGGAGCATGACCCGGTGCAGAAGCAGAGGTGGCAGTGGACTCGGCGGGAATTGCAAAGGCATCATCAAATCCTAGACTGGAGACGCCCTGCTGCGGCTCGGTATCAGGGACTCCGAACGGATCTGCTTCACGGGTGTCTTGCTGGGTCTCGTGTGAGCCATCGTCGTGATGAGTGGCAGCAGCGACAACGCCACCCAGCACCGCACCTGCACCCGCGCCAGCGGCGAGCGAAGTGCCAACAGATGGGTGTTGACCCGTCGTGGGCGTAGCAGGCTGCGACCCTGCTCCAGCTCCAAAGCGGTCAAAGGGGTTGTAGCTTCGCGTGCTGGCGGCAGGACTGACCACAGAGTCGGCTGCAGTGCCACGAGAAGTGGGCGCCAGACCGGCAGCACCAACTTCTTCGTCGCCCAGCTCTCCTCGCTGCACCGCCTCGATCTCGCTAGCGGTTTTATCCTGATCACCCTCAGCAGTCGCGAGCTGCTTCTTGCTGATCGCAACGAGACCCTTCTGCTGCCTAGCATCCTTACGAAGCTTCTCCAGCTGCTCCTTGAGTGACTTGGTCTCGGTCTGGACGTCGTTCATGCGCTTCTTCATGTCACGAACGTCTTCACGGTCACGCATGAGGGCCTGCTCGAGCTCGTCCTTTTCGGCCTTGAGCGCGCTGAGCTCGCTCTCCTCGCGAATGACGTCTTCACGCAGCGTCTTGAGCTCGGCGCTCTGCTTCTGTTGGCGGTCCTCGAGATCCTTGACGAGTTTGGTCTCAGACTCGTGCTGACCTCGAACGGTGGAGAGGCGTGTCTCGAGCTCAGCGAGGGACGAGGCGTTCGTCGCAATAGACGACTCGAGGGTACCGCGCTGTGACTGCAGATCTGAGACGGCCTTCTCGGTGCTCTGGAGCTGGATCGACTTGTTGCCAAACTCGGCGCTCTGATCATTTCCACCTGCACCACCGAGTGCAGCACCAGCGCCGACACCTGCAGCGGCGGCTGGCGCGGCTGCAGCAAAGGTGCCAAGACGCGAGGTGGACGCCGAAGGCGAGGCAATACCAGGAGAAGCGAGGCCAGGCGACCTGAAAGCTGAAGCACTGCCGAAGCTTCCGCCTGTAGCAGCCGGCGACAGAGCCCTTGCAACAGGCTGAGGCTGGGCTGCCGTAGGCGTGCTTGAGCTCCCACCCCCGCCGAAGAAGTCATCGTCGAAGGGGCCAGGTGCAGAGCGCTGAGCCGCAGCGGTGCTACCAAATGGCGTGCTTTGTGCACCCGTGACTACAGGAGCTGCGGCAGAAGGGGCAATGAAAGCTGACGAGGCGGAGATGGCTGGCGCAGGCGGATCGTCGTCCATCAGAGAGAAGAGGTCCTTTTGGGTGTCGGACTGTTGCGGATTGACAGCAGCAGGAAGGTCCAAGCTCCGCATCGAGGGAGGCACGAGACTGGGAGGCAGCGCCTGCGGCAACGGCTTGCCAGCAAGCTGGTCGTTGATCAGATGCATCGCTACAGCGAACTCTTCCTTGGAGAGTGTGCCGCTCTGGGTGATGTCGGACAGGTCCCAGACGTGAGCGAGGACGGGTTCGGTGAGCTTGCTCTGCATGAAGAAGGGGACGACAGCAGCACCATCGAGCTTGCCTTGTTTGCTGACGTCGAGACCATCAAAGAATTGGTCGGCACGAGCTTTCTCGTCCGGCTTGACGTCCCAGGGAGCGGTCGCCGCGGGAGCGCTTTGCTGTGGTGGCTGGAAGGCCGGCTGGGGGAAAGAGGAGCCAGTCATCTGACGAGGAATGCCAGAAGAGCCAAAGCCAGAGGCAGAGCCGCCGGTGTTTTGAGCAGCGAGAGGCGAGCCCGGAAGGACACGCGAGCCAGCACCGCCGGATCCCTTGGCTTGTTCGTAGAGACCGGGAGGAAGAGCAGCGGGGATCGAGTTGAGCGTGCCGTTCATGGTGTTTTGGATGAAGTGCATGGCGATGATAAAGTCGGTGAGGTCCAACGCTCCACGAGCCTGCGTATCAGCAAGGTTCCAGATGGCACCGAGCTTGTCAAAGGGCAGCTTTGACTTGACGAAGATCTCCTTGGCGCGGTCGCCGTCGATGATGCCGCCCACAGGTCCGGAGTTGGCAAAGATGCGAGTATAGCGGGCGCGATCCTCGGTCTTGATCTCGATGACGCCGGGCATGTTGGTAGGAACGGCGCTTCCTGACTGGCCTCCGGTGAGCTGTGCGGTCAGTGGCAAATTGACGCCTTCCATGGTGGGTGGAGGTCCGGGACGCTTGGTGGAGGCATCAGTGATGGTCTCTCCTCGCTGAGCATGGCTGATGAGACGCAACGCGATACTGAAAGAAGGCGGTGTGAGGAAGCCATTGTTGGCACTGTCGGCCATGGCCCAAATCTGGCCGAGGACAGCGGGTGGGAGCTTTGATTTGGCGAAGAAGGCGACAGCCGCATCGCCAGTCACGATGCCTGTTCGCTCCGGGTCGGCGAGGTTGAAGAGATGCGCAAAAGCGCTCCTCTCTACTGGAGAGAGAGCGATCTGAGGCGTCGCGCCTCCTGCGCTTGAAGGTGCTGGGCTCTGCATATTGGCTCCAGCTGTTGCCGGTGCTGCAACCAGGTCTTGTGTCGCTCGAACGTCCGACCAATAATCTGTTCCTTGGATGGATGGAAGAGAAGCACTTGCAGGAGAGCAAGGATAAGATTCGAAGCAGGATCCGGGATGGAAGCCGAGAAGGATATAGCTGGATGGGAGAGGCGAGGATGGATGTGGGCGAAGGCTGTGCTTCCGACTTGTGTGTGTGTGCGCGGATGGAGAGAGAGCTTACGCTTGGCTTCGTCGGCGGACCACAAAGCCGAACGACAGGGTTCTCGCTTTGGATGACCACAGAGAGAGGCGAATCGACCGAATCGTCTCCACACCCACACACGCAGGAACCCTTTCGCTTGGCTCGTGCTCGGATGCCTCGCTCCTTCGGTTGTCAGCTCGCCGCCGATCTTCCAAGCTGCGCTCTGCCGTCACAGATGCAGATTCAATTTTGCATATTGTTAGACCATCGTTTCATCAGGGGGAGAAATCGCAGCTCACCAGCACGATCAAGTGTTGAACGCAGACCTCTTGCATCGACATCACTCAAAGTCATCCCTGCAAGATCATCTTGGGTCGGAATGATCAAGCCGGACGACAGTAAGACTAAGGACGTGCTATGGGTATATTGCGGTCTATCGTCAGACAGCTTATAAATAAAGCGTCAGGAATCAGTCTGCTTCGCCAGCATATCTTTGAGTTGTTGAACCCGTGTGCGCATGCTTGCACATCGGCTGTTCACGCAAGAAGCAAAGCAGGGTCAGTATCGGCCTCTCTGATCTCTTGACAGATTTGCTGAAGTGCAACTTACTCTCGTATGAGCTGTGTCTCTTGCTTCCGCCTCTCGAGCTGCATCTGCATGATGAGCTTGAGTGTCTCCCTGGCCTGCACTGGTCTGAGCTCGTTGATCAGGAATTGCATGTTGACCACCACATTCTGCATATGCTTGAGCCTGTCCTTTGCTTCAGTCGACTGTGTCCAGAAGCCGGGATTGGTTGCCATCTGCTGCTGTTGCTGTTCGGGAGTGAGGTTGGGATCTGGCACAGCGGGCACCCAGACGTCGTAAGGCTGTGCTGGTTTCAACAGGTCGGCTGTGATCTCTCGGTAGGTCTGCAGCAGTGTCTGAAGTAGTGTCAGAAGCAGCTCTTTGCGATTTGTGCCTTCGAGTGGGTAGAGGACTGGGATCCCCAGCTGCTCCAATGTTGGCGTGACGTCAGGTATGGGCCAGAGCTGACCAAACACGGTGTATCCGCCATCTTCTTCGATCCAGTCGACGTTTGGCGGCTCGAGGTCCGCTTTCAGGTCAAAGTCGGGCAGGTCGGCTGCGTTTGCCCCTGCGTCGTGACCCTCGACAGCGTCCATCTCCACGTCTTCTCCCTCTTGCTTATCATTGGACCTTCCCAACAAAAGAAAGCCATGCTGCCGGAGAATGGCAGTCTGCCTTTTAAGTCGCTCAGCTGCATTCAGCTCTTCCCATGGTGTCTCGTCGTCTGCTAGTGGATGCGAATTGAGAATCTCGAGATACCTCAGATTGCGCTTCGTGAACTTCTTGTAAACCTGCGGCGGTGGTGGGAAGAAGGACGTGCTGATCTGGTTCGAGTTGGAGGGCCCGGCTGCGGCATTGTCTCCGGCACCCTCTTGCTGCTGTGATACAGCCTCGTCGTACTCCTCTTTCATCGTGATGGACCCGGTTGACGGTGGTTTAAAGAGTGTGTTGCCGGAGAACAACACAAACACGTTGACCCTTGATTGGCTCTGAGCAGCGAGGCCCCGTGCATTGATCCGAGATCCGACCATTTTTGCAAGTGGCGAGCTGCTGCAATCTTCCAAAATTGGCATCAAGTCTCGAGTCACAGTCAAGGAGCCCTGCGTTAGACTTGAACAACACCTTCCACCACTGCTTCTACCATCCATCTTGAGCTATACGCAACATCGGCGCCATGAGCAAGACACTTGACACCTCAAAACGCGAGCAGACGATCAACCTCGGTGCTGGTCCCAGCTCGCTCCCCACCTCGGTCCTGCTCGAAGCTGCCCAGGGCATCCTCGACTATGACGGCACAGGCATGGGCCTTGTCGAGCTTTCGCATCGATCAAAGACATTCCAAAAGCTGATGGACAAGACAGAAGCCGACGTGCGAGCTCTCCTCAATGTCCCGGATACCCACGCCGTCCTCTTCCTTCAGGGTGGTGGCACGGAGCAGTTCTCGGCTACGGCGCTAAACTTGCTGGCTGCGCACGCCGTCAAGAATCCAGACTACTTCAAGTCGAACGGCAACAAGGGCCCACCCTGCGACTACGCCGTGACTGGCTCGTGGACCGCCAAGGCTGTCAAGGAAGCTGCTCGCTTGGGTGCCACCACCAACGTCGCGATTGACTCACGAAAGGTCGACGGCGCCAACGGCAAGTTCGGCTCGATCCCACCCGTCAGCGAGTGGAAGCTGAGCCCAGTCGAGAGCAAGCCGGCCATGCTGTACTACTGCGACAACGAGACGGTCGACGGTGTCGAGTTCCCCAACCCCGGTTTCCCGATCAACGATCTGCCAGAGGACTACCGCAAGGAGGTGCCCCTCGTAGCCGACTGCTCGAGCAACATTCTCTCTCGCCCCATCGACGTCGCTGCGCACGCCATTGTCTTCTTTGGCGCCCAGAAGAACGTTGGTCCCTCCGGTACCACTGTCGCTATTGTTCGCAAAGATCTCATCGTTGATCCCGACCAAGGCGTGCCGAACGGAGGCCCGCGCATCCCCACCACGCTGGTGTACAAGAACATGCTCGACAACGGCTCGCTGTACAACACCCCACCCATGTTTGCCATCTATGCCTCTGGTCTCGTCTTCGCAGACTTGCTGCAGAACAAGGGTGGTGTCGCCGGTGCGACGGAGCGATCCGAGAAGAAAGCCTCGCTCATCTACGGCCTGATCGACAATAGTGACGGCGTCTACCTGCCAACGGTGCGACAGGCTTCCGCGAGGAGCAGGATGAACGTCACCTTCCGCATCTCAAGGGCGGGAGAGAATAAGCCCGATGAGGCACTGGAGGAGGCTTTTGTCAAGAGGTGCGCCGAGAGCAACATCGTTCAGGTCAAGGGCCACCGATCCGTGGGCGGCATCCGCACCAGCCTGTACAACGCTGTAACGGTCGAGGAGACACAGAAGCTGGCAGAGGTCATGACAAGCTTCATGGAGGACGTCAAGGCTGGTAAGCTTTGACACAGATGTATCTAGATTTGCAATTCATTCACCTTTTGACTTGCGTTCATTATGGTTCCTGACTGACCGATGAATCTGCCTTAGTCTCGTCGGGCGCTGACTGCTCCTTCTCCCTGAGCCTCTTCTTCTGCTTCTTCTTCTTGTTCATCTTCTTCTTGCGTTCCTTTTCGATTTGCCGGTCGATCCGACTACCGCCCCCCTCGCCTCTGACCAGCTTCTCGAGCGTCAGACTCATCCTTCGCCGAGCGAGTTCGCGGTTCCGATCGCGTGACCTGGTTTCTTGACATGTCAGCTTGGTTCCTGTCGGAAGGTGAGTGAGCTGCACGTTGGTCGAGAGCTTGTTGATGGCTTGGCCGCCAGGCCCTGAGCCTCGAATGAACTTTTCGGCGAGGTCCTTCTCGTCGAGTATCAGAGGATACTTGCGTGAGCCTGGTTGCAGGGTGTAGTCACCAGCGGTGAACCAGTCTGGCAGCTCCAGGCTGGTGTTCGACTTCGAGCTGGAAGACGTCACAGGCGACTCCTCGGCAAGCTCGCTTCTATCGATGATATCGTCCAGACTATCTGTTGTTGATCGCGAACGATTGGAACGTCAGCGTGAGCCCTTTGACTTTCCAGCACAAAGGCGTGATTCGCAGTACTCACACACCGACTTCCTCCTCGAGCCACTCTTGTGCTGACTCGGCACCCTGTTTCTCCTCAACATACGTGTATCGATCCAAGCTCTCGTCGGCCTCCTCCTCTCTCTCGTGTTCGATGCGGTGCACATCATACCACGGTACATGTTTGTCCTGCTGTCGCTGCAGCTCTGCTTGACACCACACCACGCGCACGGGGAAGGTGGCTTCGAAGTCGAATTCGGCAAGCTCTCCCGGCAAGAGCTCAGGATGATCCTTGCGCAAGTACGCATTGTTGATAGGTGGGTCGATCAGCTGTAGTGCCGTGAGCGGCCGCGACGAGACATACGTCTGTGCAATCAGCGAAGCAGGTCCTCTTGTGATCATGACGGGTGGAAAGGGCGGAGCTGAGCCAGCTTGACGCAGAGTTTCGATCGCATCTTTCTCGAAGAGCTCCATGAGCTTTGACGAATCTTTGATGTCGGATAACGGCTGATCCGGGTCTAGGTCGAGCAGGACGGACTCGTAGCCTTGGGAAGAGAAGTGCTGGATCCATTGTGAGAAGGCTTCTGCGGCGGGCGCTGACGATGTCCACTTGGAGGCTGTGAGAAAGATGATGGGCGTGGGAACTTCTCGAGGGGCTGACGAGGAGGCTGGGAAGATTTTGAGCGTCGACTTGAAGCGTTTGCTGTTCATCCGACTCGATGATGTAGCGGCTCGCGGGGCGATCCGACAAAGTGTAGAGGTGCTCGCCGCGTAGCGCAGCCCGTATGCTGCTGCGGACGCTGTGCGGAGCATCGTATGTAGCGAACGCTGTCGCAAGCGCTCCGATGTAGACGGTCAATGTGTGTGACAAGAAGGAGGATGAAACGGAAGCAAGCCGAAACGTCAAAATTGATTCAAGCTCGGAAGGTGGCCGATGCTGAGTGACCGAGCGAGCTTCGAGTTCGGGTCAGGGTCCAAACTGAGCTTCCCAGGGACCCCGCATGCTGGGTTTCCACCGACCCACCTTACAGCACTGGCCGCTTCATCCTCACGACCATCACATTGGAGCTCGTCTGTTCTACACACAGCACCACATAGCTGCACCTGGAGCTGTCAAAGAGGTTGCTTTTACTCTCCGTCCTCGACAATGGCGCCCTCAGCGCCAGCCCCGTCGAACGAGCCCATCAAGCGGGATCGAGACTCATTGACGCCTCTGTCCACCGGCTCACCTTTGACGGAGATCGACGAGCTTGAGTCAAAGCGGCCGCGTCTCGACCTCGCAGCATCCACACAACCAGCTGAATCTTCAACTCAGACGGCGAGCAGCTCATCAAACCGAGAAGGCGAAGTCACCATCCTGGCCGGCCTCCACCTCCCTCTCAACGAAGAAGTCTTCAAGACCTTCTTCCAGTACGCACACGACCGTCACGATGCTTTCCTAAAAAGGAAGGAGGGCAACTCGCAAGAGGACTGGACTACTGATCCAGTCCTGCGATCTACGAAGTTTGCCAACGTCTTCAGGGTGCTCGATCGCTCGACACAGTATGTCCTGACCAATGTGGTCCAGGATGGCCCACAAGACCAACGCGAGGTGTGCTTTCGCATTATCCTCTTCAGATCCTTTGCCCGTATCAGCACGTACGAAGTCATCAAGAGCGCTTTGGGAGGTGCTCCGACGCTGGCAGGATTCTCGCCGGCCGCCTACGAAAACATCCTCCTGCCGCATATCGGCGCCGGTAACCCAGTCTATGGCAGCTCGTACTTCATTCCAGCTCCGAGGGACTTCAAGACGCAGTACCCCTTTCAATCTACATTGCGGCTGATCCAGCTCATGATCAGGACTGGGCTACCGGAGAAACTAGCCGAGCTGCATCATATGCGAGATGCTCACTCACTACTGGTAACCTGCCCAGGCCTAGGACCCTTCCTTGCTATGCAGTTGCTGCTCGACCTCAATCTCTCGGAACACTTTGACTTCAACGAAGAAGAATTCGCAGCTTGCGGACCTGGGTCACGCGCCGGCCTGGTCGAGATCTTCGGCAAGTACGTCTCGGGCTTCGAGCTCGATGCGATGCGCTGGATCCAGGCCAATCAAGACCACTACTGGGCCAAGTACGGCATCGCGAATGTTCCGCATCTGTGTCCGGCGCGCAAACCGGGCCTCAACGTCGTCGATATCGAACACACCCTGTGCGAAGTGTTCAAGTATCGCCGTGCGAAGGGCCGAATGGAAGCAACGCCTGCTGTGGGTCGTTCTGGCAGACGGCGTGGTCGCGGAGCATCCTCAGCCGCCACACCCACGCCCTCTCCCCGTCCCATCAAGACTGAACGCCCGATCAAGCTCGAGGACGATCAGGACGGCGTGGACGGTCTCGACTTCGACCATATCCGCTCGAACGGCTCGAAAACATCTGCCCCTGAGAAGGTCAGAACTTTCGCCGCCACGAGCTCGACGGTCACAGGCCACCTACCGGCCAAATGGCTTGTCCCTCGTCCGCCGGACAACTACGAGAAGCCCCCTCCCATCGACCGCAGCGGCGAAGAGGTGTATGAGGTTAGCCACATTGTCACCATCACGCCGACGCACAGCAAGTGTCTCGTCAGGTGGAAGGGCTTTGGACCCGAAGATGACACGTGGGAGCTAACAGAGGAGCTATGCAGTGGAGGGGCGAAGGAGGCAGTGGACGAGTTCATGAAGTGGCTGGCAACGGTGCGAGATGAGATCACGAAGATGCTCGAGGAGGAGAAGAAGGCCAAGAGGGAGTTGGAGAAGATGTCTGCGTCGAGTTTGATGGACAGCAGTCCCAAGAAGGGGGCGAAGAGGACAGGAAAGGGCGCTGCGGCGACTCCAGGGTTGCCGTTTGCGAATCTTCCCCTCAGTCTACCTTTCTGATGCCAATCACACACATTCGAATCATCATACATTCGGTCTCAATGAAAGTAGCGTGAGTCCAGGGGTATATTTCGCACATATTCTGCCAGACTGTCACCCACAGCTCCCCTCGAGCCGCTCCAACTCCCGATCATCCTCCTCGATCTGCTCCCTGAACCACTCTGGCAGCCCATCCTCCGGAAAGACCACCAGATCCGTATCGAACATCTCGACGAACCTTTCGTTGGTCGCTCTGGCCCTGTTCCCTGCGAAATGCCTGTACTCCAGGAGGATCGTTGCAAAGTTCCACCTCTGCAGCTTCCGGAGACACCCTAGGAGCACACCGATCTCGTGGATACCTGATGTGTCCGTTACCAGCACTGGATGGTAGGACGAAGTGAGGAGGATTTGCAGGCTGTCTTTGACGAGCTCTTCCGTGAGTGTTGGGGATGACTGATGGTGTGTAGGCGAGGGGGTGAGGAAGGAGGTTGGCTGGGTGGTGTGTAGGAAGGAGAGGTCGAGTGCTGGTTCCGAGTCGTCAGTGGTGTTGAGCGAGAGAAGGTCTTCGGAGCCCCATCGCTTGAGACCAAAGTGAAGGAATCGGATACCGTGCTTGCGGCAGAATGCGGTGAGACTCGGCGAGGGCAGCTCGGCGGTCAGCGAGAGGATCGTGCGCAGTTGGAGCGTGCGCAGAAAGGTATGATTGGAGGGCGTTGGTGTAGCCGAGCGGTAGATCTGCGGTGCTACCGAGGCGAAGAGCGCCGGTGGTTCGACGAGCGAAGCGGTGGGTATCGACGCTGAGGACGAGTGGTGATGGTGGTGGTGGTGATGCGAATGGGAAGATGATGATGTGGACGCCTGCTGGATTGGCGTCGACGAAGAAGGCGACGTACTCAGCTTTGATGATGTGCCCGAGGGCGGTGCGAGGTGTACGCTTGTCATTGTGATTCCGTCCTGGGTGGATGAGGATGAACGACGAAGCGGAACAAGAGGTTTCGTCGTGGTGGTCGTTGTTGGACCCTTGAAAACGTCAAAGCGGAACTCGGTTCTTCATCCTGCAGAAGCCTCCACTTCCCAAGCTCCCTCTTCCACCTCGTCCTCACCCGCCCCGACACAACACTGTCATGATGCTGTGAATGCGTCCAACTGATGGGCAGGTTCTGCACTGACGACTCTCAGACGGTGTTCAAACATGTCGCTGTGTCACGGAACGCATAGGAAAGAAACGCCGCTTTGACGAAGGCAACATCGCATGACCGCCATAACGATCCTGACGCTTCGAGGTGGCGTCTCGATTCATTCACATCTACTTTGCTGCTCAACGACCGGTCTCATCACGAAGTCACGCTCTAAGATCGAGATGCACAGGCGTTCAAACAGGCTCAGCGGGCAGCTGGGCAGCTCACCTCCATCTTCTAGCATCGAGTTGCTAAGCAGCACTCGCCTATTGAGTACCAGCACCAACGCTGTCGCGGGACCTCCCTCTCGCGCTGCTGTTACGGTCGACACACAACAGCATCCAAGTGGCTCAACTATACCCCTCGAAGATTGGTCCCTCGCAGCGCTGCAAGCCGAGGTCAAGCGATACGGCTTCAAGGTCTCCCGCAAGCGATCTACGCTCATCGACCAACTCAAAGCTGTCCATGAGGCGCTGCAACGCTCACAAATTACGAATGGGGCCTCAAGCATCGGAGACAACCATAGCGAAGCGACCGCGCCGTTAGAGCGGACACCATCAATGAGGGCGAAACGAAAGCTCATCCTCCCCGATTCTTCAATAGCTCGCGAGTTTGCGGCAGAAGGCAAAGGCAAAGGCCGCAAGAGCGACCCGTACGTCCTCGACGTCAGCTCTGACTCGGACCAGCCTTCCTCACCCGTCGCAAGTGGCGTGCAAGCAAGCGAAGAAGCGGGCGACTACACGCTCCAACTCGAGCTTGAAGCCCTGTCTGCCACTGATGGCTCCATCCCTTCCTCACCAGACGTTCCACTTTCCACCACCTCTTCACCTCTGAAACCACGCCGCGGGCGCTCTCGCTCCCTCTCCACCTCACCCGACATACCCCTCGCCACCTCCCTCGCAGAAGAAGAGGAGCTGGCAGTGGAACCAACGCCCGCCCTAGCCACAACAATGACGACCGCCATCCGCTCCAACCCCGCCCTGTGGGATCGAGTCCTCAAATACGAGCCGATCAGCTTCGACGAGTTTGTCAGCGTCGCAACGCAGAGCGGGCTCAGCATGGCCGCGGGCAAGAGCAAGGAGGAGCTGCGGACGTGGTTGGATCGGCAGTGCATCTGTCACTACTCAAATGACCTGACTGGGCCCAGGAGTCGACACTGAGGCACAAACGGTGTGGCTGTCAAGATATGGATGCAATGGAATCTGAAAATTGGGGACCTAAGGATGACAAGAACGAAAGGAAACGCATCGAGCGTGAGGTGAAGACGAAGAACGACGAAATTGTCGGGATCAAGAGCTCTCAACGGGAGCACCCTTCTGCATCGGCGTGCCGACGTGGCGGTGCTCATTGTCGTGGCTCATCGAGACGTTCTTGCCCGCATCGTGTGCCGTGCCCTCGCTCTTCAACACCCCCGCCTGGCGCAGACAGGTGGTCAACTTCTTGCGTTCCTCTCGGTCGAGCTTGCTGGGCGTCTCGACGCACACCTTGCCGTCGTTGACCTCGACGATGCCCTTCTTGTTCCTCGCGTGCTTCTCGATGCTTCCCTGGCGGAGCTGGCACTTGTAATCGCAGTGATCCTCGTCGTACTGTGGGTGGAGGGATTGCTTGATCTCGTCGTCGTGGAGGGTGTGGTTAGCGACGTCTCTCTTGCCGAGCAGGTTGAGGTAGTCTCCACCACCCGAGTTGGCTGCCCACCAGAGGAGGTCGCGAGCGCTGCCGTCGCCGTTGAAGTAGCTGTTCATCGCCGACGGGTAGGGATCGGGTTTCTGATCGACCGGGAACCCACCCAACCACGCAGATCGTTGAACGTAACCCACCGAGTGCATCCACTGCACGGCGCGGATGTGGAAGTCCTTGATCTGGGCCTGTGTGCCGCGACTGGCCTGCGTAATGCCGTACTCGGTCACCCAGATGGGCAAACCGTACGCATCGTGCACCGACTCGATCCAGGCGGTGAACTTGTCAAAGTCCCTCCAGGAGCCGTACCAGTGGATGGCGATGAAGCTGATATCGCATCCGAGCCGCTGGCAGGCGGACATGAATTTTTGCAACCATTGCATGTTCCAGCAGACCTGGGGAGATCCGACCTTGACACCGCGGTCGGCGAACGGTTTGAGCTCCTGCATCCACAATCGTGCCGCCGCTTGAGGTCCCACATCGGACTGCCCTTGCACATCCGGCTCGTTGAAGGCTAGCATGTAAGTGGGCAATGCGCCGGCGTTCAGTTCGTTCTTTACCGCGTTCCACTTGTCCCACTTGGAAGGGCCCCAGAAGGTGGGCACGTAGTCGAGACCGAGAGCGTCCAGCTCGGGGACGCGCGTATCCTGCCAGTGGTGGTAGAACGAGATGTCGGAGCGACCGGTCGACTTGAGACCTTTGATGCAGGACGGGTCGCAACCCCAGGGCACACCGAGCTGATGGCTCGTGATGGTCCCGGTGGACCTTTGGTGGCCATGTCGAGCTTTGTGCTTTTTGCCGTCGACGATTGCGACCAGCGCAAAGGCGAGCAGGGTGGCAAACGTGCCGAGCTTCATCGTTGGAGTGGTCCGACTCGATAGAGGGGTGAAAGAGTGTGGTGAAGGAAGGGACAGTTGGTTGAGGAGAGGGAAGAGGGTTGAGTGAGAATGAATGAAGATCAGAGGAGGGGCACGAGGAACGAAGAGCGCAGAGGGAGGTGATTATAAGTGGGGTGCTGAAAGTCGAGTACGCTGCTCAGGGGTCTCGCACGTCTCTCAGTTCCGGCCGGAGCGCTTAGTTCGCTAGGAACTCAGCCAAGGGAAAAGCATCAGATGCAGCGTTGTCAGAACTCTGGCCTCTACACAGGCGCCAACACTTGGCAGACAATGGCTCTCAAAGGGCTATTGTAACGACAATGCACAGAGTCGAAGCTTTGAAGTCACGTCGCTTCTGCCATGCCTACGCCTTGATGACAACCCTTCATACCCACATCACATTGTCTCCCCCGACTCGTCACGACAAAGCCTTTTTCCACTCCATCACAAAGGGAGCAAGTGGGTCTAGTCCGAGATGAGCGCTTCATGGTGGCGTAGTGGACTTTGACAGCTCAAAACAGTTTCAAAGCCAGCACAGTGGGCGGAGATCGCGACGCAAGGCGATGCAACGACCTGCAAGCCCGCTTTTCCACACAAAGGGACAGAGTGGGGTTCCGACGTGCACGGCGGCTGCGTCTGCGTCTGCAGCTCAAAGCATGTATCTTTCAGTCCAGAGAATATCCCTTCAAGCTTCTTGCGGGTCAGGCAAGGGGCGGACAATGGACAGCACGAACCTTCGGCATCGACGATCCGCAGGTGGTCCAGACCGCAGGAACGAGGCTCGAGCGACCGCTCCTGCACGCACCTTTGTTCTCCCGACTCGATTCTAGCATCAAAAATTCGATTGTTCTTCGTTCGAATTCCAACGATTCTGCATGCAATCTAGTGAATGTCGTCTCCCCCTACCAGCACCGCGAATCCGGCGCCGATCAGCGTGCATCCGAGGACGCTCAACCACTTCAACGGGTGGCCCAGCAGCACATCCGCGATCTCGACCAGGATCGTCGTCATGAGACAGCTCACCGACGCCAGCACGGGTCCCCATAGGGAGAGCAGGATCATGAAGGCGGCATTGAAGAAGATGCCGCACAGGCCGACCATGGCGAGCGAGAGGTAGGTGCGCACGTTGTGCGGCGCCTCGAGCGTCTCCCACCCCAGCGCGTCCGCGGCGAGGATGAGGATCCAGAAGGTGGTGAATGTGGTGAGGCCGATGCCGGCGGTCATGACATTTGCGTGCAGGCCAAACGGCAGGGGCGGCGGGATGGACGGGTCGTGCTGGACGTTGCGGTACGAGGACGTCCTCCGGCTGGGGCCAGGCCGCGAGGAAGCGGCGTCAAGGGAGGTGCGCAGATCGTCGGAGGAAACGGGATGCGTGAGGAGCTGCGAGCGCGTGCGATGCAAGCGAGTGGCGCCAGAAAGAACTAGTCGCTCTTCATCCTCGTCTAGCTCCGATTCGGTGATCTGGGACTCTTCGTCCTCGTCTCGGTGCTTGGGCTGACCATTTGAGATGGGAACCGCCTTGGCATGCACACGCACCTTGTCGGCTGCAACTTTGACCGTCTTGCCTCCATTGTCATCGTCGAAAGGTTGCGCAGGTTCCGGCGGAGGAGTGATGGTGAAATAGTCTGAACGTTCCGTTTCCAGCAGCTTGTCCGCTACCGTCGAGTACCTTCTCGCGTGTGTTGATTCGCGCCTTTTGAGGTCGACCTCTTCCTCGTCTTCGTCGTCGCCAAGAACGTGATGGCCGGCTTCTTCTAAGCCTTTGCCGAGATCGCCATTGGTGCCATTTTGCCGTGTCTCCGACTGTGATGCGCCAAGCAGTCCTTCCGTCTCGTGTCGTTGCGGCCCATCCTCCTCAGCTGCTTGTGAATAGCGGACGTAGCTGCGCGAGCGTCGGTTGCGACCGCCGGGCACCGCCGAATACATCTCGGCCTGCTTCTGCTCGTCTGGCAGCGTGCCAATGAGCTTGAATGCCATCTCGTACGCTGCCATCGTCACTGCTCCGATAAATGCAAGCAGATCGCCGAGAGCAGGGTTGTGAGCGCTGTTGACGGGCGGTGACGGTTGCCCGGGGTCCTCCCTCTTGCGCAGCATACGAGCCACGATTGACTGTATCGAGCGTCGGACCACTTCTTCGGCTGGACTGTCATCTGCTGGCGGCTTGCCGTGTATGGGGTCGAATGGCTTTGGCACTTTCCTGTGGTCGGCGCCGCCATACGCAACGACTATGACTCCGAAACATGCCAGCAGTACGGAGAAGACTTTGCGCTTCTGCCATTTCTCCCCGAGAAACCAGACCGAGAAGACGAGCGCCCAGACCGAAAAGGTGTTGTAGATAGCCGTGATGTCTGCCATCGACGTCATGGGCACGGCGCAGTACCAGCTGAGCGCCGGCACTGTGATGCCAACCGTCAAGATGGCAAAGAGGCCTGCGAGACGGAGGACATTGAAGCCAAACTTTTGCTCAAGAAAAGATGCCGGCCGCCGAGTCAAGCTTTCCGCCGCCTGCTCGTCCCACTCGGCGCCATTTGTCGGTATCCCCCTTCCGGAAGCCTGGCTTAGGCGCTGCCGCACGGCGTCAGCCCTTGGATCTGGTAACGTAGATGCAGGTGTTTCGAGCTGCCATCGAAGGTTCTGTGCGATGAGATGAAGATAATGTGTGATGGGTCGTCCTGTGGTCCATTTAAGGAAGAAGAGATGCATCGGAAAAAGCAGGAGGAAGGCGCTGTGCCCAAGATATAGCGATAAGAAAGGCTTGCGGTAGTTGAGAGATTGCTGGACATATTGGGCGAACTCGGTCTGGAGCGTGTATGCAAAGAGGCTGAGTACAAAGGCGAAGATGGCTTTGCTTCCGCCTGGCAGGCTCATAAAGCCCGGCTTCTTGCCTTTTGTGTTGTGCGCTGTTGTCGCATCGTTGTCCGATGGGTCGCCGGCATAGCTATCGCGAAAGATGTTGGTCGACATGCTGAGTATATGCGGTGCTGCGACGCGTAGGATGTTCCGTGAGGTGTTATGTCAGGATCGGAATTGGGTCCTTCCGTTGAGGTGTCTATCCTAGGAGCCGTGAGAAGGAGGACGTAGTCGGGACCCCTGCCGAAGCATCTGTGGAAGAACTCGCCGGTGCTGCCGATGGTGAGAGCGAGGATCGAGCAAGTCAAGACCAGGAGTGAAGAAGCGGAGCAGATCCTGGCAAGCTCATCTCCTAGTGCTGAGTGAGAGTCCGAAGCTGCTGGGCAGATGAATGATGGTGGCTCGGAGGCGTCGCCGTCTTGCTCTTGGGTGTCGGATCTGCTAGTTTTCTGCAAAGGTGTTTTGTGTTGCATTCAAAAATCGCCGTTGGCGAGGAGGCCGAATCTCGGGATGCGAGTCCAACACGGACGGGCCACGTCGATTCTACTCCTGTCGCTGCAACCTCCTCATCTTTCACGCAGCGCACCTACATCGGCTTGCCTCCTCTCCGTGAAAAGCTCGAGCAACCATGGCATCAGCTACAGCATCGAGCTCGCGCTCGCCTATCCCGCCAGACCTCGTCGCTGTCCACGCCTCGTTCCAGCGGTACGGCCAAGATGTCATCACTCACCAAATCCCACGCTTGCAATCCTGCAAGAGCGCATCGCTCCTCACCGACTACGAGGCCGAGATCATCTCCTCAATTGACGGCCTCAAGCGACAAGTCACCGATCTCAAATTTGCCGTTGACGAAGCCGAGTCTGACGCGGAGCGTCGCGAGATCGCCTCTTTAGCCGCTTCCTCGAGTCAACAGCTCGAAGAGTGAGTCGCTCACCCTCGTCCTTCCGTCCCAAGATGTTCAACTGACACCTTCTCTCTTCTCTCGAGCAGAATCAGGCAATTGACGCGCAAATCCCTCCTCGCAGCGCGGCGTAGCATCGAGTCCGCACGCACCGCCGACGCCCGTGCCGGTCTCCAGCTCGCCGCCGACAACGCCAAGGAGCGCACTGGCGGCCGCCCCGGCTCTTCGGGTGAAGACAAACTTATGACCGCCTCCCAAGATGTGACCGATGCCCTCCGTCGCACCGTCTCGCTCATGTCCTCCGAACTCGAAAAATCAGCCATGTCCTCCCAGCTGCTCGAAGAGAGCTCTCAGACACTGTCCAGTTTGTCGTTCCAGTACGGATCGCTGACGACGCTCATGACCAATTCGGCCAAGATGATCAAGACGATGGAGAGGGAGGATTTGATCGGAAAGGGCATGGTCGCGCTATCGATGCTGTTCTTCTTGGGATGTGTCGGGTGGATCGTTTATGTGCGGCTGATTAGTAAAGGCATTGGGCTGGTGGGTTGGATGTTCAGGCTGTTCGGGCTGGATAAGCTTTTAGGAGGGATGGCGGGGAGAGGAGGAGAGGATGTCAAGGAGAAGGCCGGACTGCTGAAGGAGACAGCGAAAGAAGTGTTAAGCAGCAAGATAATTGCAGATGCGGCAACGGCAGTCACCGCTGCCGTGACAGCGATCACCTCAGCCGTCTCGGCAGCTACAGCAGGTGCGGCAGCACAGACAGGCTCAGCGAAGCAGCGAGTGGAAGAGAAGGTCATGGATTTGCAAGACGACCTGGAACAGCTAACGGAGACCGTTATGCAGCAGAGACCAGCAGTAGACGAAGCAAAGTTGCCAAAGACTCGTCAGAACACGCTCCCTGTCGAGCATGTCGAGTTGTAATGGAAAGTCAGATTCGCTCATTCAGTTGCGTCCTTCGGTCGGGAGCTTTCTAGGCACAGAGCAACGGGCACGATAACAGATATGAAATGCTAGCTGCTGAGATTCAATCTAGGTAGGACGACTCTTCATGCCGATGCCGCAGGCACTGCAGCACTCACACTCCCACCTAGCTGACCCGGAGCCGTCTCCTCCGCTGCTACCACCACGTTCTCCTCCGGCTCTACAATTTTGCTTCCGATTCTAGGCCTCGAAGCTGTCGTAACAAACTCGGTCGGCACGGGCAGCTTTGCGCTGGCCAACCTGAGCGCCTCCTTTGCCACCTCTGGTCTGATCTCCACGGGCCCGCCGATTTCAAAGATCACCTTGCCCATGTTGGCTCTGCAGGCCCAGTATTCGAACGTGCCCTTTCCTTTGCCCATACGTGTTTCGTTGCCCTTGATGCAGACGGGGATGTCGGGGAAGACGCGGAGGAAGACTTGGGCTCCTTTGACCACTTTGAGCTTGCGCTTGAGTGCTGTTTCGGCGGCAACGAGCTGTTTCGCGGACAAACGGGCGGGAGCGAGAAGACGGATCCCGTAGGCGCCCTCTTGGACGGTGGTACCCTTGGTGGAGCCACCGGTGTTGAATGGGATCGTAATCTTGTGCGCCTTGCGGTACTTTGTTCGTCGTGGCGCGAGGTTTCCTTTGTGACGCACACCGCCGAGGGATGACAGATGTGTTGATGAGGAGGGCGACAGTGAAGGACGAGCTGAGGAGGTCATGTGAAGCGATCGTACAGATGATGCTGAAAGTCGCGAGGCTGAGGCGATAGATGAAGGACCAGCGGCGGTGCTGGCGAGACCTAGCCGGCCGAATGCGGCAGTGAGTGATGACAGCATGGCCGGGCTATCAGCTCAACAAACGATTGCTTGAGGCTGAATTGTATGGGCGAGGTGTGGGATGATGATGTAGAGAAGCTCGACGAGATCGTATGGTCTGCACCTGCAGAGGATTCTTCCGAAAATCTCGACAAGGCAAGGTCAGATCACCGATCCCATAATTCTTCCATCTCAGATCGCATCCGAACTCCGAAAGCTCGCCGGCCGACTGCGTGTTTGACCTCGAAACCTCCACACCTGTCATCGACTCAGCATCATCCATCATCCTCATTTCTTCTCTCCCATACGACAACGTCGACATCGTTTCGACTCACCGCGACGACCCCTTCTATTCGACTTTTCACAAGTGGCGTCAAGGCCCTCGGCTAGATGGCCACCTCGGCGGATCGAACGTACGAGCAGCAGAACGACTCGGCTCTCGACGCCCTCTACTCCAAAGTCTCCTCGCTCCGGTCGGTCACGGTCGACATCCACAACGACTCGGAGAGCCAGCGCGCGGGGCTCCTCTCACAGACCTCGGATCAATTTGATCAGTTCGGGAGTCAACTTCAACGAACATCGAATCACTTTTCGAGGACCATTGTCAACGGCGCGAGGCAGCATCGATTGACGCTGTATATCGTGGGTGGATTTGTAGGACTTTGGCTGCTTTACAAGCTGTTCCTTTGAAGACAGGCCCAAAATATGATTGCCGCGACGTCTAGCAGAGGGCTGAGGCCCCTCGTTGCGAACACTGCTCGCGCAGCTTCACGGTCCTCAGGTGCAACTCGGATGCTAGCGTCAGTGTCGACCACTTTCAGCAACGGAAGTTCAGCTCGACTTCGACCACAAATATCACTGCCACCGCCGAGCCCTCGTTGCTTGGCTCTCTCGCAGCGACTGAAATACAGCACCTTCGCAACCCCGCTCAAATCCTGTCCCAAGTGCAGCGAACCCCAACCGCTCGAATCACTCTCCTGTCCCAAATGCAGCACGCTCCAACCTCTCCCCTCGGACATCGACTTTTACAAAGCGATGAACCTCGATTTCACCTCGATCCCACAGAATGGGTGGTCGGTCGACCCCGCCGCATTGAAACGGGCGTGGCGACTGAAGATGGCGGTCACACATCCGGACCGCATGGTTGGTCGGAGTGACAAGGAACAGCAGATTGGTGCCCAGCAGAGTGCGTTGATCAACCGCGCATACGAGACGCTGCTCAACCCTTTGCCTCGGGCGCACTACCTGCTGGAGCGGCACAACGCACCGGAAGTGTCCGAGTCGGACTCGCTCGAGGACCCCGAGCTGCTGATGGAGGTCATGGAGCTGCGGGAGAGGCTAGAGGAGGCGGAGAGTGAAGAGGAGGCCGCCGAGGTCAGGGCGGACAATGCCAAGCTGCTAGAGGCGACGGTGGAGACGCTGGCACAGGCATTTGGACAGAGCCCGCCCGATCTGGAGACGGCCAGGCAGGCAGCGGTGCAGTTGAGGTATTGGACGAACATCGAAAAGGCTGCGAGGGAGTGGTCGCCCGGCAAGCGGGTCGAGCTGCAGCACTAATCCCGAGGCTTGTACCCTGCTGGCCTCGCGAATTGTACACAGGATTGAATGACATAGATCGTGCATCATCGTGCTGCTAGGAATGGACCGTCATCAGAACACCCAGAAGAGAGCGACATGTGAGCTCCTCCCTTCATGAGACGCGCCAGATCGTGCGGGACACGCTTAGGCTAGACTGGCATGCAAGACGATCGTCGATGCACGACTGTGAGGTGTTCAGGGTCAATCGAAGCTTGCCATACGGGGTTGTACGCTAGGAACGGTGAAGAAAGCCTGAGGGGCTTGCGTCGACACACGACGAGATCAAGCCTCATCAAGTAGCTGCATGTGCACATTTGTGGCTTTCGCGCAAGACATCGCCAGGAGAAGAGCGGGCGCTTCGGCATAATTACTGACTCATTGTTCTATGTACGATGACTGCTTCGGCCGTCCGTACCGTGTCAATGTCGCCCCTTTGCAGGCTCGTTCCTGAAGTAGAAGCGCCGACGTCGATCGCAGCTTGACCGTCGAGCGCTGACAAGCACGGCGGCGGCATGTGTCTGAGCCTGACCCTGTCGCGTGCCCTTTCGTTGCGTCTAGACCATTCCGAATTCGTGATCCGACTTGCAGCCCAGGCGCGGGACGAAAAGCCTCGTGAAATGAGGGCCAAGCCTCGATTTTCGAGCTGGAAAGAGTGCGTGCCCGTGTGAGACGCAACGGCCCGCTTTCAGAGATGGGCGGAGACAATCGCTTGCGAGAAAAGCGAGGAATTTTAGCTCGACACTGCTCGGGTGCCCCGCTGCCGAGTTTACCGATCTATTCGACCTGCAGGCAGCTGGTCGCGCGCCCTGCCCCGCGTTTTTGTTTTCTAGCCCCGACCCACGTCGCTTGACACAGGGTGGGTGTGAAATCCATTTGACCGACGCCTTCCTTTGTCGATCGGTCCTTGACAACGAAAGGATGCTTCAGCGTGATCGTGATCGAGACCGATACGGCTGTGTGAACGCTTTCGAGGCGGGACCCACTGATGCTATCGAGTTGATCGTCCTGTCTGGTCATCTTTTGGTGATGACCTCTTGCGAATGAGGCTCAAGGGTATGCCTCCGAAGCGAGAAAAAGCGCGCTTGCATGCTGCGAAGGCGGCTATCTGAGACAAAAGCAACGAAAAAGAGGCCAACGGGGCGAGTGAGGGTGTGCGCTTCCGAGAGCAAATTGCAAGACCCTCGATTTTTGTCCAGGCAGAGCGAGACCCTCGAATCCGGGGACAAGTGACATGCAGAGTGCTGCACATCAGTCACCTGTCAAAAGGCAGAGTCGTGGCGTGCGAACCGATGAAGCTCCAGAAGATGAATAAATGTTGATGACAGACAAGTCGAGCCTGAAAGGGAGAGCGAGTGTGGGATCCCCTGCTGCGCCGCTGAAAAGAGAGTTGAGTTTGGTGGAAGTCAGTTGACTTCATACAATGCTGAGCATGATCCGCGACCGCATCGCAGCGGTCGACTCTTAGTCACTGTCTCCTCCTCGCTTTGCTTCGCTCTTCATCCACCGTTCGTCTCCCTCTCCTCCTCTGCCCTCCAATCCTTGCACTGCGGCTGTCGCAGGGGAGCATATATCTCGCTGATATCGCTCGCCTTCAGCACCCACGGCCGACTACGGGGATTCCCGCGACTCACCTTCGCAGCAAGGCACTCGCATCACTGTCTCGATCGACCAGCGAAGCTCCACAGCAAGTCTGCCATCCCTAGTCGCTGCTGCTGTCTGCTCGGCTCGACTCCCTGCCGCCGAGCTGGTCGAAGCGCACTGCAGGCCACGCACCGTGCTCCGTTACGTTCTTCGCGTCAGCCACCGTCAGACGTATCGCTCCACTTGCTGTTGACTGTCGAGCTGCAGTCTGCCACTTCTTCATCGTGTCGTGGGCATCCGCACCACTCGTCTCCTGGCTCCGTCACCCTCAAGATACCACGCATCCATAGAGCTCCGTGTCCAGAAAGTCTCGTAGAGCTGTCGTCGTTCGAAGTCACGAGAGGTCACCGGGTCGCAAGAACTTCACGATATAGAATCGATCTCCGGACACGTCCATAGACAAGAGAGGGCGTCGTCTTTCAGTAGCATACACGGGACTTACACTTGCAAGATAGAACATTGCCCTGGCAGCTGATCAACTCGTCGCGCGAGCTCGAGCCAATCAACCGTCAATCACCGAAGGTCACGTCTCCAGGCCTAGCGGCAAGCTTTCGCGCAGGATTAGCGCATCGACCAAACAGAAAGGGCTCGACAGATCCCTCGATAGAACATAGAATCACAGGTGAGTTTGACTCTGCGACAAGGCTTCGGAAGACTTGGAATCGAAGTGGTGGTGATGGCTATGTCCGTTCGTGGTGGCTAGGAGGGATCGCAACGGCTCGAGGCGAGATCATGGAGGGAAGGGGAGATGGCACGCTCAGCAACATCTCTCCTTGGTCATTCGAGCTCAGAGCGTCGATAGCGCCGCGCCAAGCCTTGCCTGGCGGAAGAAGCGACCGGCAGCTTCGGTAGCGCCGCTGAGCTTCGGCTGAGCAGGCCTCCCGCCTCAGCTCTGGTCCGCCTGGCGTGAACAACCTTGGCTGGGTCTTGGCTTGGCTACTTGCCACCCCGTTGACCCCAAGAGCGCGGTGATTCGCCAGACCGTGACAAGTGGGGAAGGGCCATGCGGCTCCTCCTGTGCTTGCGAGCGCGCCCAGTCGAGGAGAAAGCAGCCGCGCCAACGCCTTCACTCCTAGCACAGTGACTTGATCGCTGGCTGCTTCGTTGCTGCGCATCGGCAGGGCTGAATCATCAGCTCACCGATACGTCGGCGCACGGGACGCTTTCAGAAGGCCGTGACCTTTAATCGACTGGCGCAGGTGTCCTTGACTCAGTCTGCGCGCGTTCAGCCCGCTGCGGTCGCAACCCCAGGGTCTCGTCCCTCTGCTTCCATGCAGGTGACATGCATACCCCTTCCTGGCCACTGTTATCTCTGCTCGATCGCCGCTGCCTGGCAACTTGGGCTTCCCGACCAGACTCGGCACCGGTCGCTCGGGTAGCGTTGCAAGGGAAGGCGAGCTGTTCCTCGGGATGACTTTGCCACTTTCATGCAGCAGAGCGCAAGAGCGCGGCGAAGTCTCGGCTTCGAGGCTCGATTGGCTAAATATAGCCAGGCCAGACTCGTTGAAGCTCCACCCTTGAGGCGCAAGCGATTTCGTCCGTCCGCCTGGCCAACTGTCACCGTCCTTTCTCATCACTCGTCCACGAAGATCCTGTCTGGGTGGAGTCACACGAGCGCATCTGTCACGCAGGCATGTGATACCGAAGAAGGCGCATGCGCGACTGTCACTCGGAGAGCTGTGATTGGTCGTCCAAGAGACAGGGACGAACCGCCTCTATCTTTGCTTTTCGCTGGGAGCAGTGCTCAGCCGCAACTTCCGCCAGCCGCCCCGCTTCAAGAAGTCCAGCTCGTATGGCTCGGGTCACATGAAGCTGGGTAGCTAGTCTGAGCGGACTCTCGTCACACCTTCGTTCCTTTGGATCAGTCACCATGATCAGCGCGACAAAATTGTCGCTGGGACACTCTGCCCAGTCTGGCTTGGTCGGATGAATTGCGAGGGTGCTTCGTCACACGCAGCTCACCCTCAGATCACAAGAGATGTGCGTGAAGGCTCGTCTATGGAGGAATTGGAGAAGGAGCGGCTCGATCCCGACCTCTTGGCTTCGCTTTTGACGTTTGCTATAAAGCCACCGTTTCTTGGCAGCTTCGTCCTTCGTCTCGCTCCTTCATAGCCCCTCCTTTCCCGCTACTTCCATTCCTTCCTCTTCGATCCTCGCTGCTGCGAGACTTCTTTCTCACTCGCATCCGTACATCCATCGCGACCGGATCTTCTAGTGGCTTTGTCACCGTCGTCACTCGTCGTCGCCGCGGTATCGCGCACCCTTTCCGCCTTCCCTTCCTCAATTGCGTCTCTTCGCGTATCAGGTCGTCTCTGGAACTCGGTCTCGAAACCTCTACTTCGGTCTCCTGTCCCATTCGATCCACTGACCCAGACCTCCTCCCATTTCAATTACTCTGCGACTAGCAATCGCACCGACCCAGCAGCGCCTTTCTTGCATCGACTCGACATCTACTTCAAATTGTTGTAGCGAGCATCTAGAGGCAATCAGCACAAAGATCAGTGGTGGCAGTTTGTCGGTCACCGATCGAAAGCCGAAGCCGACAGCAACGACTGAAACCTCCAGCCACCATCCTTCCCAGCAGACACAAAGCAGCGTGGTCCGATCTGCGCTGCAAATCAGCGTGAAGGTCGGAGAGTGGACATTCAGCTGCTCAAGTGCGGCTGCCACTTGCCTCGATCTCTGACGCTAGCTCAATCTCGAGCACCCATCCCAGGTGCGAGCGCTGCGGTCTCATCGTCGCGGACTTTCGTAGACGATCATCGGTCCTAGACCTAGAGGTTCCGCACGCCAGGGATACGCGCGTGTCTACATGGATTCAGCCTCGTATCAACAGCCGTAGCGTCTGACAGCTCTCACTCGCAGACGTTCACTTCTACATCGACAAGCCCGTCTAAGGGGGGACCTTCGATCTGCTGCGAGGGACGGCGCTTCACAAGATCTTCCCATCTCGCACACAAAGCTGGCTGCCGCATTTTTCTACCAGCTGCTGACATCATGGCTCAGACGCGCGAGTCCGTCCAGCAACCTGCCATGCGCACGGCCAGCCCACACTCTCCCGACTCTGATCATGCCACCACAACTCGAGAAGCCACCCGACCACACCCTGGTTCCAGCTCGCCAGGCTCTTCTCCGTCACCTTCGAACCCATCGCACCCTTCCTCGCCCACCGGTGATGATGCTCGACACGGAACATCTCCGGCCACCTCGGTGGACGGCATGCCGATGCCTCCGTCGGGCCTTAAGCTCGACCTGTCGTCTCACACGGCTCAAAGCCGCCAAGAACAGCAAGCCTCTCTCAGCCGTGCCGGCGTGGCACGTTCGCCTCACCCGCTCGATGGATCGCAAGAGGCACGCGCATCTTTGGCAGCCAGGTCGGGTGGCATTCTCGCAACGATGCAGGAAGAGGGTTCGGGCTTTAGCGAGAGTCGACGCGGATCGACGCTGGGATTCGAACCGAATCCATCCTACTCTCACATCGAGCAGGCCATCCGTGCTTCTCGCCATCGCTCGGCTTCGAGCGCAGCAGCCCTCGCTCTTCACGGCGGCACGACTCCTTTTGCGGATCGATGGGGCAGCAATGCTGCTGGACGAATCGCTCCTACGACCGCGGCCGCTTCGCGAACTCTTTGGGAAGGAGCCAACGTCGATGCAATTGGTAGCGGAAACTCGAGCAGCGGCGCTTCGCAGAGATCTTTCCCGCCTCTTCAACGTGGCTTTTCAGCATCCATCGTCCGCAGCAAGCCAGAAACAGCATCGCCGCCGCCGCCTTTCCTGAGCTCTCCCGCGGGCCTCCGTGACCTGGGCTTCGACTTTACCGACGCCTCACTGCGTACGTCGCGCACCGGCCTCAATGTTGCGTCGTCTCCCTTCGATGCGCGTCCTGACCTTCCAGACCTTTCGAGCTACCCCGAGACAGGCGAAGGTGCCGGGGAGGAGTGGCACCGTCCGTCGGCTGGCACCGAGTCACGACGTCACTCTGTGGCCGGCTCAGGCTCCGTTTGGGACCCGGCTGGTGTCATCGGAAGTCATCGACGCGCCATCGGCTTCGACATGACCAGCAACGGACACAGAGACTACACCGGACAGACGGTCAACGACCAGCGAGCATGGCCGCGTGCTGTCAGCCACGGCCGTGATCGGAGCGTCAGCAGCGTCTTGCCGGGCTTCAACCCCTTTGCGGGAGGAAGTCTGGCTCTGTCGGTAGACGATCTTGCTGCCGATCGCGAGTATGACGCGACTGCTCGAGACAGCGCCGCAACAGCACGCAACGCAAGTAGTGCTGGCGCACACGAAGCCTCGTCGATGCCCTCCGACTTCTACGACCGAGGCGTCGAAAGCTTCGACACCAGGTCCAGGGGCTTCACCGATGCCTCGCAGCCTCGCAACCACCGCGGCGGCAGGGACAGCTTGTCGGTCAGCTGGGATGCGATGACCCCCTCGCACGCAGTCGCTCAATCGCCTGGCGACGGTCAGCGTACCCTTGCCGAGATGACGAGGCAGCTGCGACAGATGTCGATGGGCGGAGGCGAACTTCAAATGCGATCTCAACCATCGGGCGTCGCCTCCATCTTTGACAGCCAAGAAGGCACTCGAACGGTCCGCGCCAGTCCCGGGACCTCGCCCACTGGCATTCGCGGCAGCTCGAGCGCGACGCCGAGCATGGGCCATGGTCTTTCGGCCCAAGCAAAGGCCTTTACAGCTTCTCAGCCGCTGGGTCGGATGTCGCAGGACCAGCTCGGCAGTACTGGCTACGCGGGCGTGGGTCCGGGTGATATGCCCACGTACGGCTTCCCGACTCCTCTTCCGACCGCCAGCAGCGGCTTCGTGCCGCCGATGGCCAGCGCGCCGCCCTTCATTCCAGCGCAGCACCAGCTGAACTTTGGAGCGTCGGCGGTGGGCCTTCCCGCCCCCGCACCCTCGGCGGCAGCGATGGCCTCCGCGTTGGCTTTGTCGAATGACCTCACCTTTTCCAGCCTGGCCGCTCTCGGACCGATGCCGCCATCGTCGATGGGTCCGCCTCTGCCCATGGGCGGAATAGGCGGTGCTCCCTTTGGCGCTGGCACGACAAGCGAGCTGCAAGACCTCGGCAAGGGCGTGCCTTTGACGAGCTTGTCCAAGGACACGCCGCTCTACATCGTCGAATTCAAACAAGGACGCACCGACCTGTTCTTCCGTTCCAAGTCGCCTCCGCACTCTCCTACCGTTCGTGATCAAGACGCTATCCGACGCGGAGATCTGGTCATTGTCGAGGCGGATCGAGGCAAAGATCTTGGCACGGTGGTCAACGACAGCATCACGGTCGAACAAGTGCAAGCCTTCCTCGCGCATCAGTCTGACCTTACGATCGGCGCTGCTACTTCGGGCGCAGCTAGCGTTCATGGTCCGACCGGGCTGCTGACGGGTGCCGGTAGCGGCGACGAGACGTCCTCCAGCGCCTCGGGCTTGAGTGCCTCACCCTCGTCGACGACGAATGCGACTCATGGGCAACTTGGCTCCGGCGGCATGGGCGCTCGACCGATGCGCACCATCAGTCCGAAGCGACTCTTCACCAAAGCCACCGCGGCCGATACGAGCACGCTCTTTTCGAAGGCGCAAGACGAGGAGCGTGCGCTGCAGCTGTGCATCTCCAAGGTGGTTCAGCGAGGACTGCCAATGAGCGTGGTGGCTGCCGAGATGCAGTGGGATAGGCGCAAACTCACGTTCTACTACACGGCCAGCATGCGCGTCGATTTCCGCGATCTGGTCAAGGAGCTCTTCCGTCTGTACAAGACGAGGATCTGGATGTGCCATCTCGGCCATCCCAGCGGCGCCGGCGTCTGATGATGGCGGGGGCTGCTTGTCTTTCACTGTCCCTTCTCTGCTTTCGGCGTCTTTCGAGCGCGAATCATCGTAGCGACCCACCCCTGTCAATGACGTGATCGCTCAGCTCCCATCACATCCCGCAGTCCCGCATAGGCTGCCCTCGCACGCGCACAGCATTCCATGTTCTCACTATCGATCAATAGGGGCAATCTGACCCCATATCCCTCTCCTTCTTCTGAGAAAGCTGTGCTGCGAAAAAAAGGGCGGCGAAATTGTGGTCCCGAAATTGAGCATCGCCTTTGCCCTCCAGGGATGGCGCAGCGGGGTGGACTTCTACAATTGCTCCCTTCTACTGTATGGCTGGGCCAGAGCGAGCGCAGATGCCGGCACGCAGGCACGAGGCTAAGCAGGTCAGAGGCACAGAGCTGCAGCAGTAGAGGCTCTGCCTGATCCTGTCTCGGGCCGTGGCTTTGGCTGTGCGAACCCTTTTGGATCAGAGCAGCAGCAGCAACATGTGACCCTGCACGAGCCAGGAAGTCAGCCACGCAAAAAGAGCAACACGCGCACGTTCAAAGTGGAGAAGAAACATCTCGAAGAAGAGAAGACCTGCATCTGCCTCGTGACCTCGCTTCCTTTTGCTCCGCCAGCCAATCATCCGGAACGCCTTCCTCCTTCCTCGTCGTCTGGCTTCTCTTCCACCACCACGCCACCAGCCACTTTCGAGATCCGAGCGGTAGAGATACCATCTTCTTCGGCTCCAATTAGATTCAGCTCCTACATCACGTATTGACTCTCCAAGATGGTTTGGTCACCTCCCGTCGCACCGTCGTCTGCCAAAGACAAGTCTAGCTTCGCATACGAGTCGACCGTCCATCGATGGCCCGCCATCTTGACCCAGGTCATCGATGGTATCTACAGCGCCAATCATGCGCTGGCCTACTCCCGTACCAACCAGACTGCCAAGATCGAGGAGGGAAAGCAGATCATCGAACAGGTCGCAGCGCTCAAGCATGACATGAGCCGGGACCGTCCTCTCGAGGCCATCGGGGTCGTCTCGAGCAAGGACGCCGACGAAGGTCCCTCGACCGAGCTCTTCGATTCGACCATCGAGAAGGAAAAGTGGACCTGGTTCTCAGCGCCATGGCTCTTCGCCGAATGCTACCTGTACCGTCTGTTGAGGACCTTCTTCGGGCGCAGCGAGCACTGGAAGCAGTACGACCCCTTCTCCAAGACTAAGCTCGACACCTTCAAGAGCTCCGGTACTGCCATCAGCGCCCTTGCTGTCACCATCGAGGATCTTGTCGCCAAGTCGCTTTCGTCCCAGCAAGGACCCGAGTCGACTCCCGAAGGCCGTGAGATTCTGTTCCACGAGATGGCGCAAATGTCGCTGTGGGGCAACGCCACCGATCTCAGTCTGCTCACCAACCTCTCGTACTCGGATCTGCAAGCTCTTCAAACTACTGGCCGCGAGCAGCAGGAAGCTCGCAGCAAGTTCATCCTGGCCAACGACCTCGACCAGGCTTGGCAGAAGATCTCGTCGCTCAAGGATGGACGGGTCGACATTGTGCTGGACAATGCAGGCTTCGAGCTGATCACGGACATGATCTTTGCCGACTGGTTGCTGACCACGCCTCACGTGGCTGAGGTAGTCTTCCATCCCAAGAACATGCCCTGGTTCGTGTCGGATGTGACACCGCCTGACTTCCGACACACGATTGAGTCGTTGCTCGAGCCCAGCTTCTTTGCGCGACGGGACGAGTCTGGACAGGATCGTCACCGCAGCGTGAGCCGTAGTCGGGACCTGCAGGCCGACCCTAGCAAGTACTCGTTCAACGCTTCGGGTGGACAGGAGATGCCTCGATCTGGTTCGCGCTCGCTACAGATGGCTGACAGCAGTGATCGTGGCCGCTCGCCTCATCCTCCAGGAAGCAAGAACTTGCAGGCCAGGGATGGCAGCGTCGACTCGACTGGACGAGGACGCGCTCCTGCGGGCAGCCGCAACTTCCAGATGGACCCTGCTTACTTCCGCAACGCTCGCAGTCAGACCATCTCTCCGTCTCGATCGTACGTCATGGACAGCGCGCGCTTCTCTTCGCTCTCGATTCACGATGAGGAAGGTGGCGACGACGAGCGCGACGGCCGAGGTCGTTCCACCACGGTCAAGGACGAGACGCCGTCATCGCAGACGCCTGTGCAAGCCATGGTGAGGAGGTGGATGAAGCACATGGAAAGCGGCCGCTTCAAGCTCTCTGTCCCACTCGACACTCTTCTCGGCGCTGATACTGGCTCTGCTAACGGCTTCTGGACTCAGCCCGTGTCGTACGCCAACATGGCCACCTACTCGCCTGAGCTGCACCAAGAGCTCGCCAGCAAGAGCGACCTAGTCATCTTCAAAGGTGATCTCAACTACCGCAAGCTCACGTCGGACGCTACATGGAAGTCGGACACGAGCTTCAAGGAGGCTCTGGGACCGCTTGCTGGTACGATCGAGATCTTGGCGCTGAGGACCAACAAGGCTGATGTGTGCGTGGGACTCAAGCCGGGACAGGAGGCGGAGGTGGAGAAGGAGGATCCCAAGTGGCGAGTGGATGGTAAGTGGGCTGTGGTGCAGTACTGTCCCAAGACCAAGTAGAGGTTGCCAGTCGGAAACGAAAGAAGAGCATGTCCTACGAAATCAAAAGATGCATTACCCAGTCACGTCGAGAGGCTGTCATGAGGGCTCTTTGCTGGCCCTTGACGGTTGCGACTTTCCACTTGACCCTATTGCCGGGGTTCCGCCCAGCTGCAATGGCTTGAACTCGCCCAAATCGATGCCTCCCTTGACGTCTGAGCCCTTCATCCTGTTCGTCTTGACCTTCTTACTCTCCTGGACGTACACGCTGTACCTGCTATACAGCACTCCTTCCGCCACGGCCGTCACCAATGCCACAAGCATGCTGACCAATACCTTATTGCCCACTTTGGCATTCCCGCTTGCCCACCAAGCAGCAGTAGCCGTGGCAAGTGCAGAGAGGAAGATGTTGAGAATGACGCTCAGTGTGCGCTGAGCGTCCTTCCACGCTTTCTCCTCTGCTTCTCTGGACAGCGGCTGGTTGGAAGACAGGTGTGGTGCGGTGGTGTGCGAAGAGATGCGTTGGCTGAGCGAGAGGGAAGGGTCGACACCAGCGATGTTGACGTAGCTCGAAGGGATCTTGTAGCCGGTAGACGAGGAGGTGAAGGTGGACATTCGTTGATACTCGGCCTGCTCTTGAGCTTGGCGGATGGCTGCTAGTGAGTCTTCGAGCTCTTTGGATCGCTGAAAGACCGGCTTGGGTGGGACGTAGACGTGAGACCCGGCGACGAGCGAGGATAGCTTTAGCTTCGCTGAGTCGATCGTTGGCTGTGCATCACTCTGAGCCCACGAGGCGATGCTGATGAGCACCTTATGATCCAGCACAATCGACGAAGGCGACGTTGCTGACTCGTTCGTGGTCGGAACAGCCGGACTGGCGGTTGTCATCTTCGGCTGCTCCGGCTGCTCCTCCAGCGCTGCTTTGAGCGATTGAACGGCGTGATGGTCCGAGTCGCTCTCACGGACCAACCGCCGCAGCAGGTCCGAGCTGGCTGCTGACAGCACAAGTCGGGTCATGCCGTCAATACAGCCTCAGGCGAAGGTTGTGGTGCCCTGTGACGATGAGGAGAGGTTGGTGTCAAGAAGGTATGCACGGCTGAGCGTGTTGAAGTGCGGAAAGCGGACCCTTCGTCCTCCACTCGACCCGCAAAAACCGGCCGAATGGAACTCTGCCTCGCTTGCGCCGGAAAAAGTGTTGGTCTCGTGTAAGACATGCACTTTGTCGATCCTTGCTCGTGTGTTACTTTGCTCGCTACGATGAACGACTTGCCTTGTCATGTCGCACATCCGCTTCTGGGGGCGAACCGCACCCGCGATGATCAGCTCGTGACTGGAAGCAGAGAAGTCGCTGACATGTCTCGGATGTCCTCAAGACGATGAGGAGTAACGAATGCGAATGGCTTCTTATCTGCTCAAAGTAAAATGTGACTTTAGCAAGTGCGGAGAAGGAAAAAGGCACCTGTCATACGTCTCGTCATGCGCCTCAACCTTGAAAGGGAAGCTGCTGCAGCCTCGAGCTGGAAGATGTGACTTCGCAAAGAGCAAGCCTAGCGTCTGCATTGCCCTAACTTAGCTTTGCCGGAGAGCTGGCGGACGGAATCCTTCTTCGCCCACTTTGAGTGTCACACGCACTCACCCACACACACGCATGCACTCCAACGCTTTGTTGCCCTTTGCGCATTTCCCGCACACGGCTCACAGTGGCTTGGTGAAAGCACAGTTGAGGTGACCGACGCCTAGCCTGGAAGGTCTCCAGCTCAAGCGGCCCGCTCTCACGGTCATCAAAGCGCTGCTTGACAGGTGGTCCTTCTGTCCTCCTCACCACTCTCGCCTGGCGAAACTCACCAAGACGGTATCTCACATCAACCACAAGTACTTGCGCGCAGCTTTTATTCAGCCTCACACTTACCTCCAGGCCTACCTGCGCCCTATCTTCTGGCCTGAACGGGCCGCTCGACGCCGACCAGAACCCTCACAAGTGCTCCTCCAGCTTTGCAGTCCATGGTCCCACCTCGTAGAGCTGCCTTTCGTCCTTCAGCCAGAAACTCCTTGAACTGGATACTTCGCGACAAAACGATAGGCTCTAGTGTTTCCTCGTGGGGCTCCTTCCTAGACCTGGCGTAGTCCGTACCGCTGAGCAAGATGGACTCCAGCACGCTCAATGTGGCTGCACCTGTCTTTCAGCCCGGTCGCTTCGCCAACGGCGCAAAACAGACGACACCACTCTCCGCCGCATCGCAAGGAGCAGCTCTCTCCGACAAGAATGGCTCCACAGTGGTGAGTGCACAGGAATCGTTGCAGAGAACGTAGTAGACAAGACAAGGCTATGAAAGCGCAAATGCTTACACCATCTCCTATGCCCCTTCTCCTCCTCATTTCTCGCAGATTCAGAACCAGAAAGCTCTCGGAAGCAGTGCACCAGGCGCTGTCTCCATGAATGCCAACTCGCGTCCGTTCGTACCCGGAGGAGCTGCCAATCTCAATGCTTTTCAGCCGCAAAGGCCGCAGACGCCAAAGACGCCCTATCAAGCTGATCAGTCTGCTATCTTTCCGGCAGCACGATCGCCGCTTCCGGTTCACGGGCTAGGACATGGCTTGCATCCAGGCAGCGTTCAGCTGACCGGCCTACCTGCCTTCCTTGCCACGCCTCCCATCGTGGGTCACATGTCGCCCTCTCCCGGCTACCCCGGACCGACATCGCCACTCTCAGCCAACGGCTCCGCTTCCGGGTCGATCAATCCCTTCTTCATGCCACAAGGTCCGGTCGCATTCGGATTGCCGCGTTCAGCTGGGCCCATCAATGGTCATATGCACTTTCGCAAAAGCAGAGGCCTTCCGCCAGTTACACCTCTCAAGACAACCGGTCACAATTCGACTCCATCCATTTCGCTGAATCCAGCCGCATTTGCCGCCAATTTGGCAGCCTTAAGGGCAAAGAAGAAGGTCATCGTCTCGCTTCCGAGAGAAAGGCCTCTGTTGGACGACGAAGCCCTACCTGCTCAGGACGAGCACGACCAAGGGAAAGCAGACACTGACGGTGCTGGCTCGCATGAAGCATGGAGCGAAGCCAATGTCGCTAAGCTTCGTCGCGCTCTTACTGCCGCCTCGACGCGGCACAACTGGCCCGCAAGACAGCCATGGTCATCAGACCGACACGATCTCATTCCCTGCATCGACTTGCCTAAGGACGCTACCGTCACTTGCGAGATCTACCCCACACCTTGGCCCTACTCGGCTGGTCTACCAGACACCATCGAGATCTATCTTCCGGGAGCCAGTGCCTGGGACGAATACTACGAGACGGCGGTCGAAGAGCAGCACATCGCGCCTGAAAGCGATGAGCATGTAGCAGGCTCGTTACTGCCTCGTCACTGGCCCTGGCTGCCTCCCAACACTGCAGTGCCGGATGTGGGAGGCAGGGCCCGCAGCATGTCTATTTCCACTCCGGCTGACCCGAACATGGTCACTTTCAAGCTCAATCGCTATCTCCAGTCGCAGCAGGAGTCGCAGCAAGCAGATCCCAGCGGGCCTTTCCGAAAGGATGCGACAGTTGCCCCGCACAACGCACACAGATTGTTTAGCCGTAGCCAGTCAGACCTGACCAACCGACTCCGTGGGGCATTTGAACGTCGTCGTGCCGACAGTGCCGATCTCAAGCTCGGTTCCACCTCCAAGCGCGGTCAGACCATGTCGCTTAGCATGCCCAGCTCAGGTGGACCCTTTGGCCCAGAAGTCTTTTCCGCTCTTGATTTGATTCGCGCCAATTCGGACGAAGGCCCATCCAAGCCTGCGTCAGAAGCTCCTCATCTGCCCGAGAAGCCCTCGTCCGACTCGGAAGCGATCGTTGGAACATCAGAGCCGTTGCTGACCAACATAGCCGAGGACGATGCCGAACAAGAGGCAGAAGCTGGACCTGCGAACCGACGATTCGGTGCTTGGACCAAAACGGCCAGTGGCAACTGGAAGGCTCTTGGAAGAGGATTCGGCTACGAGCCCGAGCCTGAAAGCGCAGGAAAATACGCACGCAGGCACGTCAGAAAGACCTCGAGGGTCTCGGTCAGCACCTCTCGCCAAGACGGAGGAGAGCTTGACGAGCATCTCGCTGATAACGACGAGGCCATTGAGATCCGTACCAACCCTAGCGAGGATGCCGATGCCTCCGACTTTGAGGAGGAGCTCGCCGACTTCGGCCCCGAGCACTGGCGGGCACGCCGCAGCAGCTTCCACCTGTCGGCCTTTGGTGGTGGCGCTCGCGGTCGATACGGCTACGAAGACGAGGCGTCCGATCTGAGCGCTGAGGACGAACTCGTTGACTCGCTCACCCCCTCTGATGAGCAGTTCAGCAATCCTTCTGACGAGGAAGCCGCCCGTAAAGAGCGCATCATGCGACGACAAATTCGTGCTGCAGAACGGACTTCTCGTAGAGAGGGTAAGAATCGTCGCCGAGATCGCGCCAACACCGACAACACGCTACCCAGCAGTAGTATCGGTGATGGTGACGTGCATGAGAGAGATCTCTACAGCTTCAAGAGCGAGACGCGCCATTTACTCCGCCGCCAGGAATGGCAGCGCTCCTTGCAGGACGAGATCATCAGCAACCCTTCCGACGAAGATCAGTCTGATTTGGACGACTCTCGCACGTTTGGTCAAAGCGAACGCACTCACGGTACTGTCGATCAAGGTCCGCGTCTCAGTCAGGACTTCCGCTTCCCACGATCACCGAAGTCAGCAGCAGTCAATCTGCAAGGCTTCACGAATCATGCTCTCGCGGCAAATCGTCCGCCCATGTCAGGAACGCTGGGTCGTGCTTCCGGCATCTCCTTGCTCAATCCAGACGCCAAGGAGTTCAAACTCGGCGCGGCCACTGCGAACAAGGATGCCTCTGTACCCAATTCTACTTTGTCTGCGGAGCACGAAGCTACGTCCGGTCACTTCCGCCTTCCTAGCATCAAGACGTCCAGCTTTGGGTCCAGCGCCCTCGGAGAGCGCGCTGCAAATGCGCCTCATCTGAACGTGAGTGCAGCTGCCTTCACTCCGAGTGCGTTCACTTTCAAGACCAGTCAGCAGATTCAGGTGCCCGATGTGTCTCGATCGGAGTCGCCTAGCATCGGCGCTCAAGAAATGGAGCGGGTTGCTGTCGCACAACAAGAACAAGCTCAACAGCGGGAGGAACAAGGTCGCGAGAAACGCATCCGCTACGGGCCTCTGGACTACGGTAGCGATGACGACCGCTATGCCATGTACAGCACAAGCCCATCTCGGCCTCAAGCATCGACGGCCAGTATCGAAGGGCCTCTTCGCGCATTCAGCACCTTGACAAGACAAGGTCCACCGCCGTTCCTTCCTGCGGGCTATTCGCAACAGCAACGAGCGGTGTCGCACGAGTCTGGGTTTGCAGCAAATGCACCTTCCTTCGTGCCATCCTGGGCAAAGGGAGCTCGTCCTTTCAGCGGTTCTGGGAGCTTCAAGCGCCCTTCTCTGCCGGATTGGGGTCAGCTGTCTCAGCGCGACACCGCAGAAGTGGCGCTGCCCTCGATTCGTGATCCTTCCTTCTTTTCGAGGGATGTTAGCAGCAAAGCCATTCCCATCCGACGTCCGTCCGAGGGCAATGAGGTGAATCCGGCGGTCAAGACTGACTCAACGCAGGACAAGAGAGCTGCAGCGGATGCTGTGACCGCAGCGCCTGTCTCTCGACAGGGCGAGGGCTCTCCTGACATCAGCACAGATGCAGATCAAACCTCGAATAAGACGCTCAAGCCTCCGGCTACCTTCTCGTCTTCTGCAGCTTCAGTCTGGTCCGCGCAACGTGCTCGACCTATCCACATTCCCGTCCGGCCCGAGAGCTATCAGTCTTCGTCTCTCTTGCTAGCTTCCGATGCTAGCCGGAGTCCATCTCTTCGGTGGGCGCATCGGAGTGCGCACTCGCGCAGCAGCATGTCGTCTATTGGCAGGCGGCTGCGTAGGCCGGATGGAGATGGAGATGACGACGAAAGCCTGAACGACTTTGTCGACGAGATTGTGGACCGCGTCGACAAAGCACTGGAAGGCTGGGCTGGCAAGATTCTCGATGAAGTCACCATCATGGGTCAAGTGCGCCCCAATCCCCGAAATGGCTCTTCCGACCCTTCATTTGATCACGACAAAATCGCACAGACGCTGTTGCGCCGCATGGAGGAAGTGTTGGACATGCATCTGGCTTCCAGCTTTGCAGTTCACGCTCGTAGGCCCACCGACTCCTCTGACGGTACCCAGACGACCATTCGACCTCTCCGCCAAAGAGATTCTTCCTCCTCCCTCGCTAAGGCCACTACTGCCTCCGGTCTCGTCGATGGATCTGGCGAATGGGACTTTGACTACGTGCAAGAGGTACTCGATGCTAAGCTCGAAGGCTTCCGCAAGCATATCGAGACTACAATGGCCCATGTGCTCGAAAAGCTTGGCTCGTCTACGCCCCCTGTGTCTGCCAGCAAGCCAGAGCCTAACGGTGAAAGCAGGGTCGGATCTGCTTCAGCCGCGAATCTTACAGAGGTCGTCTCTACGCGTCTCATGGTGCAGCTCGAGTCGATCCTGGAAGAGTACCACGAAGAGGCGAAAGAGGGATGGCTGGCGTCCGACACCAGGCTGCAGACTGCAATGCAGACCAAGCTGGACGAGAACCTCTTCCTTCTGTCTGAGAAGGGCGCGACGGAACGTGCAAGTATCCAGCAGATGCTCGAATCCGAGCTGCACGGTCTCGAACGCTCGATTGCCCAGGCTGGGAACTCTGTGCAGGGCCATGTCGAGTCCGCGCTGAAGAGTTGCCTGCCTGCGCTGCTCGAGGAGAAGATGTCTGGCGACGTGGCCTTGGCGAACAGCCTCACTGACCAGGTCGGCAAGGCTCTCGGATCAATTCTGTCAGACGAGCGCACGTTGCTCTTGGAGGAGCTCGGCAAAAGCCGTAGCATCTTGTTCGAAGCACTGCCTTCTTCGCATGAAGTTGCGCAGTCCACCCTCAACCTGGTGGCTCCTCTCGTCAAGAGCTTGAAAATCGACCCGATCGACTCGGACTCACTGGTGATTAGACTCGCCGAGGTGATTGGCAAGCAATCGATCGAACACCTGGTCGACCTGACACCGGTGCTTGCTCTCCTCGAGCCGCTAATTGTCAAGCACGAAGACGCGCGAACGTTCAGCAAGCGTATACTACAGCGACAGGAAGACACGGAACGAACGCTCTCCGAGCTGCCCTCTGCGATCAATGCCAAGACCGAGATCTTCCTCTCAAGCGCGGGCGAGACGAGCGCCAAGCAAGCTCTCATCCTGGAGAAAGTCGGACAGCTGAAAACGGATCTGCAGCAGAGACTCGATGCCGCATCTGGAGTCGCTTCTAACGACATCAAAGCACTTCACAAGACTCTCGAGCATCTGTCAGCAGACAAAGCCCTGACGCGAGACACGGCAGAAAAGACGCTCGCCGAACTCGCTGGAGTGTATTCGGTACTCAACGCTTCGTACGAAGCGCTCTCTCGACTGGAGACGCAGCAGACGTCGAGCGAAGAGACACAAGCGCAGCTGATGGGTCGACTCGAGAAGCAGGCGCAGGCGAGTGCGGATCTGGCACGCGAGCTGAGGGAAGCAGAGTCTCGTGCGATGTACGCCGAAGCACGTCGTGCCGAGCTGGAGGTCAAACTTACTGCCTCGAACAAGGACTCGGCTATGCTGCGGGATCAGCTGGCGCAGATGACGAGCGAGCTGAGCTCTTTGAAGGAAGGGCAGTCGCAGGAGCGAGAGGCGTCAGCAAAGGCGCTCGCCGAAGCAGCCGTCAAGACGGAGCGTGCCGAAGCCGCCACTGTCGAGCTGCAGGACCGACTGACGCATCACCTCGAGCAGGCAGCCACCGCCGAGCGTGAGGCATACGACTCGGCCAAGTCGATGCTCGAGCGCGCATCCAAGGCAGAAGGCCAGGTGGTCGCGCTCGAAAAGCGTATTGCAGAGCAGGACAATCGCATCACCAACCTGCAGCAGCTTACGGCGACGCAGAAGCAGAAGGCCGCACAGAGCCATCAGAAGCTGGCGGAGGGGGAGAAGCGGGTCAAGGAGCTCGAGGCAAGGGTGGTGGAGCTTGAGAGAGCGGCGGACAGGGTGGAGGAGATGGAGGCAAAGGCGGTGGAGCTGGAGGATGTGCGATTGAAGCTCAAGGAAAGTGAGGAGAGGGAGGCGGGGATGAGGGAGGAGGTGAAGCGGTACGACGAGCGGTGGGAGCAGATGGAGAGGGATCTGGTCGAGATGAAGAGGGAATATATTGAGAGGACGGATTACGAGGCGAAGGCGCAGAAGTTTGAGGAGAGCGAGAGGCTGGTCGAGCAGCTCAAGGCGCAACTCGCTGCTGTGTCATCGACATCGAACGGGTGGGACAGCGTCTCGAGGACCAGAACGGGCGCTTGGTCATCCATGCATGCTCCTCGGGTGCGAGTCGAGGACGTCGGCGCACCAGCAGGGCGTGCGAACGGGCCCACTCGATCAATCTCGTCCGCATCGACGACGAGCGTCGTCAAGGAGGTCGAGGTGGACGCTGGAGGCTGGTGGTCCTAGCGTCGGCCAAAACATATCATAAGCATGAGCATCAACACTTTCATTATTATACCTTTGTCAATTGCATCTGTTCCGCATTTCGTTGTGACCGTTGACGACTTGGTCAGGTCTTCACTCGTCGGTGTGAGAAGGTGTGTGTGACAGCCAAGTGATGCTCGTGCTGAATCGTTGGAAAGGCGTTCTTCTGGATTCAGGGTCCAAGCGCAGAAAAGCCGGAACTCGGCGCCTTGTCCTGTCACACACCGCTCCACCTCTCACTTTTTTGTGTCCCACCACCCTCTCACATACACACCTGGTTTTCCGCAAGTAAGAAGCATGTCACGCCGGCTCGTGTCGTATAGCGATCTGGATGGTGCGCCTTCCACCGAGGCAGGCGAAGAAGGGCTGCCGGGGATGGGCGAAGCTGGTCCGTCGGCATACCACACCACGAACGGGAGCGCGAACAAGAATGGTGGTGCGGGGAAGCGCAAGCGTGCCGATGCTCAAGGAGTCGGAAAGGGACAAAGTGAGAAGCAGCGCAGGAACGGAGGCCAGGTGCACTGGGATGATCCGAGCTACATTCCCGCGGGTGTGGAAGAGGATGCGGGTGGGTATCGCGCTGAGACGGCGACGGACGGGGTGGACGCTGTTGGAGAAGACGGCCTGGGTGAAATAGGGCATGGTGACTATGACGACTGGGAGGAAGATCATGGGGAAGCTGTCTCGTCTACAAACGGTGCAGATCAGCCCTATACCAACTGGAAGTATGATGAGTGGGGAGAGCCGTACGACAGCACCTATCAGGAGAACGAGTTCGAGGCCCACCCTGATGATTACTACGAGGACGAGGAGGACCCCGCTCGCACCGACTCGGATTCGAGCGAGGACGACACCCTTTTGCCATTCGCCATCCCAGACGTGGCCGCGTACCACGCCTCCCTCGCCCCCACCTCTTCTACCGCCACCCTCTCCACCACCCCGCATCGCCCGCCTTCAGCCGTCGGAGGGGGCGGCCGAACCCTAACGCACACCGAAATTTGGTCCTCCACCAGCATCGTTGGCGCCTTCAACGCGGCTCTTGCACAATACTGCTCGATGCACTCCCTCCCGGTGGGCGCAAAAGGGGCAAGCTCGGCGCTGTGGGATGACGCGCCCGGGTTTGACTCGCTCCTCGCGCAACAGGTTCGGGAGGATACCGCACAGATTCTTGCCCAGCGCCGCACGCATCCCGCCAACACAGCGAGTGATGTGGTCGCCCTTGAGGCCAGTGTAAAAGGTGTCATAGGAGAGGAAAACGGAACAGGGGGAGGAGGAGAGGGAACGAGTATGAAGAAGAAGCAGAAGGGTCCACCACCCAATCCGCCCAAGCATGTGGTGACGCATGTGCCTCATGGGGAGATGGATGGCAACAGGGCTTGGAAGAGGGCAGTCAAGACGGTGCAGACCACGCCGAATCAGGTTGGGACCATAGCCTATGCAACACAGCACGATGCGATAGCGGATGGGGTCCG
Source organism: Kalmanozyma brasiliensis GHG001 (assembly GCF_000497045.1). Lineage (NCBI taxonomy): Eukaryota > Fungi > Basidiomycota > Ustilaginomycetes > Ustilaginales > Kalmanozyma > Kalmanozyma brasiliensis. The sequence goes on along the minus strand of NW_015961956.1, from coordinate 203,112 downwards.
CGATCACGCGGGACTGCGAGAGAACGAGGGCTCAGATAGGAAGATAGATCAGGAAGGCAAGGCGGTTCAGGAAGGCAAGGAGCGCCCGGGAGAAGATGGAACTGACGCAGAGAAGACGCAGAGAGAGGCAAAGAGGAAGCAAAGGGAGGCAGAACTGCATGCGTACTGGTATGCGGGCTATCGGGCTGGTGTTGCTGCTGCCCACGCCAAGGCTAATGAGGCACAGGAGGCAGTTGGCGAAGAGGCAGACGAAGCGATGGCTGCCACCGCAGACACCTCACCCGTCGTCATCGCTGACACCTCTTTCGTTGCCGTGGAAGCCAACGACCCCGCCGTCCAGACGATCGATGCCTCATCCAGTTGAAATTGCATCATCACCTGTCATGCACAAGCCTTTCGCAGACAGTGACACATGGATCTTCGGTTTGCGTGCGTTCGATTTGAGTGTTCTTTGTGATGTTGTACAGGGTCGGTCTACTTTGATGAGGCTTTCAATCGTCGATCAATTGATCCACACTAGCGCTCCTCTCCCTTTGCATCTGCGCATCGTCGCTCTCCCTCCTCGCCGCATCTCCAGGGGATACATTCGGTCCCCTTCTTCCCTCGGCACTCTCCTCCCGTCCACTGCCACCACTAGGCGGCTCCATGGGCGATTCGCTGCTGGCACTGGCCGAGCTGAGTCTCGCCTGCGCCGCAGCACTCGCCGCAGCACTTGCCGCTGAATCACCACCCATCGACTCGCGCTTACTCGCACTCTCCTGCTCCTTGAACTTCTTCCACCGCGATCCGCAGCGGTCGCACAGCGTGCCAGGGCCGTTGGGCCCACGGCGAAACTTGGCATCGTGCGGCGCGGCACAGCTGCTGCATGTGCGATTCTTCGTTGAAGCCAGCTTGCGGATCGGATAGCTAGATTCGGACGAGGGGGTGAGCATGAAGCTCCCCGGTCGCGAGACGGGGTGCGTCGGCGGATCCATGTCGTGGCGAGGAACCTTGCGCGAACGCTCGAGATCGTCCGCTTCGTTTGCGTGGTCGTAGTGCACCGATGAGTAGGCTGGCGTGAAGGAGGTGGATGATGAAGTTGAGGGATAGGTCGTTAAGGTGGGCATGGAGGAACGATCACTGCTGGAGGTGAGGTAGGCCGAGCTGGATTGGGGGGAGCGGGCACCGTAGCGAGGGGCCAGGGGCGGACGGTGGGGAGGTTGGCCGTTGTAGCGATCCCCTCGGTCGTCCGCGTAGGCGAAGTCGGTCTCGTGTGTCGGCGGGCCGAGCGGCATGCGAGTGGAGTGTCGCGGATCGGGACCGTCGTGCGGATCGTGGTGCAGGTCTGCGTAGGATCGGTGTCGAGAAGAGCCTGGGTGGCCGGAGTAGGATCCAGGCGGAGACATTTGGTCGTGGTGAGGGCGCGAGGTCATGCCAACGGGGGTGCTGTGCGGTGCCTCAGTGGTGATCGTGACGGAAGCGCCAGGGCCGTCGCCGTGAGCCACATTGACGGATACAGCGTTGGAGCCAGGCGCAGAGGGGCGCGGCTCGTAGTCTCCAGGACGAGAGCGTTTGACCCCCATCATCGGCTGCGGCGGGTGTTGCTGACTGCGGGACGACGAAGTGATGTGATCGCTGGGGCCTAGATGCTCGGAATGTCGTTCGGCGCGTTCTCGAGGAGCATCGGGCACACCTGCGAGGTCGAGACGGCGGGCAAGATCATCGCGCTCCTGTTCGGCGTGGCGAGCTCGCTGTGTGGATCGCTCGAGTTCGCGGCGGAGTTTCTCGAGATCGACATAAGCTTGGGACCTCTCGGTGGGAGCCTCGCCGTTGACGCCGTAGACCATTCGAGCTCCGACGAGGGCTCGGACGAGAGGCTGCACGACGTCGTCTAGGTAGGTGCGTTCGAGCAGACGCTCGGCGAGCGTAGTGGGCACAAAGGTGGCCTCGTCACTGAAATCCGGCATCATGGCATGGGCTGGGCCGAAGACACCGCGCGGAGCCGGATGATCGAACTGAATGGAGTCGGATCGTTTGGGGCGGTTGGCGTACGGCAGATCGGGATGCCGACCGAGGGCGGCGTGGGGCGAGTTGATGAGAGGATTCGAGGCTGACATGTTGGCAAAGGGAGAGGGAACGGTTCAAGATGAGCTGATCCCTTTAGTCGAAGTCGTGTATGTTCGTCCAAAGAGATGTGAGGTCAATCACCGGATGTGTAGATCCAAAAGAAGATGTCGAGGAGATTGGGGCTTTCGATGAGGCAAGGAAAGCACTGCTTGTCTAGAGAAGGTTGCCGCGATCAGCGAGCTGCAATCCTTCCCGAACAGGCTTTCGTGGTGGAGAGGTTAAGACAGACCACCACTGCCAAGCTGTTTGTAAGTGAGACAGATGAGATCCGTCTTGAGTAGAGGGGTGGTCTGGGTGCTGGGTCCAGGAACTGGATTCGTAGGTGCAAGCAGAATTAGATCAGGGTGTTATGGATGAGATCAAGAGCATGTGGATGGTGCTGAGGCTGATCTCGGAGGGCACAAAACTTTGTGATCGAGTCCAAGGAATGAAGCCGTCAGCGAGAAAGCCGGCTGAGTCTTTATGAGTCCAGGTTGAGAATGAGGCGTCACGAGTCGGGAGAGAACCGGAGACCCAGGAAAGGAGGGCGATAAGATTGATCGTGAGGATGAGGAGGCTTGCGATGGCGGAGGCAAGGTGGGAAGCACCGGCGGCGTGGAATGAGTGTAACGCGGCTTTGGTGGGAAAGAGGAAAAGGTGGGAGGTGATGGGGAGAGCGGAGTCAATCCGATGTTCCAGACAAAAGCAGAAACCTCGCCCGGCGCCTTGGGTGACGAAAGGAGGGTTCAGGGTCAGTTTATGGGTGAGCGAGAGAGAGAGGGAGAGACAGAGACCGAGAGACAGAGGCTCAGCCGGGGGGTCAAGAGGGTGGGTTGGTGTGCCCTTCTCTCGTCTGTCACAGCTGACGAAGAGAAGAATGCACGAATAACTCAAGCACAAAAAGAAAATAAAAAAAGAATAAATTTAAGGCGTTGGCGGGCTGATGATGCAAATCATCAGAAGGCCGGGTCGAGGACTTAGGCATGCTCGCCTGTCATCAACCAGCTTGAACGGAATCAACGGAGGATGAGCGAGTTCTTTTGGCCCAGGCACGGGGAACGGCACAACCCGCTTGACCAAGCAAAGGAAAGAAAGGTTGACACACCAGGGACAGCCAAAAAGTCGGGGAAAGCAGGCACCAGAGCAGAGGGAGTTAAAAAAAGAAAACCCCGAAGCTTAAAAAAGCAGCATGGCGGTGTACCACGACGAGGCAGCGAACAAGAGCGTAGCGAGAACGGAGATACCGCGGTTGCAGCCCGCGCAGCCAGTAGTATCACAGCATGGAAGGGTCGCTCGCTAAGAAAAAAACTCTAAATGTGATGGTGTCTCGGATGCGACCGGTCTTACGGGCAAGAGAAAGGACGCACCGTAGCACGCAACCATATCCTGCAGCCCTGGCCATCAGCCACCGGCGACTCCATACCGTATCTTTTCCGCTTCGAGCCGAGAAGCCTGCCCTCTAAGCAAAGTGACAACCAAACTCGAAAATCGGGGCACCCGTTGCTGAGAGTGCTGTCGGTGTTTCCGCAAAGCATTCTGCGCGCGCCAAGCCGAAAGGCCGACCTCTCTTCTGTTTGCATCTGTGGTCGAGCAGTGGGGTGGGAAATCATCTTGGCAAGGCTCAACGTGTCCAAGAGAGCACAACGTGCAAATTCGCCGTCCAGTCTGCAGCTCATTGAGTTTGATGCGATATGAAACAGGAGCACGGAAGTTGCATGGTCGATCTGAGTTTGAGCATGCGTTGGTCACAGATCTCATATAGGCTTCCATTGTGACACTTGCTCAACTTGAATCGCAGCACATTGAGCTGATTGTCTGGGAGAGCGCCGAACCCACGGTTCTGGTCCCAACCAGCACACATCCCTCTCGAAACTTGCGTAGACCCACCGCCTCGAGGCTCGTCTCTCTGGTGGTGGGGACCCACAGCGGCGGCGTTGCCTTTTCCAGTGATGCGGTCAGCCTGGCTTAGACAGAACTCGAGTCATTTCCACTCTTTGACAGTCGCTGCTCGTTGATGCAATCCCACCTTAACCAAATTGCTCGGCAAGCAATACCCCCGAGACACCGTTCCCATGAGGCCTACCGAACATCGCTTCCTCGATCAGCTTCTGCTCGAATGGCGAGCTTAATTGGCTCTGCTCGGAACTCGTCTCCGAAGTGTGATAGCGCCATCCGTTCGACGCAGACGATCTTCTGCAGAGAGCTGCATCGTAGCCAATTTGACCCAGCAACCTTATCCAATGCATGCGAAGTTGCGGTGCCTCGATTTGGTAATTGCAGGTGAGATGGTCGGACCTTGAACCCCTTCTCACACGCTCACCCGCGGCAGAGATCATTGCAGCACAATCTGAAAGCCTCTCGTCGCATGTTGCAGCAACAGCAGCTGTCTGCCAAACCATGCCCAACACCCAGCTGATCGAGTCGGAGTCGCACAGGTGTGTTTCAAGTTCGTCTTTTTGTTTGTCGCCTTTGCCGAACGGGCCGATCAGCAACGAGGCTCCACGCTCGACGGTCGGCTCATCCGCGTGTGATTGTCCCAAGACAGTTCGGAACAGCCACGTTCTCCCACGCTTTACTAGCTTTCGGCGCTGAGCCGACCAGGTCCAGCTCATCACTGAAGGCGTCGAGTCAGGCAACCGCCCAAGCGAGCCTCGATCCGACAGACCTACTCAGAGTTTCTCCGTCCGGTCGAGCCCGGCGTAGTCTGCATTCTGTTCTCGTCCCTCGTCTCCTCGCGCTTGTCCGACGATTTATGTGCCTCAGTTCGAACCTACCGAGTTGGTGACAAGGAAGCAGTCTGGCCTCGCCGATCGTGCAGCGCTTCCTGTCTCGATCCAAGCGATCCCGTCCGATCGAAGCACTTGCAAGCCTGACAGCCATTCCACTTGACTGCGCTGATCTGTCGCTTACGCCCTTCTGTCCCCCGCGCATGATTTCTGCATGGACTCGCGCCTCCTTTTCGGACTCTTCGGTCGAGGGTCACAGCTTGTACCAGGTCGGAGGTCGGCACACTCTCCTTCTGAACCCACGTCAGCCTGATCATCGACGGGCGCCGCTTCGTCTCGAAGTTCTCGAGCAGCCTATGAAGCACGCACCCGGACTCTGCCTTTCGATACACTTGAATCTTGGCGGCGCCACACCCTCTTCGCGACTGGGACAAGGGTCCAGGCCCTGGCCGCGTGCACATGGGCAAAACCCTTGTTTGCCACGGCTCGTCTTCCACCTCCCAATTTTGCTTTTCGATCGCCGCGCAGCGGGCATTCGGGCCTGTACCTCGACGAGACACGATCAGGAGACCTACGTCTGCTGTTCAAGAACTCACGGCGGAGCTGAAATCAACCGACCGGAAGGGACGGTCAGATTGCGGTGAGAGAGCGGGCTTGCATTGCAAGCGAGCGCGCATGCCGTCGATCGAGAAGGGTGCGGTCTTCGGCCTGTTGCTCTCTTGGACAGCCCCGTCAACAATGGCCTGATGTCCGTACGACCACGCGCGGAAAGCCGCAACACCGGCGTTTGTGGCAAGCGAGAGGATGTTGCATTGCAGCATACCTCGTCAGAAGGGACGTTCAACCGCCTCCCATCCCGGCCCTTCGCGGTCCATCAGGAAGGCCTAGGTCTGGCGGGCTGACAGCGCAAGGCACTCGGTCGTGACCCCGGTCTGCTCTTCGCGCGCGACATCGAGAAAGCGGCCCGCACTCCGCCCCTGCTCGTGGGCACCAAGGGCTCGAATCGGACAATACCTCGCACAGTCGACAGTCGACGGCCTTCTCGGTCGCCACCACGCTCACAAGAGACCTGGGTGAGGTATGACCCCGGCCGACTTTCGATCTCCGGACCTGTGCCACCAGAGTGTGGCTTGACGCCGTCCTCAGCTCCGTCCAACTGCGCGTAGTTTCACGGCGCGATCCACGATGCAAGCCACCGTCTTGTGCACCGTTCACGGCAACCCGTGAGACATGTCCGGGTGTCGGGTTGGCTTCGTCGCCCGGAACCCTCCATCGAGACTCCCATCTCCTCACCTCTAGTCGCAGCGGAGTCCGGGCGCTTGGTGTCGTAGATCTTGCGCGCATGCAAACTCGGCGACACACAGACCGCAACGGGCGGAATTCAACATACGACGTCGATGAAGGCCGCTGACTGCCTCGCATATGTGTAGCTGCGGACCGGGTTGAGCGACATTGGCCGGCGAGATCGATGGAAGCCCGCTGACAATTCCGTGGCAAATTCGGTCATGAGCGGACATCCCTTGCAGCGGGTCAGCGTAGCAATAGGTCACGGACTGGACATCGAAAAAGGTGATGAGCGCGCGCATTTCCTCTTCACCTGCGCTTGACGATCGAAGTACAAGCCTAAGCCTGAGCCTCCCCATCTGCTCGAACCCGCTCGCACTGCTGCCGATATGAGGAATGAGCTCAGACCATGTTGAAGATGATGAAAGAAAGCGCCGCTTTGTATGAGCGAGCTGTTCAACCTTAATCCTAGCCCACACGTCAGGGTCCTGCCGCCCAGGCAGTGGATGACGATGATCCTTCACTCGCACGAAAGATTTGCGCTCAGGGTCTGGCTCGCGTCGCGTCTTTCTCTGCATGGCTGAATCTGCCTGTGAGTTTTGATCATGCAGGCTAAGAGAACCCTTCTTCATCGAAAAAGCGAAAGCGGAAAGGGAAGACCACACCGGCCGAAGATCGTCGGCCGACCTTCATATCATCATCGACCGCAATACAGCACCCGAACGAGCGCTCAGTCGTATCCAGCGCCGCCGGACAGTCATTCGGAAAAACCAACGCAGCACTCACGATTCGGCATTGGACACCGGGCGAGCACAGAGCCGTCGGTACTCGGAATCCATCCGCTCCCCTCCTTCTCCATCACCACCACCGGCCTCATCGCGAGGCGCGTGCGCGGCGACGCAGTGGTCCAGCTGCACCTTCCGCCTGGTCAGCCCACTGCTGGAGACCGATGCAATAACGAACACGACTTCCACCTGTGGCACAACTCGCACGAGGCGAACATCTTGGAGACGCCGCTGGAACGTCGACTGCCCTTTATCCGAGAGTGAGGTGCTTGCTACAAGGTGACAGAGAAGGGCTTACAGCTGAGCCCGCTGAACATTGAAGGTGCAAGGGAAAGAGTCACCATGTCGTCGCTCTACCATCCTCACCCATCCGAGGACGACGAGCCATCCAACAAGCGCCGCAAGGTCAACACCTGCCTCCAATGCAAGGCGCGCAAAGTCAAGTGCGACAAGGTAAGGCCGCTCTGTGGTCCCTGTCAGCGTCGACGTGTTCCGGCAGACCGATGTGTGTTTGCGGACGAGGCGGATCCAGAGACTTTGCAGCACTACTTGGGACCCGACTACCTGGCTCAGCAGGGATACGATGTCAACGAGGTCGACTCACAGCCGAGCACATCAGCAGCAGGGCTGCTGGGTCTGCAGAACCCACAGGCTCGTGCAGTGCTGGACCGGATCACACAGCAGATGCGCCAGGGACAAGAAGCGAATGGTGAGCTCGGCGCAGCTTACGGGTCAAATGGAATTCTAGGGGGCGATCAGTTGAACAACAATGGTGTGGCACAGGCCGCAGCAGCTGCAGCAGCAGTCGATCCTAGCTTGGCCGGAAGCTTATTGGCGAGCAGTAGTGTCGCAGCCAACGGCAGCTCTGCAGGCAAAGGCGATGCTGACGCAGTTAGCACTCTGCTGGAAGGCAACCTGTTCCCCTTTGCATGCGAGCCGACGCATGATCGCACCAAGCTCATCTTGGGACTGCTTCCCAACGACCACGTCGTCAATGTGCTGCTCGACAGCCTGCGCACCTTCGAGACCAAGTCTCCGCTCGGCATCAGTTGGCGTCTCATCCGAGTGCAGCTGATCAACCTGCGTGGCGACATTTCGGACTGGAGGACGGGCCAGCTGGAGGAGCCCGATGTCGATCTGACTTTCCTAGCGCTTCTGTTCGAGCTCATGGTGGCGGCGATCGACTGCAAGCCCGTCGAGGAAATCATCAGCGAAGGTATCGCTCTGACGGCAGAACAGGTGCCAGAGATGACAGAGCGCTGGCATGCTACCTGCCAAGCGCTTCTCGCGATGAGTGACTTTTGGCACGAGCCCAACTTCAACACGGTCTGCACCGAGTTTCTGTTCTATCTCTACGAGCTGCGACGAGGGCGAACACGAGTCGCCTCACATCATCTACAGAGCGTCAGTATCGCTGCAGCTGTCCCGTTCACCACGTCTTCTCACTGACACGTTTCGAGATCCGTCGCATCAATTTCTCACAGTCATTTCAAAGCGCAAAGGCGATCTGCATGCATCAGCTGGGCTCGGCTCAAGACGATGCAGAGAGATGGCAGGCCACTGCCGAGACGGACGATGTCACCATCCGAACGGGCGCGGTCACAGCCATGCGCAAGGCGCAGTTCGAGGGTGGCGAAGTGTACGCCATCAGCGAAGAGCAAATTGCACTCGAATCAATCCGCGATCCTTCCACCGTTCGTCGTCGAGAGCTGCTGCAGACCAACATCCCCGATCGCACGCACCTCGTTCGCGAAGCAGCCCGCATGTTGTGGGTATCGATAAAGTGGCACCTTGGAATGATCACGCCACCTGCGCCGCTCGGGGAGCCCATCGACAGCACGAGCTGGTCGACATCACTTGGCTCGATCGACGAAGCACACCTCCCCGACGGCGAGTCGGCCGCTCTCCCAACAGGCACGAGTCTGAGCTCGATCTCAACGCACTTCTTCCAATTCCTGTCCGCATCAACGCAGTTCCTCCTCCGTCACCAGTCAACTCAGCACGCCTCCACAAACGGCACCGACCTGCTGACCACCATCTCGGAATGGAACAGCATCGCCGAGTCGCACCTTGCGCAGATGCGCGATCTCGTCGGCGCCAACCGGGCGATGCTCAACCATTTCTCCCTGCTCATCCATCACTGGGTTCGAATCCGACTCCTTCGTCCGCACCTTCACCAGCTTGAATCCAGCACCACCCTTTCTGCCTCACGGACGACGCTCACCACCTCCTGCAGCGAAGCCCTGCTGCAAGTGCAAAAGATCATCGCGGCCTCCGATGTGGACCTGTCGATCTTTGCTCCGCTGATCGTAACCGTTAAAGTGGACGCGACGCTGCTGCTTGCATTGCATCTGCTGCATCGAGCCGGGTCGAACGATTATAACTCCTCGTCGGAGTGGCGCGAGGTGCGAAGGGTGGCCAAGAGCTCGTTGTTGTTGATCTGGACACATGCGGAGGATGCGAAGCGCGGAAGGGTCAAGGGCACGCGGCAGCTGGTAGAGGAGGTGTTGTTGGCGGCGTTCGAGCGGAAGGCGGTGGCTCTGCGAGAGCTGCCCCGGGTAAAAGGCGAGGACGAGGAGGAAGGAGCTGGCGAGCTGGATCGGGAGGATCGGTTGGATGCGCATCTCGGTGCGCTCGGTGGGGAGTCGGGTTTGAAGGTGTACAGGGATGCACTGTTGGGTGGCGAGAAGGTGCCGCCGCTCTTCTTCGAGCTCCTGGATGGCTATGTGCGCACGCTCTGAGGCATTCCACACAACGAAGTAGCACATAACGAAGACTGAAGTAGGATGCCAGGAATGTATTATCAAACGGAAGTATGCACGATCAAAACAACAAAGTGGTATCTAACCTCATCGTCTACCAGCGGACGGGATCGAACAGCTGTGCCTGACTACTGCTCGCATCCGGATTAGGCAAGTCCAGCCTGTTCCTACTCATGCTCGTCCGTCCAAACCCGTCGTCGTAGCCCTCGAACCTTGTGCTTGGCCTCCTCAACGACCTAGCACCGACGCTCTTGGTCTCTTCGACGTTGAGTTCCGACCCGATCCCTGACAGCGCTTGAATGTGCACGTCGTCCACCACAATGCCACTGGACCTCCTACCGGTGAGCGCGTTCTGGGGGAACCTACCCCTGAGATGCACGACGTCGTGACCCGGCTTGGTCCTCCTTCCTCCACCACCGAGAGGACCTGGTCCTCTGAGGGTGGGAATGCAGGCATCGTCGGGAACACCAACCGCCTTGGCAGATCCCCATCCACCACTGCCCTGCACCTTGGCCGCCACGTATTCGCGCAACAGCATCAACCCCTGCGTAACCAAGAACGCCGTCACGGCGCAGACCGCCAACAGGATGCACACGCACACCACCAACGGCACGCCAAACTGCTGCACGTTGAAAAATCCATACACCCACACGCCGAATCGTTTGTAGGTAATGTCGACAATCCCCAGATAGAGCGCGAGGATCGAGACGAGCGGGATGAGGTGCCACCAAGGCCGGAGGGGTGTTCTCGATAGAACGATGAGATCGAGTGCGGTAAGCACGTAGTTGAGCGTGTGCTTGCCGATATTGGCGAATGCCGAGTAAGGGTCACCTAGCGGATTGGGTCCACGAAGAATAGACCAGAAGATGACCAGCACCACCAGGGGGAAGGACGACACCGTCGAGACCAAGAACGTATGAGCCACCTGCAGCGGGCGCGGAAAGCTTCGGGAGAGCCAAGATCGAGGATAGCGCGCACCGATCTCAAACTCGGATGTCTTGCGATAGGTGAGGTGGGATTCGATTCCCTCGTGGGTGGTGGTTGGGAAAGCATCGATGGCGGCCTTGTGTCGAGCGATCTCGATGCGCGCCGCTCCGTTGAGCGGATAAGCCTTTTCGAGCATCTCAATCCTTCCCTCCCCTGCAGCCTTGCGAGCTTTGGTCCATCGCCGAAGAGACCACCAGAAGGAGACGGTGTGAATCGCGCTGATGACAAAGTACGTCGTGTCACCCCAGTAACTGAGAGACGTGAAAAAGGTCACGGTGCCAATGCCTTCCACGGCAGCAGTGGCGAAGGCGGTCACCAGCATGTAGATCGCCACAAGAACCCGAAATGCCGCAAGCGCCGGAACGGGCAGGAGGTAGGAGGTGACATAGCAATGTTGTGGGTCGAACGGCGTATCGACGCCGAGGTGGTGGTAGAGCTTGGTGGTGAAGCCCGAGACGTGCGGGGGAAGCTCCTCGGGTTGCGGGTCGACGAAGCCGTGTGTCGAGTGCAACGGCGGCGTCGTGTGCGAGGCTAGGTTGGCCATCGTGACGACTGCCTGCTGACAGGGTGATGATGGGGATGGTGCGAAGATTGCGAGGACAAGCACGGAGACATAGAACCTTCTTATACTCCCACAGACATCACAGGCAGCAGGGCACTCGGAACGTACCACAAAACGAGGGCTATTGGTACGGACGGCTCGCAGCCAAAAGACAAGCAAGAGCAAGCTGGTTGCGAAGGCATGGCTGAAACCTGTACAAGTCTAGCCTGCCGCTTGCGATGAGCACGAAGCGCGGGAGGGAGGGGCGGCTAAGCGCTTGGCGAAAGCCTCGTCTGTCTCGCCAAACTCGACAGCGGCAGTCGGGGTGTAAATCTGATCTCGTCGACTGCGTTATCTTCCGGCCTCATCTTTCTGCCTCCTTCAGCCCTAGTCTGAATGCGCACTGGGCTAGCAAACATGCGCACACTCTGCTAGCAGGCATCTAAACAATCGGAGAACGCTCTCTCTCAGCAACTGTGATAGCTTGATTTGTTGAAGGGGCGCAATGTGGCAGCAGTCTGTAGGAAATTGTGCGATTCCGCATCCGCCCTAATTTGGTACGAAAGCGGCGTTTGACGTGAGACAAAAAGTCCAGCCTCCGACCGCTTTCTCAAAATTGCACACTGGCAAGCCACCGTGTCGCAATGCGTGGGCGCAAGCAGAGTGAGACCTCCAAGAACGCCTCTCAACGCTAGCGCAGCGCTTAGCTCGTCCCGTCGTCCAATCTCAAACGTGCTGACCCTCCGACTGATAGGCAAGATGACTCAGGGCCACATGTTTGTGTATCAAATGGTACGGGCCGGCGAATCGCGGAGGATGGATGTTGCTCCTTTCGCTTGGGAGGTATCGGCGATGCGCAATCAGATCCGCGGGGGAAGCCATTTTTTTTGGTCGGGGCGGAAGGTGTTACACCGCTTTCGCGATCAAGTTGAGAAAATCGCAGTCCTTCCGACTTCCTCGGCTGGACCCTTGAACCTTCACTTCGCACTTCCAGCAGGTAGCCATCTCGACCAACTGACACCGTCCTGCAGTGGACGTCAGAAAAAGATGGCTCCGCCGCCGCCACCAAAGACGGCGTCAAGGATCGCTCGGCCAGCCGCACGGTATCGGCCCGGCAAAGCTCCTCTAGGAGCAGGGGCATCGCTCGACGACTACTCGGACTCGGACGACGGCGAAGTGCGCGAAGACGATCACGATGCGCATCAGGTCGGCGTGACAGACCTCTCACCCGGAGCCGCCGCACTCAGCCAGCAGAGGCGGGCAGCAGGAATCGTGATCAGCGAGGCTGGTCCGAGTAGCAAGAAGCTTGACTTGCGGCTGCACTCGAACACCGGGGCGGAACAGCAAGGCGAGTCGTCCGAGTACGAGACGGATACGGACGAGGAGCCTCCCTCCAAGCCGGTGTTTCGCAAACCCGGTGCGGCGACCGTGACCGCTCAGCAATCTACCGCGGTGGAAGACTCGTCAGAGTACGAAACCGACTCGTCCGAGGAAGAGGAGTCAGCACCACAACCGCTGCTCAAGCCGATCTTCGTGCCTAAACGAGCGCGCACCACCACCCAACCCGATCCTGCCCCATCTCAAGCGTCAGTCGAGCATGCTGCTGAAGCACTTGCCGCGCAACGTCGGCAGGAAGCACACGACCTAGCAGCGTCCACCATCAAACGCTCTCTCGCCGAAGCGGAGCACGCCGACACCCTCCGCACTGACGTCGACGACACGGACGGTCTCGACCCTTCTGCCGAGTTCGAAGCTTGGCGTCAACGAGAGCTCTCCCGTCTACATCGCGATCGCGACGCCCTCCTCACCCTCCAAGCGGAACAAGCCGAGATCGAAGCCTTCAAATCCCTCCCCGAAGCGGAGAAAGAACGGTTGGGTCGCGAACGGGCCGCCCAGCTCCAAGCCGAGAAGAGAGAGCAGAAAGGTAACCCTGCTTTCCTGCAAAAGTACTACCACAAAGGTTCGTTCTTCCAAGACATGGATATTCTCAAAAGAGACTATACGGAGAAGACGAGTAAGGATGTGGATGTGAGTCAGTTGCCCAAGATGATGCAGGTGAGGGGGTACGGCGTGAAGGGGAGGAGCAAGTGGACGCATTTGGCGAATGAGGATACGAGTAAGGGGGCGATGCGGATGGATGTGCGGGCGGGTGGGGGGACAGGGTGTTTCAGGTGCGGTGGACCGCATTCGAAGAAGGATTGTCCCGAGGCGAGTGGTGCAAATAGGGCTCAGGTGAGTGGCGGAGGGGAAGGGAGTAGGAAGTGGGGTCAGAACGCAGGTGAAGAAGAGAAGAGGGAGAGGGAAAGGAGTCGCAGCCCGCGACGAGACTCACGGAAATACGAACAGGACGGTCGTGATGCAAGCTCACGAGGTCGAGACGAGGACGACTCCTCTCGACGCCGTGACAAGGAGTCACGCTCTCACAGGTCCCGAGATGACCGGGAGCACGCAAAGCATTCTTCATCATCTTCACATCGGCACGACCCCGAGAGCAGGCATCGTCGCCATCGTGATGACGACCAAAAGCACAGTCAGCGTCACCGCCACGACCGGAATCGCGATCGCGAAAGCGACCGTCACCATAGCAGTCGACACCACAACGAGCATCGCTCAAGGTCCGATCGACATGACGAAGATCGCAGCGACAGACATAAACGGCGGGATCGCGACCATCGTCACCACGACAGCCGCAGAACTCGAGAAGATGAGTCGGACCGCAAACGGTCGCGACTCGAAACCTGACCTTCGCATATCTGGCTGCGATTCCTGCAATGCATCTGTACTTGTATCCCTCGAGAGTCCTAAAGTGTGTCCGTGATCACAGGCTGAAAGGCCAACAAGCCATCCGAGATGAGAATAGCAAAACGTGCTCCGCATTAGACTAAACATTGGTGAATCAACAAAGCCTCGCACCGATGTCTCGGTCGCAGAAAGGTATCAAAAATGGAAGAGAGAACAGCCGCCTGACTACCTCGAGTGAAGGGGGGCGCTTCTAGCAATTGCAGCCGCTCTGCTGGTTATCCTGGTCGATTCGGATCGGGTCGGGGTAGTCCGCATACAACTCCGCCTCAGCCTCCTGTTGCAGTGCGGCCCTAGCAATGGTCTGAAAGGCCTGTTCGACGTTGATGGCCTCCTTTGCGCTCGTCTCAAAGTAAGGGATGTTGCCCTTGCTCTGGCACCACGTCATGGCTCTCTTCTGGGAGACCATGCGTTTGCTCTCCTCGACATCGATCTTGTTGCCGAGCACGACGAAGGGGAAGTTTTCGGGGTCGTGCGGGGCGGCTTGGATGAGGAACTCGTCGCGCCACGAATCGAGCGTCTCGAAGGATTTGGCGTTGTTGACGTCGTAGCAGAGACAGCAGCAGTCGGCACCACGGTAGAAGGCGACACCGAGGGATTGGAAACGCTCTTGACCGGCTGTGTCCCACAGCTGCATGGTCACGAGTCGGTCGTCCACCATCACCTCGCGGGTTAGGAAGTCTGCACCGATGGTCGCTTTGTACGCCGAAGAGAAACGCTTGTTGACATCTGCGAGAGGCAAGAGAGCAGGAGTCAGTCAGATACGAGGTCGCAGTTATCGTAGTGAGGAGCATGGGAAGATCTTACATTGGTTCATCAGCGATGTCTTGCCGACACCAGAGTCGCCGAGGATGATGACCTTGAGGAGGACCTTCTTTCGAGACGCCATGATGGTTGAATGTGTTGCGGATTGCTACGCCGAGTCGAAATTTGTGTAGACTTGCAACAAGGTCCTAGAGCGTGAAGAGTAGAGCGTCCTTTCGCGATTGCGCTGAGCTGAGTGTTGTTCGTGGTGGTAGTGATGGCGGTAGGGGTGATCGTGATGGTGAGGGTCTGAAGAGATCAACACGTTCAAGATAGCAACTCGGCTGACTTTGGCTCTCCAAAAAGGTGACCCGCACAGGCGTCAGATGTGGAGTGTTGGCTGCTCAGCACACACAGAGACTGGCCTGGAGCCGCGCCTGTCAGGGGCTGCTTGGTTGGCCGTTGATTGTGTTGATGCAAGGCTGGGAAATTAAGGAATCCGCACCACTGCCTGCCGATCCTGTCGTCATGGCCCAGCTCGCTTTTGTGAGATCCAAATTCAGGTCCGGCCTAACAAGCTCACACCGAAAATCGAGCTCAGCACCCCGTTCTTAGCAATTGGACCCTGAATCACGCTCAGACTACCCTTCACACCTCACTTGCCTCGACCACCATCCTTATCTGCCGACGTTCTCTGCGGTCTGCTCCCAGCGCGGAGTCCCCTTCAACACGAACATGCAGGCGACAGTCGCACCGAATTGGCAGCAGGCCATCTTTCTACGCTTGCAAGAGCGTGATACGCTCGAGAAGCAGCACGACGCTGTCTTTCATCACTGTGAGTATAGCATCCTCCCTTTGACTTTGATCCTCAACAACGAAGCTGATCATCCATACCTCTACTCCTATCACCAGATCGCAAGCTGACAGAACAGACACGTCTGCTGAAGCAACGCAATCGAGCGCTGCTCAGTGCTGCAGCAGCTGCCACATCCACCTCGGCCGCTAACGCAGTCGCCGGTGCCTCCTCCCCCTCGTCCTCAGCAACGCCGGCAAACCCTGTCCAACTGGCATATATCACCTCTCTCGAGCAGCAGCTGTCCACTCTTCGCGATGAAGTCGCCACACTCTACAAGACGCAAGGCCAAAACGCCCAGCGTCTGCTCCTCATGAGCGAGTCCCACCGCGAAAAGGAGGAGGAAGCACGGCGACAATCCGAGCTGCTCGCCAAACTCCAGCTGGACTACGAGAAGCTCAAACGCCAAGCGGAAGATCTCATCCATGCCGCTGGAGAGAAGGACAGAGGGATACAGATCCTGCAGGATGAGTTGGCCACGTTGAGTCTGGAACTCAGCCAGATCGAGACAAGGAACGAGGATCTCAAGAAGGATAATGCAAGTTTGTTGCAAAGGTGGCTGGATCGGATGAATGAGGAGGCGGATAAGATGAATGAGGGGACGATCTGGTTGGAGGAGGTGCGGAAGAGGAGGGAGAGCTCGTCGCCTGCTGAAGAGAGGGCCGGCGTGGGAGGGGATGGGGCCGCTTCGTCGCCGTCGGCGGCAAAGTCGTAATTCCGTACGATGGTTCCAACACAAAGCAATGATACCCACAATCCACAGTCGCTATCATGTTGAATGTGTCGCTTGCCATACAGTATCTGGGGAGACGCCAAGCGCAGGCCCTCGCGCGCTCTCAACGGCTGGCGCCTTGAGTGATATGCAGGGTTGAGCGTCGCGAGCACGGATTTCGGAATTTCACTCTGACCTTCTCGTCGAGCTTCCAGTTTTCGAGGGTTGAGAAATGGCCTGAGCGACTGGGCTTCCAACCACATCACGATCATCGCCTACATCTTCGACAAGTCGGTTGGCGCAACACTCGAAAGACGCCGCTGCGCAGATCGCACAGCTTTCAACGTTCATCAAAGCAAGCAGAGAGGTTAACTCATTTTTCTGCAGCTGAAACCACTCTGAGCTCGCGCTCGGAAGGATACCAGCTACCATGGCGCCCGTCGCCGTTCACGACAGCAGGATGCCGGGATCATCATCCAATGGCGCTGCATCCTCCTCCTCGACACCATATCAACCGCTCGACCACGTTCCCGTCCATCCCGCCGCCGACTTTCCCAAACCCAAACCGGTCCCCAAGCTCGCCTACCGCACCTCTGCCTACTTCAACACTGAATGCCCCATCGTGATCGACAACGGCTCCTCCGAGCTGCGCGCCGGCTTCGCCCTCTCCTCTCCCTCCAAACCCACCTCCTACTCCTCTCAACCCTTTGTGGCGTACGACAATCTCATCTCGAAAGTTCGCGACCGCAAGAAGAGCCTGACGATGCTGCTGGTGGGCAACGACGTGTACGCCGACGGTCTGTCGCGCAGCTCGATCCGCACGCCCTTTGACTCCGACGTAGTCACCGGATGGGACGCCATGGAGATCGTCCTCGACTACACCTTTGCCAACCTGGGCATCGATACCGATCGAGTGAACCATCCGGTGTGTATGACCGAGACGCTGTGCAACCCGGCCTACAGCCGGGGGATCATGAACGAGCTCATGTTCGAAGCGTATCAGGTGCCCATGGTCAACTACGGTGTCGACTGTCTCTTCAGCGCGTATCAGAACGAGGTGGGACCAGATGCGCTGGTGGTGTCGTCTGGGCGATCGAGCACTGTCGTGGTCCCGACAGTGGGTGGGAAGGGCATCTTGACCAACTCCAAGCGGCTCGCGTGGGGAGGAGCGCAGGCGTCCGACCTGCTCTTGCGTCTCATCCAACTCAAGTATCCCAACTTCCCATCCCGCGTCACTCCATGGCAAGCCCAAAACATGATGGAAGACCTCTGCTACGTCTCGTCCGACTACACCACCGACATCCGCGGCATGTCGATGCTCCCCGCGTCCCACAAGACCCACAACCCTTCAAGCTGGACACCGATGGAGCGCAGCGACGTGATCATCCAATTCCCTTTCGCCGACGCCCTCCCCGAGCAAAAATCCGCAGAAGACCTCGCAGCCCAAGCCGAGCGTCGCAAGGCTGCTGGCGACCGCCTTCGTGAACAAACCCGCAAGATGCGCCTCGAAAAGATGATGCAAAAAGAAAACGATCTGCGGTACTACCTCCAGCTCAAGGAGTGGAAGGGCAAAGAACGCAAGG
Organism: Kalmanozyma brasiliensis GHG001; assembly: GCF_000497045.1. Taxonomy (NCBI): domain Eukaryota; kingdom Fungi; phylum Basidiomycota; class Ustilaginomycetes; order Ustilaginales; genus Kalmanozyma; species Kalmanozyma brasiliensis. The sequence goes on along the minus strand of NW_015961956.1, from coordinate 185,251 downwards.
CCGAGTATCTGAAGCGACTCGAGAACGATGGGTTCGACAACGAGGGTGCTCTGGACAAGATGGTGACGAAAATCGAGGGGGCGCTGAAGAGATTCAGGGCAAAAGAGCTGGGTGAGGAGTATGTGGAGGATGACAAGTCGGAGGAGCCTAGTTTCCCGCTTGTAGATGTACCGGATGCGGATCTGGACGAGGAGGGTGTGAAGGAGAAGAGGAAGCAGCGGTTGATGAAGGCCGGGTACGATGCGAGGTTGCGGGCGAAGGCGGAGAAGGCGGAGGAGAAGCGGTTGGAAGAGGAGGCGTTGCAGAGAGATGAAGATGAGAGGGTCAACAACCCTCGCGTTTGGTCGAGCAAGTTGAGGAGAGAGTACGACGACGCTATCAATCGCATCAAAGAGCGCAAACGGATGAAGGAGATGCTGTCCGATCGAAAGTCGCTTGCTGCGCAACAACGGATGAAGTCCATCACCGCGCTGGCGTCGGATGCGCCCGCCAGTGGGAGTGCCACCCCGACCGGCGGTCGAAAGCGCAAGAAGGGCGGCGAAGAGGATACCTTCGGAGCTAACGACGACGACTGGGCGATCTACCGCGAGATTCAAGCCGCCGACGATTCCGAAGAGGAAGAAGATGCCTATACCAATCTGGCGAATATCGAAACCCGACTCTTGACGTTGGATCCGACCTTCGGTCCGGACGACACGTACGCTGCCCGCCTTGCTCGTAAGAACCGACTCACGCTGACGTTCTTCAACGGTCCCGGTGGCGGACAGGAGTCTACCATCGCACCTACGGACACGGCCCTCGACGACCCGACCAACGCAGCGGACCCGGAGAGCATCCGCCGCGCTCACCAGCTGCACCTCAACGTCGAGCGCATCCGCGTACCGGAGGTGCTGTGGCAACCCTCTATCGCAGGACTCGACCAGGCCGGACTCGACGAGGTCTGCTCGCACGTCGTGCACAGTTTCGACGCCGAAACGCGCGCTAGGATGCTGCAGAACATCTTTGTCACGGGTCGGCACACGGCGTATAGGGGCTTTGAAGAGAGGCTGTACTCGAGCATCCGGGCTAGTCAGCCGAGTAGTGTCAGTGTCAAGGTGACCGCGGCGAAGGATCGCAGGTTCGACGCGTGGAAGGGCGCTGCGAGGTGGAGCGTCGGTGATGAGTTCAGGCAAAGCGCCATCACAAAGCAAGACTACGAGGAAAAGGGCAAGGAGTGGTTCAAGGAGCATGCGCTCAGTGCCAATTGGAGGTGAAGCCGCACCTCTCCCTCTGTTTCATGGGCAAAAGTCATTCACTATCACGAACTGTGCAGAGTGAGATGTGTGCGAAAAGTATTGTGCATTGCTTACTCGTCGTCGTCGGAGGAGGAGGAGGAGGAGGAGGAGGAGCTCTCGGCCTGATCGTTGAGCCGATCCTGCTCGTCGCGCCACAGCTGGTAGAGGAGCCTCCTCCTCGCCTCGGTGGCGTCCTTGCGCGAGGCGGCGGTGAAGAGCGCCTGGAAGATGCTCTTGCGCAGCACGAGGGCGACGTCGATGCTGCTAGCGTCGGGCTCTTCGTCGTCGTTGGCAGTCGTGGGAGTGGGGACGGAGGAGAGGGCGAGCAGGAGCGGGAAGCGGACGTCGTCTTCCGCGTCGTCCTCCTCGTCGTCCTCTTCGGAATCGGAAGGGAGGGAGCGTTCAGACTCGTCGTCGTTGGCAGGAAGACCGGATTCGTCGGCGAAAGAGTGGAATTCTGTACCGTTGGTCGTCTCGTCTCCTCCCTCCTCTTCGTCTTCGCCCTCCTCCAAGTCCTCCCCTTCGTCCTCCTCCACGTCCTCATCCTTATCGTCATCGAGTGACGCCTCCTCCTCGTCATCCGACAGCGACGCCTCATCATCCCTCGCCGACGCACGCAGCGTATCCTCCAGCAACGGCTGGAACACGTTCGCCCAAATCCTCTCGTACATCGCCTTGCTCTTCGCCGTCGCCAATGCATCCACAAACGGCATCAATAGCTCCAACGTCGGCACCAGCACCAACTCCTCCTCCTCTCCTTCCTCCGTCTCTTCTGCCTGTTCGTTCTCCTGATCGTGCACTTTTTCGACCACCTTTTCCAGTTCGTCGAGGTACATATCCGACAAATGGTATGTCAGGCTATCCGGTGTTTTGGGGTTGTTGGTGCTTAACACGCCGTCGAACTTGCCCAGTATCCCTTGGAAGGTCTTCACTGCGACCGGTGGCCACTTTTCTTCCGCAAGCAATTGAAATCCGGATGCAACAAATCGGCGGACGAGCAGGTAGAATTTGTCCACCCGATGCTTGTCCAATCCCCCCCACTCGGCGGTGATCGTATCCCAGAAGCCCTCTAGGAACGCCAACCCCGCCTCGCTCCGGTTGGTAGATGAAGAGGGGTGAACAAGAACGAGACTCGCCAAATCATCGGCGAGCCTTTGCTGGATCAAAGGCTTATCGCTCATCCAGAAACAGTAGAAGAGTCCCTTCCAGAGCTTCTGCAGCTCCAGAGTCGGGATGGTGTGCGCACCGTTGGTGGAGAGGTACGTGCGGAGCGAGCGGACGGCTGAATCGCGGATGCGCTTCTCGGTGGAGGCGAGCGCCCGACCGAGTGGGATGGAGGCATCGTCGTTGCTCGTCGGGGCAGGTTTGGACTTTTTCGTTTTGCCGGCGGTGGTAGGGATGGCCTTGCGCTTCGAGGAGCTCGCTTTTGATGAAGAGGCCGTCGCCATGGCTGTAAGCGATGCAGACAATGACAAGTGCGCTGGGACGCAAGGGTGAAAGGTGGCAGATGGTGTTGTCCGTCAAGCAGGGCGAGCAAGTTGAGAATCTTCTCAAAGGTCCGGGCTGCAGCAACAAATTTCCACAGCTGCGAAAATTTAAGACCCTGACCAAATCTGCATTTGACGCGCTTACATAATGCCCACAATGAGCTTCGGTCTTCCTCATCAGATGGATACAACAGCTTTCAGTCCCACGATCAACTCAGCAAGCCTCTTCAAGAGCTGCGCAGACCAATCACACTGCGGTCCGTGGCGCAACCGGGTAATCGCATTTCGTATGTCAAGTACCTGCCCGCCTGTGCTTGCCAAGGACTTCCCATTCGGAGCCCTCATTTGACCCCGAGCGCCGGCGCAGGGTACGCATTTGTGTTGTGCGCAGCAGGCGGCACGTTCGACGGACCAGCATTGGGCATCGCCGCCGCAGCTCCACCCAGCGGTCCGGTCTGGCCCACGGCTCGCACGACACCGATGAGCTTGGTCTTCCCCTCTCGCGTGATGAGCTTCATGCCAGGCTTGACGTACTCGGGGTACCTGATGAATTGGAGGCGCAGCTTAGCTCGGTCGCCCGTACGCACCACCGGCTTGCCGCCGTGTGCATCGCCGCCAGCAGCGCCGGTGCCGAGCGTGGGCTTGCCGTCGAGCTTGGCGATCCCCACGATGCGCACGGTCTGTCGGATGGATGCGGCGTGCAGCACCATGCAGCTGCCCACCGAGAGCGTCGTCGAGTGGTACAAGCAAAGAATCTCGGCGTCAAACTCCATGTAGCTCTTGGGCGCAACCTCGGTGCGTGCTACCATGACCATGCCCTTGCGCACCTGGTTGCGGCGAATCTTCTTGAGCGCAAACGAGACGCTCTGGCCTGCCGTGGCGCCGTCGACGTTGACACGCTTGCGTTGAATGCTGCGGATCGAGGTGGTGACAAATTGACCCAGACTATCCGGGCCCAACAGAGACACGTCGCCCACTTTGCAGCTGCCACCGAGCACAACACCAGAGACGACAGTGCCGACGAAGGGAACAGAAAAGATGTCGCTGATCTGGAACTCGAATGGCTGGTTCACCTGGAACTTGGCAGCGCTGGCTTGGGGGAGAATGTTGAGGAAGCTGCGCAGGAGGTCAAGATTGAGGCCAGTGACATTGGAAATCTGGAAGATGGGACAGATGCGTTCGGTCTCGAGTCGAAGCGCCGATTCGACGACCTGACCCATGTCGTTGATGAAGACCGGCGTCTTGCGGCAGCCGGGCGATTTGAGGATCTTGGTGAGCTGCTTGAGCGTCGTCTCCAGGACGTGAGCAGGGGTCATGTCGATCTTGGTGATGCACACGACGACGGGCACGGAGAGCGCAAGGGCAATGCCGAGATGCTCCTTGGACATGCCGATGAGACCGGCGTTGGCACCCACCATGAGCATCACAAAGTCTGGCAGACAGCCGGTCATGCCGAACACGGTTGTCTTGAGGTAGCGCTCGTGACCGGCGAGATCGATGAAGGAGATGACCTTGCTCGACTTGGCGCAGACCTCCTCCCACGACATCTTGCGCCCGGGCTCTTGACCAGGTCCGGCGGCATTGTGGACCGGTCTGCCCTTCGAGTCGAAGCCCATGATCTCCATTCCCACGGACGAGGTTCGGCCGGACTCAATCTCGTGCTTGTGACGGAAAAGATTGACACGCGCCTTGCCTCGTCCATCGTCGAGACCGCCCTTGGTGAGGACACCGAGCATGGTGGACTTGCCGGCGTCGACGTTGCCGATGACCGCGATGCGCAGCTCGACCAGCTCTTCGGCACCAGCAGGTATCCTGCGGATGAGAACATGAGCTGATCTGCTGTGACCGTCCTCGGCGGTTTGCTGGTGAAGCACACTGGCATCGGCATCCGATAAGCTCGAGGCTTTGACGACATTTGCAATAGCTATTGAGAGCTCCTCGTCGGTGAAGGTGGCTGTTTCGGCATCGCTCTCGTTGGGGCTGGGCGCACCGATGCGCAATACAAACTCGCCGCCCTCGTAGGTGACCCGGTCAGCGATGTACTTGACTAGGCCTTGGACCTGAGGAGCGGACGGAGCGGATGCGGAATCGCCTTCCTTTTCGGCAACATCTATGACCGACGGGTTGGCAGCTTGATCTATCGCTTTGGGAGCCTCGATCGACTGTGACGATATTGAGCCTGGTATTGAGGCTGCAGCGGTCTCGTCAACAGGCTCGAGAAGGAGCTGTTTGAGATGCTTGGACGAGACAGCACGGAAATCGGGGCCGGAGGAGCCGTCGAGGTTGGTGGCGTGAAGATCGGCGGTGAGGACGTCTATTGTAGGCGCCTTCTTCTGGGGAGCAGGTGCGGCAGTACACATGATGTCAATGGCGGTCTTTCCTGGCCCAATGGTGGTTACGAGTTGCTCCCACGACAGTGCTGGACGATGAGACGAAGTCCACGTTGCTTGGAAAGGTCAAGGACCAGTGTTGAACAGGACTGGAGACGCAAACGAAGCGGATGGCTTGCGGTCTCCGGTTGAGCCAAGCTTTGACGATTGAGACGAGAAATGACTCGACCTGCGAGAGTTGGGCAACTTCCCAATGTGGCGCAGATCGCCACGCCTTGCGTTGGAAGCGTAGAAAGTAGGCTGGCGAGTCTGATCCTGCGACGATGAACAGACTAGCAGCTGCGATCGATAGAAGCTTGCGAAGAGATGGAGAAGCGAGGTGGCAAGGAAAGGGTCTTCGACATTGATGACCCTGAACCCGGCGATTTGATACGGGCCGGAAAGCGCTCAGCTGCATTGCTGCGCAGGGCGACCAATTTGAGCTCGCGCCACCCTGCTGGACCCTGCTGCTGTATGCTCTGCTAAGCTGAGCGCGTTTTTGCTGCAAGAATTGCACACCCTGCATTTTGGAAAGCAGCACTCGAAGAGCGATTCTGCTTGCACGGATATGCGGGGTGCATCTTTGGAAGAAAGCTCAGTCGCTGAAGACGATGAAGCTCGAGTCACAACTGTGAGCGTGCCGCAGACTCACTGCAGAATGCAAGCCAGCAGATCAAGGTCTTAGCCCCTTGGCTCTGTGCCGGAGCCTCTCAGCCATGGGCGAGAGGGGACTGGATAGCGTGAGCCGGAGGAACTTCGGACAGGCCACGCGACCAGGAGTACCTCATATGCTTGCAGCTGACACATGTCATGGATGCCATCTTGTCCAAGCTGCCTCACTCTCGTGACCGCGGTCACGAAGTCTTCGGCAGTATCAAAATGCTGATCAGCCGGCCTGGAGTTTCTCACTCCGCCCAATCGATGGAAATGCGCAAAACGACAAAATCAGTGGAACAACAGACTTTGCTTGGAAGGAAGCGCCGAATGACGCCCACGATGATTCAGCACCCTGTCTATTTTTCAAGGCGAGCTGCCAAACTGTTACTTTGGAAGGCCATGTGTGACCAGCCTGCCTCGTCCGCGCCGATGCCTCTTCCGTCACGATGCTTGGCCTCGGTGACTACAGATCTCACTCAGCGAGCGCTTTGACCGACACAATGAGCTCGTCAAGCCTTTGTAGGGGCGTTACTGATGCCATCTGAGTGCAGGTCCGTGACCTTGAGCATGATGACAGGCATGCCCTCAACACGCTCGCATTCTTGAAGCCATGAGCAAGGGTATATAGTGGACACCTTGGCATCCACTCGTCCTTCCGTCTCACTCGATCAACCTTTCCCTTCACCTCAGGCCCAACACGCTACTTCGCCATGTCATCGCAGCAGGAAGACGAGGTGGTCACCGCCTACCCCAACTACTACCCCAAGGGTCAGAAGCAGGAGCTTCCCGGCGAGGACCAGTCGATGGAGCCGCTCGCCGAGCACATCAAGGTCGAAAAGTGGGACAAAGACGGCAAGCCTTATCTCGAAGAATATGGAGGCAGCGGCAAGCTCGAGGGCAAGTCCGCCATCGTTACCGGTGGTGATTCTGGTATCGGTCGCAGCGCTGCGCTCTTCTTTGCTCGCGAGGGTGCCAACGTCACCATCGCCTATCTGCCCGAGGAGGAGAAGGACGCTGACATGGTCGAGAAGCTCGTCCGTGAAGCGCCCATGGGAACGCACGAGATTCTCCGTGTGCCTGGCAATCTCGAACAGGATTTGTACTGCAAGGAACTCGTCGAGAAGCACCTCGCCAAGTGGGGCACCATCGACATTGTCGTCAACAACGCGTCCAAGCAGGTGCCCTCTCCCAATTTTGAGGAGATCGATCTCAATGTCACGGAGAGCACCTTCCGCAGCAATGTGCTGGGTGCCTTTGCACTGACCAAATTCGCCTTGCCCCACATGAAGCGCGGCTCGACCATCATCCAGTCGTCCTCGGTAACGGCGTACAAGGGCAGCGCAGCTATGATCGACTACAGCTCCACCAAGGGCGCCCTCGTCTCCTTCACTCGCAGTATGGCGCTCCACCTCGCACCGCGCGGGATTCGCGTCAACGCCGTCGCTCCCGGACCGGTCTACACGCCGCTGCAGCCCGCAAGCCGCAGCGAGGACAACATGGAGGGCTGGGGAATCGGTGGCGTGCCTTTGCACGGTAGGCCTGGTCAGCCGGCAGAGATGGGCGCCGCGTACGTCTTCCTCGCCGACGCAGGCTCGTCCAACATCATGACCGGCCAGGTGCTGCACCTGTCGCACGGCAGCTGGTTCGGGTCCTAGTGGTTTCGCAAGGTCAGCTCTTGGTGCACCGCAATCGTGTCGATCATCGACGTCAGTCAAGGAATGGAACTGTCTGTTGCATCGTGGATCCGAGCAATTGTGATGAAGAAGGTCAGCGTTACAAGCAGCTTGAGCGTCACGGTACAGTCTGAAGATTGGACAAAGATACGGAAGTGTCTTCCGAAGCATGTTCAGGGTCCGCCGTGAGGAAGAAGCAGCTGCTCTTGAAGCGGGAAAGAGCGCGTCTCAAGATCTGCAGGTGTTGCGTGAATTTTAGCTTGGTGGTCTGTCAAGAGCAAGCCTAACACAGTCACACTTGGCTGCAAGGGTCGCACGTTGTCGGTCTGTTGGCTAACTATTGATGCACGAACCCGCTTTGGCCGACCTCACTTGCTTCAGTCACACCTTCCTCCCTCACACGACCTAACCACAAGCAACCACAGCATCGGTCTGCTTCGTCACCAAGGCCGGAGCAGATAGTCGCGTCGTCAGCATGTCTGCGTAGACGTTTCACGCTTCACGACTCGAGAGCTCAATTCGATATCTATGAGCCGTCCCCCGACGAGGCCTAAGAAGCAAAGATGGACGCTCGACCGGCAGATGCTCGCTCGGTCCATACAGATCATTCGATAGAGTCGTCCGAATCCGACATTCTCTTCTTCCCGACCAGCTCGTCCGCGCGCAACTCGGCCGACGTGGCTCCAGAGAAAGGATCCGGCGACACAATACGAGCCTCTCCCAAGCCCTACACCGCGACACCGTCGCATCTGCGCCATCAAGGCTCGCACGAAGACGAAGATGCAACGCCCGACGCAGAATCACAGCCGCTCACCAGCAACGAGCGCAGCGGCACCTCGACACCCTACCGCGACGATATCGCCCCAGCCTTTGTCCACCGAGTCGGTTCCAACACATTCAGCCAGTCGCTCGATCCACGCACCTACTGGCGGCTGGCCGAGCAAGCCTCTCACGCACCCTCCACCCGTTCCCTCGAGCGTCAATCGGGTGGCACCCTAGCAGAACGCCAGGAGGCCTACTGGAAAGCGGGCGTGGTCAACATCCTCCTCATCCTCTGCTGGTACGCCTTCTCCACCGCCATCTCGGTCTACAACAAATGGATGTTCGATACCACCAAACACCACTTCTCCTTCCCACTCTTCGTCACCAGTTGGCACATGATGATGCAATTCGGGCTATCGAGTCTCGCATTGCGGCTGTTCCCATCGTGCGTGCCGAGGAAGGCCAACGGCACACCGTCGAGACCATCGGGCGCGAATTGGGCCACCAAAGTCGTACCGTGCGCACTGGCCACCGCTTTCGATATCGGTCTGTCGAACACGAGTCTCAAGACCATCACGTTGACGTTCTATACCATGTGCAAGAGCTCCAACCTCGCCTTTGTGCTCTTCTTCGCCTTTGTGTTTGGGTTGGAGGTCATTCGGTGGAGTCTGATCGGCATTATCGCGCTGATCACGGTCGGAGTGGTGATGATGGTGGCAGCGGAGACCAAGTTCGTTCTGACGGGAGCGGTGCAGGTGTTGACGGCGTCGGCGTTGGGAGGGTTGCGATGGGCGCTGACGCAGATTCTGTTGGACAGGGAGGAGATGGGCATGAGCAATCCCGTAGCGACGGTTTTCTGGCTCGCACCGATCATGGGTGTCGCGCTGATCAGCCTGTCGGCGGCATTCGAGTCGTGGTATGCGATCTTTGCGGCCAAATCGGGGTATTTTGACACCTGGGCCCATGCGATAGGGACGATAGGGTTGATGGCCGGACCAGGATTCCTCGCATTTGGGATGAATCTCTCCGAGTTCGCCCTGATCAAGCGGACGAGCGTGGTCACGCTGAGTGTGGCGGGGATCTTCAAGGAGGTCTTGACCATCGCGCTTGCCAGCAGCGTGTTTGGCGACGAGTTGACGCCGATCAACGTCACCGGCCTGTGCATCACCCTGTTGGGCATTGGCATGTACAACTTCCTCAAGTACCGACTCATCACGCGCGGCGCCGATTCCGTAGGCCAGGGCATCTCAGGACTCAACGAGCTGGGCGACAGCATCCGCAGCCGCGCAAGCAGCATCTTCGGCACCACCCAGCCCAGCGCTCCCAGAGACAACGACTACGAACAGGTGGGCGAGGACGAAAACAGCCTGCTCTTTGATGAAGGGCGAGAACGCGGCAAGGTGCGGCGGAACATGACGGGCGAATCGGATGCCTTGGAGCTGGATACGCAAAGGGTCAGCCAGGAGATCGTAGAGAGGGGGGCGAGGGTGGTCAGCGACGAGGAGAGGGAGAGGTTGAGAAAGATCGAGGAGGAGGCGGATCTGAGTGGATGGGGGACGAGTGGTGAGAGGGTTACGGGCCAAGGGCTGGTTGAGGAACATCATCATGCGCGGTACAGGTGAGAAATGCCGATCAACGTATGCTTGTCTCAGTCTTTGATGTGTGTGTCCTGGGTGTGAGTCGAGACATTCCTTCAAGACGCAGCGAGATGGACATGCGGAAATGGGTATATTGAAGGCACCCCGGCCAATGATCTTACGCCTGCCCTTCCTCCCCCTGCTCCCCTGTTTGCCCCTCTGGATCCCTCCACGTCGCCCAATGTCCCACCTGCCTCGCCATGACCTCACCGACAAATCCTGCGTCACGACAGGCAATCCTGAACTCCTCCTCCCTCTGCAGCAGATCTAGGAAGTGCAACGCCTGCGGATACTGCAGGTACCGAACGTAGCGTGGATGTCGAAAGTAGTCGAGGTAGCGCAGGTAGCGCAGGAACGATGGGGATGAGAGGACCCCGGAGAGCGCGAGGTGGTTGAGGTAGTACGGGTTGGCGAGGGAGGAGAGGAATTCGAGGTCGCGCGAGAAGGTCGTTTGGTTTGCCGTGCGGAGGTGGTCGTTGATCGTGTTGGTGGTGGGGGCAACTTCTTGCGAGACGGTGTGGGTGGTCATCGTGTGTGATGCGGGTGGACCGGTGTGCGAGCTTGAATGAGGAGAGATTCTTCGGCAGCGATTGCGCGGGGGAATGTGGGAAGAAGCGCTTCGACTCAGTACGGAGGGTGAGAAGCCGTCGTTTCTTGCAGAGAGAGGTGGCAAAGCTGTTCCTGAGTGGTGTGCGAGTCAGTCGGCCCAGCCGATGGTGGATGAGTGTGACGATGGAAGCGTTGAACGGATGATCCGTGTGACTTTAGCAATTCAGGGTCCTGGTCGGAAATAAGCCAGACCAAGAAGATTTCTCGGATGGCGCGATCGTCCTGCACGGGTCACTTCCAATCCCTCATGCTCATCCTTCTCTCGCTTCTCCTCCTACCTCTTCTCCTGCTTCTACCACACCTGGGCAAGCTCCACTCGCCGACAATGTCGATACCCCTTCTGCCATCGTGGCCACCCAGCCTGCCCTCCGAGGCGGTGTCGTACCTCTCCGACCAAGCCACCGACTACGCCCTCGCGCACGGCATCGTCTACCGACCCGTCGCCCTCTCCCCCACCACCGCGCCCGCTCTCGACAGCGCCATCCACGCCCCCTTCTCCCTCCTCCCCTCGCCCTTCCCCCGCGCCCTCTTCGACAGAGCCCAATCCATCCAGCCCGCATACGACCTCTTGTACGCTCAAGTCTCGTCCGACCACACTTTTCTGCAACGCGTCATCGGTCAATCTGTCATTCACGTCGACGAATTCCAGAAGCAGCTCTGGGACATTTACATCTCCGTGAAAGATGACTTGGTCCAGCCGCTCAGCTTGGGTCTGTTTCGAAGCGATTATTTGCTCCACGATGCCGCGAGCGAGGGGGAGAAGGGAAGTCGATCCGGCGAACTGGAGCTCAAACAGGTCGAGTTCAACACGATCAGCGCGAGCTTCGGGGCGCTGTGTACCAAGGTGAATGGGTTGCATCGTCATTTGGCGTCGACTACGGACTATCTTGGGGCGCACGAACAGCTGAAGAGCTTGGACAACTTGCCCCTCAACGCCGCGCAGGAGGTGCTCATTGAGGGACTGGCCAAAGCGCACGCCGCCTACAATGCAACCGCGCAAGCATACGTGCTGTTTGTCGTCCAAGAGGGCGAGCGAAACGCATTCGACCAACGACCGCTCGAGCACGCGCTTCAGGCGCAGGGCATCCGCGTCGTTCGCCAAACCTTTGCCGAGATCGCACAACGCATGTCGTTGACTGGCCAAGATCGCAAGCTGTTGCTCGCCCACCCCGTGCTGGGCGAAATCGAGATCAGCGTCGTCTACTACCGCGCCGGCTACGGCCCTTCGGACTACGCAAGCGCGAAAGATTGGGAGACGAGGAAGCAGCTCGAGCGAAGTCGCGCCATCAAGTGCCCCTCGATCGCCGTCCAACTGGCGGGGGCCAAGAAGGTCCAACAGGTCCTAGCTGAGCCGGATCGACTCGAACCTCTCCTTTCGACCATCGGCATGGAGAACAAGGTCAACGAGATGAGAGAGACATTCTCGGACCTCTATCCACTCGACACCTCGCCTCTCGGGCAGAAGGGGTACGAACTCGCACAAACAGAACCACAGAACTTCGTGCTCAAGCCCCAACGCGAGGGTGGCGGAAACAACGTGTATCGCGAAGACATCCCCGGGTTCCTCGCACAGCTGGAAGCGGGAGAAGGGGAAAAGGGTGCAGTGGCGAAGAGACAGGCGTATATCTTGATGAGTTTGATCAAGCCACCTGCTGGGTTGGGGAACTATTTGGTCAAGGCAGCGACCAAGGATGCGAGGGCAGGCGCGGTGTTGGCCAAAGATACGGTTTCGGAGCTGGGCGTGTATGGTGCGGTGCTGTTCGAGAACGGGGCTGAAAAGGTCAAGGTGCATCATCACAGGTCCGGAGGGTATTTGCTCAGAACCAAGGGTAGGGAGAGTGATGAGGGCGGTGTCGCGGTCGGGTTCTCAGTGATCGACTCGCCACTGCTCATATAAACCTCGCTGTCCGGCATGAAATTTCATCTGATTGCAACGAAACCAACAGCGAATGAACAAAACAGTCTACCTCCAGCTAGCACTGACCAGCTTACCCACCGTATGCAGCGCATAGTACTTGACATTAGCATCGTCGTGTCCCATCAACTCCATGATCCTCGTCTTGGCGCCCAGCTCCCCCACGCGTTTCTTGCCCTGCTCGAAAAAGTGGACGAACTTGCCCACGTCCGAACAGGCCACACTGAGCGTCGTAGCATCCTCGCTCTCCTTGAGCACCTTCACCAGCTGCTTCAACACTTTTCCGTCTTCATCGACAAATTTGGGCGCGTTCTCCTTCCAGAACTCGTCCATCTCGTGACAGGGCGATTCGAACGTAAGCTGTCCGGACTGGAGTTCCGACAGGTACTCGTCCCACGTCGTCATGGTCTTGAGTCGCTCGCTGAGTTCGGTTTTGAGGAACTCGAGGTCTTCGTTGATCTCGTCATCCGACCACTTGCGCGACTGCAAATTCTCGGTCAAGGTCAAACACTTGCTCCCCAGCATCACGGGTGCATTGGCATCGGGTGCTTTGGCGAGCAAGTTGCGGAACGTGGCTACCGTCACACGCGTCACCTTCTCCTTGACCGCATTGCGCGCCACATCGACCAGGATCGGGATCAGCCCGAGCTTGACGTTGAGCTCAGCCGCAATGTCGGCGTTGAAGCTGAGCAGCCACAGGCAGAGAACGACCTGGTAGACCAGCTGCGTACCGGCGCGCGTGGTGTTGGTGCCGTTGTTGGCGCCGACGACGAGCGTGCTTGCGTTGCTGCTGGTGGTCTGGCGAGAAGGGGTGGCGGAACCGGAGCCGGCTGGCGAGTTGGAGCTCAAAAAGGAAGGACCGCCAGCAGGGGCGTTGCTGAGCCGCAAGATGTATGCGAGTTCGGAGAGGAAGCCTCGATCGACGTCCTCGTGCTGCTGCTCTTGGTCGTCATTGTCGCCGTCGCTATCGTCATCATCGTTCTTCTTGGAGGATTTGCCTTTGCCAGTGGAAGATTGCGCTTGACCCATCTTGGCGACGTCGATCTCCCAGGCTTCCTCGCGGTACTTTTGCGTGCGAAGGAGGGATTCCAGCAAGACAAGTGCGATTTCGGGTCCGTTGCCTTCCGCAAAGTCGGGCGAGGTTCGTCGTGCGGCGGGAGAGGCATTGGCACCGCGCCCCGACGAGTTGGAGCTGGGCTTCTGGCTGGCGCCACGCAGGAGCGAAGACAGGAACGTCAAAAGACGAGGCAGAACCGACGAAGGCGGCTTGGGCTGCTCGAGGTGTGATGCGGAGAAGACGAGGAGTAATGTGAGGAACTGCGCCGACTTCATTTGCACAAAGTCGTCCGGCACATCAAGCAGCTTCACGAAGGGCCTCCATGGGAAGCCGATTCCATCCTGCTCCTCTTGACCGTTGAGCGACAGGAACAGCTCGAGACGATCATCGCGATCCGAGAGCATGTCGTCGATGAGAACGAGGATCTGCTGGAGGGTATCGGTGCGGCTGAGCTTGGACAGCAGACGCAGGTATAGAGAGACATAGTCTTGGCCTTGCTCGTCCAAGAGAGGGTTGAGCTTAGATCGATCCTGACCCACGACAATGGCGTCGACGCTCTTGATCATCTTGAGCTCCTCGGCGCTGAGCAGGTCGGCGCGGTGGTAGCCTTCCCATGGGATAGGTCGAGCTCGGATGCGCTGTGTCAGCTCCTGAATCCACTTGTTCGTGAGGTAGACGAGCGGAGGTCTCTCGACGCTCTCTCTCGGTTTGCTCTTTCCATCCTTGTCCTGCTGCTTGCCATCTTGCTTCTTTCCGTCCTGCTGCGACTTTTTGTTGTCCTGCTGGTCCTTCTGCTGGGAGCTGGAAGACGATGACATGGTCGCTGTGATGCCCTGCTGGCTAAGGTGGCAGCTGAACCTCGGAAGCCGTTTGGTATGAGCCTAGCTTGTGGTGTGCGGTGCAGGTGAGGTTGCTGCTGTAAGGAAAGGATCTATAATGCGGAGCGAGAAGCAGAGGATGTTGTGTGATAGTGAGGGTCGGTGTCGATAAGGTGCGAGTGCCAAGCTCGTTTGTGCTGCTGCTGCTGCTGCTGTGTGCCCCTTTCCTGCCTCACAGAGCGTCATTCGCTTCGCTTGCTTCCCAGAAATCACACACACATTTTGGCGGCTCTCAAGGTGGCCCGCGCTCATTCAAATTTCACCGCAAGCCTCCACTGTCGCCTGTGCTCTGCCACTTCGCTACGCCAGAAATTTGTGATCGATTCAGAGGCAAAGAGTTGAGCTGCACGTTGCGAATTACTGGATTTTGTTAGACCCTGTCAGTCTAGGGCAGGGGTCAATTTCGTACGATATTTTTCGTCAGCCGCACGCCAAGGTCACTCGAGCAGGAAGAAAGGCCCTTTTTTTCGAGATTCAAGAAGATCTTCCTGATCCTGCCAGCTTTCGACCATCAAACCACGACGACAAGCCATACCCTAGTCACAGCATTGCAACAGTTGCCCGAGATCATGTCGGCAACAAGATCGGCTGCTCCGCGCTTGCGGTTGCTGCAGTCGCAAGCATCTGCGAAACGTCTTTTGCATGCTTCCACAAGCTATGCCACGCCGGGTGCAGCATCGACCTCGTCAGCTTCGACAACAACAGAGACCGCAGGCGCATCCTCTTCATCGACCAGGATCATCAGCTCGCTCATTCTCTCAAGACCGGCTGTCATCCTTCGCGAGCCCACTAAGTTCGAAAAGGCATACCACGACTACAACCGTCAGCTCTCGGAGGCTTTGCAGCAGCCCTTCCCGAAAGACTTCTACTTCAAGAAAGGCTCCGCTGCCGAAAAGCGCTTCGAGGAGGATCAGGCCAGCTCTTCGCACGGCTTCTCTGCCATCGCCGGCGCTGCATCAGGATCGTCATCGAAAGGGAAAGCTGGCAAGGCCAAGGAGACGGCGCCTGCACCCGCTCCCTCGTCATCCTCTGTGGAGGGCGAAGCAGAGAGCCGACCTCTGCCAAGAACCACCGAAGCTGACAGCAAGAACGATGTGCGCAGTCTCGAAAGGAAGCTCGACCGCACACTCTACCTTGTCGTGAAGCAAAAATCGAGCAAGGGCGCCGCTTCCTGGCAGTTCCCAGCAAAAGCACTCGTCAACACCAAGCGCGAGAACCTGCATGACGTCGCTCCAGCATCTGTGACAGAGATTTTGGGTAACAAGATGGACATCTGGCTGGTGTCGAATCTTCCCATTGGTCTGTACAAGCCGGCAGAGGGCGCGGACGAGAAGACGTACTTCCTGCGAGGACACGTGCTGGCCGGCAATGCAGAGTTGACGAAAGGTGCGGAACGTCAAGCCGAGGAGTTCCAGTGGCTGACCAAGGAGGAGATCGAAAAGTTGATGGATGGCAAGTACTGGTCGAACGTCGAGGAGCTGCTCGATCCTTGAAGGACCAGCCCTCCCTACAATAGAACCACCTCCCTACCATGTACTTCTAGACCAACGACAAGACACCTTCTCTTTGGTGATACAAGCCGATTGACTTAGGCGTGGATGAGCTTAAAAGTGCCCCTTGGGCTGCGCTCGCAGAGGTCTGGTGCAGCGAATTCAGAGTGGATGTCGTCTGCTATACTGCGATGAAAGGGCGCGTGTCTGGGCAGAGTGCGCCCGATCCCGATTCGAGAGTGAGTGGGGCATCAGCCAACGCCAAGTCGACTCCCGAAGAATGCACGCTTTCGCCCTTGTACTCTAGCTCAGAATCCAAGCTCTTGGTTGACCGACGAGCCCTCCAGATGCAGCCGGGCATTTTTGCAGCGCCACGACGTGTGCATAGATTGATCCCTTCACAGGACTGCACCACATTGTTCTAGAGCAGCCTGTAGCTTTTCGGAGCTGCTGCAGGACATCGATGATCTTTGAATGAGACCGAGGCTTGTGCAGGCAAGCACGGACGGGCCTGGTTGTCGGCAGCAACGCCGTTCGCGCCTGCGTTAAGAAGAGGATGTTGCTCTTTACAACTCTTCCTGATCCACTGCTCATCGCCAACTTAACTTAATTGAGCCTGTCCGGACAGAAGCAAGCCACCGCGCATGTGATGCATGCGTGTCGCCAGTCGAGGCGACTGATCTTGTTTCGCCGGTGCATCAAGCAAGCAGCACACCACACGAGCATGTTTCTAGGCCATTGCAAAATACGCCAGACGTGGAAGCGAGAGTCGCTGCAAGTCGACGACGCCTAAATTGGACTCGCAAGGGTAATGTTGATTGAGTTTAGCTCACCGCACCTCGTCGCGATGACCCGCTCAAAGCGTCGAGCATGGATCCGCGGTGTTGGTGAGGCCTTCTGGCGGGAGCGCAGCCTTGATCCTGGTTCCATGAGTCGGAGCTCGAAGCACGACTTCGCTTCGCTTTTTGGTCGTCCGCTCCAGACGAACAGACAGCTGCTCTCTTTGCATTTGCTTGCCAAAGTCTAATTCTTTCCCTCTGGATGGATACAGTAACTGCGATCACCGGCCTACCCTGCAATCCAGGCTTTTTTTTTTGTTTAAACAAAAAAAAAACCCCCTACCAGCCCTTCTGTTTTTGACTGGCCGGAAGCGAAGGGAAGCGACAGTCTCGGAAGCACTCTCGAATGGACTGCATGGAAAGCTGTCATCGCTGGTCCCGGGCCCAGGTCACGCTGCAGGGCATGCGGCATGCGACCAACAATCAATCAATCAATCAATCAAAACCGCTCGAATGGACTACGCCATGCGGCTGCGCAGCCAGAGTCGATCTGACCTTCGGTTGCTCCCTCGCTCGAGCCTCCTCTACAGTACTCCCTTCCACGTTGGTTTGATGGCCTTGCCTGGCCTCCTCGACTGAGCTCCAATCTCTCTTCCATTTCCCGCCTCACAGTGCCTTTTTTCTTTTTCTTTTTTTTTTCGTAATTAAATTCCGCCGTCTTCCTCGCTCAGGGCAGCTGCCTATTCCAAACGCGCTCAAGCGCTCGCTTCGTGCTGTGGCCGTGTTGCATTTTCTTCTGCTTTTGACCGCTTTCATCTCGTGCTTTTGTCGTCGTCGTCGCGCTCCTTTGCTTTCCGCCATCCATCCACGACTCACGAACTCTTCACTCGTCGGTCTTGGCTCGCTCTACAAGTCTCGTCCTTCACCCTCGCGATCGCTCACAGGGCACCATCCGTCGGAAGGCCCGCCCCCTTCACCGTGAAGCCATCAACTCGAAGCGCGTCTTTGGATCCGGCCTCGCGACGTAGGTGGTGGTCAAGCCTCGCGATCATCGGTCTCTTGGGTGGTTTCGGTCACGTTCCTTAGGGTCACAGGTCATCTTACGACTTAGTAACACTTGGTCGGGACATCATCCGCGATCTTGATCGGCTGATCCGACTCGGATCTGGTGACTTGCTTCGTCTTTCTCCGCAAGAGAGTCACTCGGAAGTCAAGGTTGATCCGACGGCTGTTCCGACTCGTTTCGACTTCTCAGCTTCAATCGCGCTCTTTTCTCTTTCGGTGCTGCGACATAGCTCTCACGCTGCGCTCAGCTCTTTGACGTGGCTTGTATCAAAATGCCGCCCTCGGCTCGACACAGCGTGCATCCATCGCATCATCCACATGCAGGCGGAAGAGACCTTCTGCCACCGCAAGGTGGCCCTGGAATGCCACCCGGTCCAGGCAACGGTCCCATGCATCACCCCAATCCGTCCTATGCCCAGTCCATGCCGCCTCCGCCTGGACTGCCGCCGCATGCTATGAATGGCGTCAACGGTCCACCCTCGGCACACGGTGCACCGCCTCCTCGTATGGTCATGGCGGATGGTCCGGGCGGTGGTCCTCCGCCGCCTCCTCCGCACATTCCTCGATCTTCGTCAGCTCAGAGTCGTATCATGGATGCCGCAGGGGGTCCCGCCGGTCCTGCTGCTTCATCTTCCCCAGCTGTGCAGAAACTGTCGCTGGCCAACGAAGCCGCTTGGGTCTCGGTCGGATCGGCAGCAGAGACCATGGAGGACTACGATCGCGCTCTCTCTGCCTACGAGGCCGCTCTTCGACACAATCCATACTCGGTTCCTGCTCTCAGCGCCATCGCCGGTGTGCATCGTACCTTGGACAACTTCGAAAAGGCCGTCGACTACTTTCAGCGCGTTCTCAACATCGTCCCCGAGAACGGCGATACCTGGGGCTCGATGGGTCACTGCTACTTGATGATGGATGATCTGCAGCGCGCCTACACCGCCTACCAGCAAGCTCTCTACCACCTCCCCAACCCAAAAGAACCCAAGCTCTGGTACGGTATCGGCATTCTTTATGACCGATACGGCAGCCTCGAGCATGCAGAGGAGGCGTTTGCCAGCGTCGTCCGAATGGATCCCAACTACGAAAAGGCAAACGAGATCTACTTCCGTCTCGGCATCATATACAAGCAGCAGAACAAGTTCCCCGCCAGTCTCGAGTGCTTCCGCTACATCCTCGACAACCCGCCACGCCCGCTCACCGAGATCGACATTTGGTTCCAGATCGGTCACGTCTACGAGCAGCAGCAGGAGTTCAACGCCGCAAAGGAAGCCTACGAGCGCGTCCTCGCAGAGAACCCCAACCACGCCAAGGTGCTTCAGCAGCTTGGTTGGCTCTACCATCTCTCCAATGCCGGCTTCAACAACCAGGAGCGAGCTATTCAATTCCTCACAAAGAGTCTCGAATCCGACCCCAACGACGCACAGAGCTGGTACTTGCTGGGACGTGCTTACATGGCGGGCCAGAACTACAACAAGGCCTACGAGGCCTATCAGCAGGCTGTCTATCGCGACGGAAAGAACCCGACCTTTTGGTGCTCCATCGGCGTGCTCTACTATCAGATCAACCAGTACCGCGATGCTCTCGATGCGTACTCGCGCGCCATCCGCCTCAACCCGTACATCTCAGAAGTCTGGTTCGACCTCGGCAGTCTGTACGAGGCATGCAACAATCAGATCAGCGACGCCATCCACGCCTACGAGCGTGCTGCCGACCTTGACCCGGACAACCCGCAAATCGTGCAACGCTTGCAGCTTCTCCGCAACGCCGAGGCTAAGGGCGGCGAGCTTCCTGAAGCGCCCGTTCCTCAAGATGTGCACCCGACCGCCTACGCCAACAACAATGGCATGGCCCCTGGTCCTCCCACTCAGATCGGTGGTGGACCTGGCCCTTCCTACCCGCCTCCCCTTGGCGGTCCTCAGCTTGCCGGCACAGGAGGAGCACGCGGCGATATGTCCGAACGCGACTTGCCCGGTCCCGGCTACCTAGGCCAACCTCGTTCGCCCCCGCCCTTCCGAGGCGCCGGCCCACCTGGTGCAGACGAGAGGGGATCGCGTGGCCCTCCTCCCGGCGCTCTGGCTCCGATGATGGGAGGTGGTCCCGGCGGACCCGAGCAGCTCGGTCGTGGTGGCTTCCCGCACTCACGCGGTCCTTCGCCAGGCCCGCCTCGCGTGGACCCTTATGGAAGAAGGATGGGATCGCCACCGCGTCGTTCACCGCCACTGCCTCTGCGTGCAGACATGCACGATGGACACGGTCCTCCTCATCACGGGAGTGACTTCCGCGGCCCACCTCCTCTTGCAGCTGGTGGCCCGGGTGGACCTCCACCCCCCTTGGATCACTACGGCCGACCCATGGGTGGACCCATGAGCGAACGCGAGCGTGAGATGGAATGGGAGCGCGAACGAGAACGCGAGCAGGCGGCTCGTGGCTACCCTGCCAGCGGGCGCATCACTCCCAAGAACGATCCAGCCTACGCACGATCTCAGCACGGAGGCAGCAACGCAGCTTCGCCTGCCTTCGGACGCCCTCCCGTCTACGGACGTGACGAGCCTCGCGAGTACCACAACAATGGACATCCCAGCGCCGGTCCCGGTGGTCCCCGAGGCGGCTACGAGCGAGGACCTCCTCCTCCTGGCATGCGACCTGACGAACGAGGACCTCCGCCGCACCACTTTGAGCATGAACGGGGTCACCTTCCTCCTCCTCCTCACCAAGCAGGCGAGGGTCGTTACGATGGCTACGGAGATGGTCACGACGGTCCCATCATGGGCGCTGCTTCTGCTCGAGGTCCGCCGCCACCCGGTCTTCGCGGCCCTACGCCGGACTGGGAGCGGGCACGAGCGGGTGATCAGGGTCCTCCCTCCGTGCACGACGGTGCTGACGGTCGTGGTGCAGGAGGACCTGCCAACAAGGCGCGTCGAGGCCCCAAGGCCAAGGACGAGCTCGAGGCCGCACCTGCGCCCCCTTCGCCAGCTCCCTCGGCTGCCGGCAAGAAGGGCAAGACGACCGGCGGCTCGCGAGCCAGCTCGCCCTGGTCCTCCAAAGCCAGCACTGCAAGCAAGAATGGCAAGAGCGGTCCTGGTGCTTCCCCTGCTGTCTCTTCAGCTGTCGCCGCCGGCAAGAGAGGCGGCGCCGCTTCGCTGCGCGAGATTACCTCGAGACCCGGTTCGCCAGCTGGAGGCGCTCGAGCACAGCGCGACGCTTCGCCAGCCAGCTCGGATGGCAGCAACGAGCCACTGGCCGCCCGGGCCCCATCTTCGCGCATGGTCGACGAGGACTATGACGAAGGAGCTGCTGATGCGCTGATGGGGCTTGCTGGTGCCGCTTCCGCGTCGGCGGCGGCGACACTGGTAGCGCCCGCTCCTCCTGCTGCGGCTGCCGACCGAGCCTCCAGCCCTGACAAGCGCACCGAAAGCTCTTTGGGCAAGCGACCCTACAGCGAGGAGGACAAGAGCGCCAGCGGACTGGAAGACTCGTACAAGCGGGTCAAGAGTGGAAGCGCCGCTGCGGGCGAGGCAGTCGACCCTGTCAACGCAGGGTCGAATGGTGTTGCGGCGCCTACGGAGACGGAGGCTCCCGCCGCAAGGCAAGGCTCGGAAGGTCGAAAGGAGCCCGCAGCAGTCACTCCGCCGGCCAAGGCGGCTTCACCTAAGGTCACCGAGAAGGTGCCAGAGAGCGTCTCGCAGCCGATGGAAGAGGACGCGCCGGCAGCGCCCAAGACGATCACGGAAGCCGCTACCGTCACCAAGGAGCCATCGCCTGCCGCAGATGCCCCCTCAAAAGCTCCTGAGGCTGAGGCCAAGTCGACTCCGGCACCCGCTCCAGCCTCGGCGGAAGCAAGCACGGCAGCCGACAGCAGCAAGGCCGCTGCTGCGAATGATGACGGCGCTGAGGAGGAGGAAGGGGAGATCAACGAGGACTCACCCGCCAAAGTCGATGACGATGCGAAGAAGTGAGGTGTCGTCGTCGAAAAAGAAGACGGCTCAGTCACTGTCACAAAGTGTTGCTATCACACGATGCAAACTACCGTTTCTCCATTTGCTTCTTGTGTCCGAGAGTATCCGTCGATGGCTGCGAGGTGAGCATTGTCAGGCCAGGCCGTACCGATGTGAGTATCAAGATGATTTGCAGATCGAGATACGGAAAACCTCATTTGTAAATCAGGGAAAGAAAAAGAGGCCACAAAATTTGCACCTTGTGGGTGACCGAGGACGAACAAAACACACGGACCTCTTACAAAGCGTCATGCTCGTCATGTCCATCGATCTCGTAGACATCGAACGATGATACGGATGAGCTTAGCGAGAACAACACTGAAACTGACGTCTTGTAAACGAGGTACATGCGAGGTAGGAAGAGCCGGCGAATTGTGTTCGGTTGATTGCCGAGGGCGAAGGAAGAGCTTTCAACCTCTTCTTCCCGGCGACTGCCTCCAATACGCCGGCGCCTTGCGGTTGAAATGACAGAAACGTCCTGAAGGCGGACAATTGAAGCGGCGTATCGCTGGGACCGTCCCGTCTGTTGTTGAGACGCAAACGACGAGGCGTGGGAACCAAACCCCCCTTTTCATGTTCGGGGTGACGCCGACCTGCGGTTGACGGAATCCCACACACGCTGACACAGTCTTGTCGACAATGGCCCGCACCGCATCAGCGGCGACCACCTGTACGCCTGCCCGCTTTGAGGGCGTTGCTCGCTGTGCGATCTGATTCGACGCCCAGGCCCACACGCACGGTACGACGCTAGGTTTGCATGTGAGACGAAGACACGGCACGCAAGCTCCGATGCCATGCGTCAACCTTGTCCAGTCTTCCACGTGCGATCCTCCTCTCTCTTCTCACACGGGACACTATGAAAGGCGAGTTATGGATGATGTGGTCCTTTTCACCGGTACTGCTGACGTCGGAGCACGAAAAGGTGCAGACGGAAATCAAACACTGAAACACAGCTCTATGGCTCGCTTGTACCTGCAGGCTTACTTTGATCCGATCGCGACCTTGGATCGACGCAAGAGTGTGCGACAGGACCACCTCCTTGCCATCAGCGACGCCACGACGATATGTCTGAAGCTTGAGGCTTGATCGTAAGCAAACGCATAGGGGGTCTCGGATCGGCAAGATGCGCGATCTGAGAGCCTGAGTGTCGGGCGCAAGCATAACCTTGTGCGTCAACGCCGTCCATTCAAGCATGTCGTGGCTGGCGTGAGCGTGTCTCTCGGGGTGATCTCGACGTCAAGCTAGGCATCGGCTTTCACTCAGCGGCCACGCACAGATACGGTACAGACACAGGCAAGAGAGAAGAATCCGCACATTTGATATGTGGACCCAGCGGCAAGAGCTTAGTCGCTTTTCATGCGAGTTGATGTAGCTCTCGCTTGCCCGCCCACCGTCTCAGAGAGCTTGTCAGCCACGAATTCGCCTCTTTTGGAATCCAATCTCGCTGACAGCAAAAAGGCTCCGATCGCCTGGCTCACTCACACAAGCCGCTGTCGATCTGAAAATCCACTAGCGAGATGTTTCCGTCGGCCCACGCTCTTTCCGCCTTGGCTTCCTTCTGTCGGAACAGAAAGCGGGCAAGGTCGTCCGAGCTTACCCAACTGGACCGCCAAGACCGTGAGCAGAACGCTTGCTGATGAGCCGAAAAGCACATGCGCCTTCAGGGCGAAGCGCAGTTCGTGCATGCGGGCTGGACACAGGGAGAGAGAGCAGCTGCGCGATTTTTTCCCTGGGCTCGCATGCCCACTTCAATCTATTTCGACCCCGAACCCACAGAGCTTGGCTTGAGTCTCGCTTACGCCCTTTTGTTCAAATTTAGCTAGTTCGAGAAAACCCTTTCGGCTGTCAGAAGGCTGATCGAACGGCACTGGCACACGGGCGTAACGCTTTTGTTCACAAAGGAGACCAACACTTTGAGACAAGCGACGCGCTCCTTCGTGAAGGGCCGTGATCTCGAGGCTCTTGGCTTCATCGGGATCGGCATCTAGTCACTCTCTCTCGCCCGTTGCGAACTTCATCTGAACACTCTCTTCTCAGACTCTCGACCTCGTCGGCGTCGATGCCAGGTCAGACTGAAGTTCATATGCTTCTGTACAACCCATTGCAGCACAGCGTGGTCTTGTGTGACTGCGCTGTGTCAGTTTTTTATTCGGCATCTTTTCGCTCAAATTGGAATTCAAGGGTGCAGCCCAACAGGCAGCACAGCACAGCCTGGCGTCAGTGAGGGCCCCTGATCACCCAGCCCAAATTTCTCTCTCAGCCACCCGCCACGCACTTTGTCTCTCTTTTAGACGCTCGTTTCAGTCGCCTTTCTCGCTCACGGAGATCTGTTCCGTCGCCCTTTTGCAGCAGCAGCCGAAGCAGCAGCTGCTGCGGTCGCCTGTCAGGATTCGATGTTGCATCTGGTCGGGGCTTGAGAGCCCAAGCATTGACTGCCCCTCTCTCTCGGCGGCAGAAGTGGTTCCTGTTGAAGCCCCACTGCCCTGACTGAATGTGACTGGCTAGCCATCTCGAAAATTGCATCCAACTCGCCTCGCTGCAAGAAACACACACACACACCCAGCCAACCCACAAGGTCACACATCCCACATCCCACATCCCACACCCACTCAAATCACACACACGCAGCGCTTCCACTCGCACACAAGAGTCGCACAGTGGCCTACGCTTCTTCTTTCGCCTCCGCAATCCCTTCCTCTCGGTCACTCAATCCCACAAGCCTGGCTCTGGCTCTGGCTGTTGTTCTCCCTCAACTCGGTCACGATCCTCCTCTCCTTTTCCCACATCGTCACTTCTTCCCTTACCTTGCCGGCATCGATTCTCCCTTCTTCATCTTGTCTTTTCTCTGCATCAATCGGTCCACCTCTTCCTTTCTCTTCCACCTGCGTCACAAGAGAGCTCTTTGCGTGCGCCGGCAGCCCTTTTGCTCTGTGGTCATCACCTGCACAACAGTCTCTCGGGGCGCCTCTTCTCACCCTCGACACCGGTCCTGGCTATCCAGTCAAGTGATCGCTGCGCATTCTATACCGCCAACACACGTCTGGCTTGGATCCATCTCGTCCATTCTGGCTCCTCTCTTGCATACACCCCCCCGATATCCTCGTTGCGCAACGATCGTTTGCTGCCTCCGCCAACTTGCTTCGGACTCTCGTGACCACCTTCACCCTCGTCATCGATCGATTCGCAAGTCGCGCTTGGCATCTGAACGTCCACGGCCGGATACCAAGTTTCCATTTCCTGCCATCACCGCAGACGACGGTCTGAATGCATTCGGTCTCAGTCTAAGGTTCACTCGCGCCACCACATCACCCAGGCGCACGCCAAGGCGTTTGTCTTCTCTTCTTTCCATCAGCGAAGCCTACGACACTCCATCGACCACAGCGTGATCTTCGGAAACATCTTGCTTCAGCACCTGCTCTTGTGGGTCAGCTCCAACAGCATTGACCCTCGCGCAGACGCTGCGATCGAGCTCGAATTGACTTGATTCGCATTCCTCTCCTTCGGCCCGGCTCCCCTCCCTTACGAATCCCGATCTCGCTTCGACCGTCGCCTTCGCCCCATCGGCCCCTAGCTCCACGCTTTGCTACTCATGTTCGGCAGTCAATTCCAGACCCAACCGTTTGGCCAATCGACGCCCGGTTACTATCCCCACATGAACGCCCAACAACACCACCAACAGCAGCAGCAGCAACAGCAGCAAAATCAATTTGCTTGGATGCAATACCAGCAAATGCTGCAAGCGCAGCACTTTTACAGCCAGCAGCAGCAACAGCAACACCAGCAACAGGCTCATGCAGCGTCGGCCAGCGATATTGGTACAAGCGCAGACAGCCGTCGACGCACTTCCTCGACGCCGCAACGACCTCAGCCCGTCACGTACAACGACACGTTCCGCCGTGATCAGCAGCAGTCTGGGCCAGGTATGGCGCCAGTTCCAGGTGCCTCGTACGCAGGCAACATGGCGCAGTTCAACTCGATGCGCAATCTCAATGGCCAGCCCGTGACCGCAAATCAGTATGGTCAGGTGCCTGCATCGGGCCACTCTGCTTCGTCTTCGGTCTCCTCCGCACCCACAGGTGGATTCCACCCTTACCGCAGAACACAGCGCGGCACTTCCGACGTGGGTGTGACTGGCTCGCAGAATTTCCCTTCGAGCGTTTCAGCTGCGAACTCCATGGCACCACCCGCAGCTGCGCCACGTAATCGCACCTCGAGCGCCGCTTCGCAGTCCTCTTCGCGCGAGACTTCGCCCATGCTTGCAGCTGAGCGCAAACGTGGCGTCGGCGCGCTTCCTTCTTCGACTTCGGCTCCTGGTATTGCCAATGGCCATGCCTCCAAAAATGTGCCTGCCTCGACTTCGTCTCAGGCCGGTCTCAGTCATCTGCGCGGCGCACCGCCACGGACCAACAGCCAGTCTTCGATCGGCTCGGACGCTTCTTCGAGGACAGCTACCGCTTCCAATAGTGTCGGCAACGGTGCAGGCGCCCCAGTGCATCAGCGATCCGACTCGTCTGCGTCCCTCCAATCTATCAACACTTCGCAGCGTGGTCAGCCCGCCAGCATCGCTTCTTCCAAGAAACCTTCGCCTCTGTCTAGACAGGCAGCCAAGGACGACGACGAAGAGGCTGTGTACGGTGGTAGCGATGACGATCGCGTCAACGGCGGTCGATCCACTCCCATGCCTGGCTACGCTCCCAAACCAGCCAAAAAGTCGGGTCTGTCTAGCAAACTGCGCAAAGCTTTGTCTTTCTCCAACATGAACGACATTCAAGATAGCAGCGCTCATGGCACTTCGGCAGCTGCAGCTGCTAGACGTCCGCAGAACGGCGGCGTGTACGGCCGTGACCTGGGCGGACTGCCCAACTCTTCCGGAGACACCAACGCCTCGACCGGATCCACCCGCTCCACCTCGCCTCCACGAACGCCCGACAACGGCGCTGCTCCGCTGGGTTCGTCGGGCGCCTCCATCACTTCGCGACGTACCACTCGCCCTCCTCTGTCCAACAACAACGAAGGCAAGCGAAGCATCTTCAACCGCAAGTTCAACTCGTCCACCGACAACATCTCCATCTCGTCCACCGTCTCGAGCGCTTCGGTCATGCTGCGCAAGGTAGGCAACCTCGGCAAGCTTGCTCGTCGCCACTCGCTCATGGGCCTCACCAACATGTTCAACAAGGACAAGGATGGTCGGGACGCCGACTCGTATGGTGCCATGCCAACCGCTTCGGATGATTCGGCCATCAACACCAAGAGCAAAAAGTCGACCAAGAAGGGCACTCCTGCTTCCGCTTCGATCACCCACGCCACCGTCGAATTGGAGAGCGCTCGTTCCAACGACACTGGCATGACGCCGGCTGCTTCCTACGTCCGTCAGCATCAGCTTCAGATGCAGGCGCAGGCCGAGGCCGAAGCACGCGCCGCTCGGGAACGTCAAGAGGCCGAAGCGCGAGCACGTGAGGCAGGCGAGAACCGTCAAAAGATGATCGAAAAGGAGAAGGAGAGGCTCAAGTCGAAGCGAGGCTGGCGCAAGAAGTTTGGCAGCAGTGGCGGTGGCAGCATCAGCTCCATCACTTCCGATGCGCCCTCCGGTCTCGAGACCACGTACGCCGAGCCGGAGCACTATGTCGATGCTTCCACAGGTCAGCAGAACGCGGACCCGCTCGTCTCTGCTGCGCCACCCCAGATCGCCATGCCGTACGATGGAGACGGAGGCTTCGATGCCTCGTTCGACAGCGAGCTGCTCGAGCCTCCGCACATGCCGGCCGCTGGCGGTCTCGGCGGCGAAGACTCGGGTGACGAATTTGAGACCGACAGTCTCCGTCATTGGGGAGAGGGCATCGAGAGGTCGCGTGCCAGTGCCGCGCAGTTCAAGAACCCTAGGAGCATCCTCAAGAAAACGGCTTCGACCCCGGATCTCTCGCTCGCTGGCGGATTCGAGAAGCCGTTTGCTGGTCGTATCCGCGCCAACTCGTACGACGCCCCGCTGGCCGCTTCGCCGACGACGCTGCAGCCCTCGAGCACCATGACGCACATTTCGAGCAGCACGGCTGGCGTCGAGCGTCTGGACGGTGTTGGCGCCAAGCCTGAGTCGCCCGCTTCTTCACGCCCTGGCTCTCGTTCAGGTGCCGATGGTCCGGCGCGTTCTGCCTCGCCTGGCTCGATCCAACATGCTGGCGGCGTGCTGGGACACCACTCGAACTCGTCGATGCCGACGCTGTCCTTGATGATGGATCCCTCGTCCGACTTTATGCCGCAACGGTCGGTGACGGCGCCTACGCAGGCCAAGAAGAAGCTCTCGTTCGCCGACGACCTCATCTTCCACTCGACATGGCCTGCTACCGTCTACGACCGACGCGGAGAGCAGGCGACGTGCAATCGCCTCACGCCGCTGTTGGCGCAGCGCATCAAGGAGGAGCTCAACACGTACAAGATGGAAGAGATGGCGGTGGCTCCTACGAGTCGCATCTACACGCACTTTTTCGTCTGATCTTGCATCGGACATCGGCATCATCATCTCTCGCATCAACTCCCCACCGATTCATGCTTGTTCTTCATTTCTCTCATCTTTGACTCTGCTCTTGTCTCGGCACATATTTGCATTCCAACGCTCGTGGCCTTCCTGTCCCTTCTCGGCGACACGACTCCCTCTCTGTCACGGAAGATCTCTGCTGGTCGTCCTGTCATCCCGTCGTGCCTTCTCATGGCTCTCCTTCTCGGCCTCATTCTCAAGTCAGACAACTCTCAACTCATTGCATTCAACCCTCGATGTTCCCCGTCAATCATGTCTCGTGGTTCAATCTCAAAAAAGCTTATGGCGTGCCTAGATGGCATGCTTTCATCTTGATCTACAGTTGATATTTGCTGCTAGTGCTTCTCTGTGCACGTTGAGAGCTACAGGGCCGTCCTGAGGGAGGAATTGTGAATCGGCCTGCTCGCGTGGGCAAGTCCAGGCAAGGCCGAAAATAGCAACGGCTGCCAGCGTGTCACCCGATGGGCGCTCACCCGCCAAATGCTCGGACAGACGACGCTGACATTGTATAGACCGAGACCAGAAAATCAACCAGGGGCCGGAAGCAGAGATTACTCTGCTCAGCCAACACCTTGAGTCTCGGCATCAGCGACTGGCAGCACGGTGGATGTGATCGACAGCCAAGCTCGGCCCTTGGTAGATCGGGCTAGCTGTCAACCAGAGGCGGAGATCTGATTTTGCATGCGTGAAAGGAGGCAAAGAGAGGGCGCTGTGCTCGCTTCGCAAGAGACACGCGGGCCAAAAAAGGCGATCAAGGCTCTGCAGGCGGAATGCCCCTTCCGCGTGAGGGGGGCTTTGTCGTCATCGCTTGCTGCGCCTGTTTGCTCTGCTATGCTGTGCTAAGTTACGCCTTGACCATCTCGAAAGAAATTCTCCACTTCCAGATGAGGCCAAAATCACAAAAAAGGACGGGAAATTGGTTCCAGCAGGCACAGAGGCACCGTGCACTGCGCCCTTCAAGTCCAAGATCGTCATCCAGCCAGAGAGCGGGGAAGGCCACCGAGTCGCTGTCTGCAGGCGGAGAAAAAAGAGCGGATGGAAATGCAGATGGAAAGCATCTGACAGCCTCGATCTGGCCCTGTGTTCTGGTGCCTCCTGTCACACACTCACCCTTGTCACGCTCGCCCGCCCGCTCTCCCTTTTGTCTGTCCCTTTGAACGTCAATTTTCCTGCGTGGTTTGGCGTTGCTCGTCATCATCATTCTCCTCCACACCATCATCATCAACCTTGACAGCTGAGCTACTTCGGTTCTCTTCTCATTTTGACTGCCTTTTGCTGTCCAGCTCAAGGATCATCCAATTCAACGGCTTCATATCTTCGATCAAGCCCACTTTACGCCTACTTCGGGTTCAGTCTGAACGAGGTGCAACTTGCTCTACACGCAGACGGGCCGACGTCGACCCATCTCCAGGTCTCTCGCATAGTCCTGCTGGCGAAGAAGATCACCCAATTCTGACAACCGCGGTCTGCAAAGCATCGTGCGCCGACTCAGCCAAGTCAGAACGTGCGACACCCTTGCTATCTCGATCGATCGAGCTCGCCAACGACAGCTGGTGCGCCTCATCGACGACAGGACAGCTTCAAAGTACATCTTCTATCGACTGCTCTCTAGCTGCGTTCCTGCCGCCTCGGAACATAGTCGCAAACCGCTTGATCCGTTCCTCACCCAAGCCCTCATCACGCTGCTTAGTTCGCAATCATGGGCTTGCTCGACCACGTCAGTGGCGCCGTCTCGGGCGCCAAATCGCACGTCAAACCCTCCAAGGAGGACCGCCCTCCCGAGGGTGCTGCTGCCGATGACACCGAAGAGCTCGACGAGGAGTCGGGCAACATTCTCATGTCGCTCATCGGCCAGCTGCGCATAGGCATGGACCTTTCCAAGGTGACACTGCCCACATTCGTCCTCGAACCACGCTCCATGCTCGAGCGAATCACCGACTTCATGTCACATCCCGACCTCATCTTTGGCGTTGGCAAGATCGACTCACCCGAAGAGCGATTCCTCCACATCACACGCTACTACCTTTCGGGCTGGCACATCAAGCCCAAGGGAGTCAAGAAGCCGTACAACCCCATCCTCGGCGAGTTCTTCCGCTGCTCGTACAACTACCAGGACGGCACCAAGGCATTCTACATTGCCGAACAGGTGTCGCACCACCCGCCCATCAGCGCGTACTACTACGTCTCGCCCGAGAACAACCTCTTGATCTACGGCGAGCTCAAGCCCAAGTCCAAGTTCCTCGGCAACTCGGCGGCGACCATCATGGGCGGCGAGTCCCGTGTTGTGCTGCTCGACAAGCAGGACGATGGCGAGTACCACATTTCGATGCCCAACATGTACGCGCGCGGCATCATGTTCGGGCGCATGGTGCTCGAGCTGGGCGACACGAGCAAGATCCGCAACGAGGCTAACGACCTCTCGTGCGATGTCGAGTTCAAGACCAAGGGCTACTTCACCGGCACGTACAACGCCATCGGTGGTAAGGTCACCAAGGGGGGCAAGACGGTCGGTGAGATCAGCGGCAAGTGGTCCGACTCGATGGACTACAAATCCTCCAGCTCGGGTAAGACCGAGGTGCTGTTCGACGCACACAAAGCGACGATCGTTCAGAAGGAAGTCCTGCCCGAAGACCAACAGGAGGACAACGAATCCCGCAAGCTCTGGAGCAAGGTCACCGAGGGAATCAAGGAGAAGAATCTCGACAAGGCTACTGAGAGCAAGAGTGCGATCGAGGAGAAGCAGCGTGGTCTGGCCAAGGAGAGGGAGGAGAACGGAACCTCGTGGTCTCCGAAGTTCTTTGTTCAGAAGGGCGATGTTTACGTGCCCAAGATGGACGCCCTGCCCTCGGACGAGTATAGGCCTCAGGCAGTCGTCGATTACTTTGCCAAGTCGGCTTGAGTTGGACATAGACCCATATTACAGCGCTCGCAACTCTCACCACACACACGACGATCTCTTGCTGGGGTGCTCGTCACAACCTCCGTGGTTTTCCCCCAGTATGACCTGTTTTCGCGAAAGGCAATGTCTTGTATTGGAAGCGCTGTGTTGATGGAATGTGGTTGATGTATCTGAGGAGTGCAAAGCTACGAGTTTCCGGACGTGGCGGCTTAGTACAAGTGCCAAATCCAGAGTGCCCCTCGACTGCCAGAACTCGATGGGCAGCCTCGGTAGCGCAGCGCCGCGCTCCGCTTTCCGCATACGCGACGCTTGGCGTTTCTCAACCACGCCATTCCGAGATTCAACCTAGGTGAGTCGGCGATGACGAGCAGCCATGATCAGCATGCGCCGGGCAGACAGTGAAGAATGAGATGATGCGCTCGCGGGGCTGTCAGATCCCCGATGTTCGCCAGCTCGACGGGGGTTCGTTTGCGGCGAGAGAGGCACGCGTACATCGGGCCGCGGGCGCGTCGACGCGTAAATTGACCGTGTGGGACGCGTAGATTTTTCGACCGACCCCCGCCAAAACTTGTAGGAGAGCCCACTTGGAGGCATCATTGCGCATCGACGAGGCCTGTCCCACCACGGATCGAGACAGAAGCAGGGAGAACTTCATCTCGGTCTGCTACCATCTTGTCCGGACTTCATCTCGCTTCGCCACCCTTGTCAGTCGCACTCATACCCATCGAGCCAGAGTCATTCACGGCTCGCCCACGCATCCCGCTC
The DNA here is from genome assembly GCF_000497045.1 of Kalmanozyma brasiliensis GHG001. Classification (NCBI taxonomy): domain Eukaryota; kingdom Fungi; phylum Basidiomycota; class Ustilaginomycetes; order Ustilaginales; genus Kalmanozyma; species Kalmanozyma brasiliensis. The sequence continues at coordinate 153,414 of NW_015961956.1, read as the reverse complement.
GCTGCGCATACATCCACCGATATAGCTAGCGTCTCCTCGCCAGCTCAGGGATCATCTGCGTCGTCCTCACCAATCTTTTGCCAGGCATACATCCAGCTACACGGCGCCATCCTCTGGCTCACACGGCGTCATCTGCGATCGGACACGCAGCATCGTCCATCATCCATCCCGAGCACCCTTTCATCGGACCGCACTCGGACCCTCTGACCCAGCCTTAGCACACCCATCACATTTCAAAGATGGCCTACAACACGCCCATCACAGCCGCCGGTAGCAGCTCGAACTACACTTCCGCCTACAAGAAGCATTTTGGCGATCGACCGGTTGCATTTGCGCTGTCGGAATCGCGCCCGTCGTCGTCATCCTCTTCAACTTCGCACCACAGTGTCTCGGGCGTCGATGGGTTCGCCTCGTGCTCCCACTCCCAGGTGTCCGGCCTAGACCCGTTTGCCGCGGCCTCGTCAACGAGCTTCGCTTGCCGATCAACGGAGAAGCAGGTGGGGAGGGAGGAGGTGGTGGATGAAGGGACGCGCACCCAATTGGCAAACCTAGGTTGGAGGATACGAGCGACTGTCAACCAAGGCTATTCCCGAACTTCCACATGTCATACGGGAAGCGGGTTCGTGAGCGAACGAGATGTGTTGCGCAACGTGACAAACAGCCGACGTGGCTGGAGTCGCGTCGCTACCGCCCCTACCACCGCACCCACATTCGACGGTATGAGGTGCCCACCGGCCGCAGACCAAGCTGTGCTCGAGGGGGCGGTGCAGAAACGCAGCAGACGCCTGTCCGAATCGGACCAGGAAGAGGAACATCCCATGCATGAGGATGGGGAGAGAAGGATCAAAGGTCTACCCAAGTTGAGCTTCAGTTCGTCCACCAGTTCGGCTACATCTATGCTCTCCACCAGCCCGTTCGCTCCCGAACCGACAACCCTGGGCCTGCCCGCGGGAAGGAGCAAGAGCTTTGTCCGCACCCACAGCGAGCGCTTGCCCCCGTTGAAGCAGGATACAGTGATGGACGAGGAGATGGGAGACGCATATGATTTCTCCTCTCACTTTGGTCGGACCGACTTTTAGAATCTCAATATACCCAGTGGATCTCCTGCTTTCGAAGTGTGCCACAGTCTCAAGTTTGATCGTCTCTTGAACTGAACCTGCTGTTGATTGCCGTTACCCGACAAAGCGAAAGCTGTCGGCCTGAACAACATACTTGCCCGTCAAGGTGACACTTCCCTCCTTGCCGACATTGCTACTGCACGCCACGCCGCCCTCGCCATCCGTGTTGACCAGTACAAAGTTCTGCGAGAACGCCCGTGGGTGGCTCGTGATCGGCGCATCCGGGTCAAAGTTGGTCCGGTTGCGGTTGACACCGTGGGTCGAGGATGTGGCTGATTTGGGTGCAGAGGTGGATGGGTGGAGGGCGGAGGAGGATTCGGGCGTGTGATGCGAGACTGTGCCCGAGACGGAGAGCGTTATTGATGGGGGTGTGAACGAAGCTGTGGCAGGAAAAAGTGAGGGTCAGTACGAGGAGCTTGCGGGGAAAGGAAAGGGGGGAAGTGGGTGTGTATGCTTCATATACTACTCGATACGCGATTTGAGCTTTGAGAAGGAAGGTATCGAACCCTTATGAAAAGCGTCCGCTCGCAAAACCTCGATGTCATCGCCGTCGTCCACTGCAGTATGCCGCAAACGTGCTCGACCGATGGGGCGGGGGGACTTTGCTCGATCTCGCCTCTTCTTACGCAGACTGCAAGATGGTACTTTCTCCACCGTTGCAGGCTTCGAGCCGTCTTGCTACATCTGCGACCATGTGAGGCTGCCAAGGGAAGTCGGGGAATGCAACGAAACTCACCTCCGTCTACAGCTCCTCCAAGAGCATGACAGTCAAACGCCTGCACCTCATGCTTGCTGCCCGGCATGCTGTTGAGCATCGCCGTCAGCTCCTGCTGTCCGCTCACCGGTGTCCCATTCCAGACGATCGACGAGGTGGGCAGATACAAGGTGGGGACGAGGTTGGTGCGTTGTGGTGAATCGGACGCGGCGTAGTAGGCAGAGACAAAGGTTTCGGCTGCTTTGGCGGCAAAGTCGGCGAGACGACGCGAGTCCGGCCGTGAGTTGCTCGGTCCTGAGGGTGGGGCTGCCATCGTGAACTTGCAAGTGAGAATGAGAAGATCGGATAGGATGTTGAGGGAAAGGTGGTGCCTCGAGAAGCAGCGCAGCTCTGGACACCTTTTGAAGGGTCCGAGTCCCGACCATTCAGGAAAAGATCAGAATGTTAAACCCGAGGCTTGTTAGGGTTGAGACGGGCCAAAAGCACGCCATGAAAGCCCGCAGAGAGAGGCGTGAGTGTTGAGCCAAAATTTGAAATTGAGTGCTTTGAGCTGTGTGGGAAGAAAGTGACTCGCTGCCTGAGAGCCTGAGTGGTGGGTTGAGTCGCCGCCCTCCGCAACCAAGCGCAAGGCACACAGACTCGTATCACTGGGCACAGGCAGCAAGCAGGGTTTGACTTCAACTGCCCCGCCTACATCATCCCTCTTCAACATCAACCATCTTCATTGCATCACACACATCCCTCTGTCACAACACACATACGAAGCAGATCCATCGCAACACTTTCCTGAGGAGCGGCGAATCGTTCTAATCGCCCTCTTTCGGCTGACCAACCAGTCTCCTTGCCACCTACAACATCGCCTCAGGCCTTCGCTTCACCCATCACACAACACCAGCATCTCTTCCGTCGCCCACCATGTCCATCCCTCGCGACGCCTACAGCGTCTCGTCATCTCAGGCGTCTACCGTCACCCCCTTCGGCACCGACGGCACCGACATTGCCTCGTCCGTCGCCTCGCTCGACTCTTCCATCCCTACGTCCCCCGAGCCCTCCGACATTGGCGATGAGGACAAGCTTCCCTTTGTCTCGCACAAGGACCGTCGTGGCCCCAACGGCTACCGCTTTGCCACTCAGTGTGCCACCGTAGACGATCCCAACCACAAGGATCAGTATGGCTCCTCGTCGACCCCCATCTACATGTCCGCCACCTTCAAGGGTCTTCCCGGTGCCGAGTTCGACTACTCTCGTTCGGGCAACCCTACTCGTTCCATGCTCCAGCACCATCTCTGCCAGCTCCAGAACTGCAAGTACAGCTTTGCCGTCTCGAGCGGTATGGCCTGTCTCGATGTCATCACCCGCATTGTCAAGGCGGGCGAGCGCATCATCGCCGGTGACGACCTGTACGGTGGTACCAACCGTCTTCTCGGCTACCTCGCTTCGCATCAGAACATTCACACCGACCACGTCGACACCACCGACGCCTCCAAGGTGGAGGAGATGCTCCAGAAGCGAAGCCAAGACGCTGCTGCCGGCAAGTGCGGCAAGGTGAGCATGGTCCTCCTCGAAACGCCCACCAACCCCTGTCTCAAGATTTGCGATCTTCGGAGATGCGCTGCCGCCGCTAAAAAGTGGGCGCCCGATGCCGTTGTCGTTGTGGACAACACCATGATGTCACCCTACCTCATGCGTCCACTCGAGCTCGGTGTGGATGTCGTCTACGACTCGGGCACCAAGTACCTCTCCGGCCACCACGATCTTATGGCCGGTGTGATTGCTTGCGACCGTGACGACCTTGGCAAGCAGATTGCTTTCACCATCAACTCGATCGGCAACGCCCTCACTCCCATGGACTCGTTCCTCCTGCTTCGTGGTATCAAGACCCTCGCTGTACGCATGGATCGTCAACAGGCTTCGGCCATCACCGTCGCTCACTACCTCGACTCGCTCGGTTTCAAGGTCAACTACCCAGGCCTTGCATCTCACCCTTCCAAGGCGGTGCACGACAAGCAGGCTGCTGGACCTGGTTCGGTGCTCAGCTTCACCACTGGCGACAAGGCGCTCTCGGAACGCATCGTCGGCGCCACCCGTCTGTGGGGCATCTCGGTCTCGTTCGGATGCGTCAACAGTCTCATCTCGATGCCCTGTCTCATGTCGCACGCCTCCATCGACCCCAAGGTGCGTGCTGCTCGAGGCATGCCCGAGGACCTCATCCGTCTCTGTGTCGGTATCGAGGACGAGCGAGACTTGCTCGATGATCTTGAGAACGCTCTGCTCCAGGCCGGTGCTATCCGCCGCAAGCCCTCAAGCCGATCGACCCACCTCGGATCCACCACCGAGAGCTCCCGCGCCGCATCGCCAGATCCCATCGCGTACGAGCGCACCCCTTTGCATACCGGCGAGCCCGCTCAGCAGGACAAGGTCGGCAGCTTGGTCGACGATATGAACCGCGCAAAGCTCGAGACTCGCGGCGGTGAAGGGGAACCTCGCCTCGCCCAGGATCATCCGCCGCCGACCTCCGTCGTTGTCAGCGCCCCTGGCAAGGTGATTCTCTTCGGCGAGCATGCCGTGGTGCATGGTGTCACTGCTGTCGCTGGATCCGTGGCGCTGCGTTGCTATGCCAGTGTCTCTCCGCGTGAAGACGGCAACATCTCGCTCGACTTGCCTGACCTCGGTGTGATCCACACTTGGAACATCAAGGAGCTGCCCTGGTCAGCCGTGCCCAAGTCGATCCAGGCCAGCGGCGCTGTTCCTGACTCGCTGGACGCCGGACTGGTCAGCGCCATCGAGAAGGTCGTCGGCGACACGGTCAACGAGAGCGAGAGGAGCCATGCCGCTTCGATCGCCTTCCTCGTGCTGTACATGTGCATCGTTGGCGAGTCTGATGCTCGAGCTCAGGCCTTTGTGCTGCGTTCGGCTCTGCCGATTGGTGCTGGCCTCGGATCCAGTGCTGCGCTCAGCTCATGTGTTGCTGCGGCTCTCACCATCTTGTACGGCCGCATCCCTGCGCCTGCTAACGAAGTGTCTGCAGACCACTCGGCGTACGTCAACCAGTGGGCGTTCCTTTCCGAGAAGGTAATTCACGGCACTCCCTCGGGCGTGGATAACTCAGTTGCCGTCCACGGCGGCGCTATCGCCTTTACCCGTGCTCACCCTAGCAACACGCTCACTGTCAACTCGATGGAAAAGCTCAAGGGTTTCTCGTCGTTCCGTTTCCTCATCGTCGACAGCTGTGTTGGGCGCGAGGGCAAGAAGCTCATCGCCCACGTTGCCTCTCAGAAGGAGTCTGACCCGACCCGCGTCAACGCCGCTCTGGCGCGCATCCAGACGATCGCCGACGCGGCCAAGCACCTTCTCAGCGGCAGCTCGGGTCTCGAGCGCACGCAGCTCGTCGCACAGCTGCGCGATCTCATCAAACAAAATCACACGGAACTCGTTGGATTGGAAGTGAGCCACCCGGCGCTCGAACTGATCAAGAACAAGACGGAGAGCTTCGCCCCCACGGAGCTGGCGACCAAGCTCACGGGCGCCGGTGGCGGAGGCTGTGCTGTCACGCTCCTCCCGGACGACTTCCCGGAGGAACAGGTGCGCGAGCTGATCAGCGAGCTCGAGAATGCCGGGTTCAAGTGCTACGAGACGCGCGTGGGTGGCGGTGGGTTTGGCGTCAAGCTGCTCCAGAGCGGCGAGGAGGAGGCCGAGGCAAAAATGAGGTTCCAGCAGGCCAACCAGAGTCAGGAGCTGGCTGCTTGGGTTGATGGACAGGATGGGTGGGTTTTCGCTTAGGCTTAGATCGAAATCGTAAGATGTTGTGTCCGATGACCGAGGAGGTGTGTTTCGTGCGTGTAAATGTTCCGTCGGAGAAGCACCTTGATAAAGGCAGGTGGGGTGTGAATACGCAAAGCGAGATGAAGGGGATTTTATCGACCGTCGTCAAGCGTCATTCTTTTGTGCTCTGCAGCGATTTCATCTGGGCGTTGCAGTGTTTCGGTCTGAGGTGGGTGGGAAGCGTGAGAACGTGCTGCTGCCCTTTGAATCGTCACCAATCTTGTGAATGCATTGAGGCGGGCGCCGATAGGTGAATCGAAAGCGTCGGCGAGACCTCCGAAAGCTTCTTCTGCACAGTCACATTCTCGTCAAAGGGAAGCAACCCGTGCATGTGTGATCAGGTATATAAGATTCGATGGGCGCAAGACAAACTTCGAGGGGATACCCCCTTGAACCTTGTTGATCGCCCATTCCTCCTTCTCTTTCGCCTCGCTTCTCTTCGCCCCTCGCTCGCTGCGCACACTTCTTCTGCACCGTCACCTTCACATCCATTCTGTCCCGCATTGTCTTTCTTGCTCAATCGGTATGTGATCATAGAGCGTAAGCTGCTTCACATCTCGAAGATGGACTGATGATGCAAGCACGCGATCTTCGAGCTTGTCAGCACGAGCACTGATTGTGACTGACGCATCCACCCACTTCCCGCACTTTCTGCTCAACCGCTTTCGGCGTGTTCTCGCTCGTGATGGCGCATGCATCCTCCGCTCGCGAACGGCGCTGCTTGCACCCTCGTTTTTCGGGGTTCTTCCGGCGCAACTGCCTTGCTTGATCCCGCACAGGTCTTTGTCTCGTTCTTCTAGAGCTGCGCAGGACTCAAAGCCTTTGTAAGTACACGTCGCGACACGTGCATCAGACGGCTGATCCGCCCAGGCTGTTCGGCGCAGCAAAGTGCGACGCATGCGCCAACGCGGAACCGTGGCCCTCTCCGCGTTTCATGCCGCCCTTCTCCGCACACCGCAAGGCGGGGGGCTTCAGAGGCATATAAGACGCGCTGCCCAGCTCGATTCCTTCCCCCTTCTCCCCAGACGCTGACCACAAGATCTCGCTTCTCTACTTGTCCCTGTACTAACATCAACCGCTCTTGTCTCCAATTCGACCCAGATCCGCCTGTAGAGATCTTCGCTACCAGCGTTGCACCTCCTCCTTTTGGCTTGTCGTGCTGCGCATACAGGTCTTCGACGTCTTCCATCCTCCTTACATTCGTCCAATCCCGCAACAATGGTCTCCTTCCGCATCTACCCCATCATCGCCGTGCTGGTCACGGCGGTGTCCCTCGTCTCGCTCTCCACCGCCCGTCCCATCCGCTCCACTTCCATTCACGCTCGCGCCGGCGGCAACGTCATCCACGGTCACCGCCAGACTCCCATCCATATCCATCGCCGCAACGACCATGGCGACGTCACCAGTCACGACGGCTACGAATCACAGCTGCACGCTCTCGAGGCCGCGCTCAAGCACTATGAGGAGTACGGCGATGCTGAGAGCCTCAAGACGTATCTCAAGGGTTTCACTGGTGGTAGCGATGCTGGGAAAGGTAACAACGGTGATGGCGGTGATGCTGCTAAGAACTCCCCTCAGGCGGCCCCCAAGGAGGACGAGAAGCCGAACCAGGACCAGTCGGGCAACAACGCTGCCAAGAACTCCCCTCAGGAGACTCCGAAGGATGACAAAAAGGAGGACAAGAAGGAGGACAAGGATCAGTCTGGTGACAAGCAGAAGCAGCAGCAGCAGTCGCAGCCTCAACAGCAGCAACAGCAGCAGCAGCAGTCCGAGCAGCCCAGCGAGGACGACTGCGAGGACGACGATCACTCCGACGACATCCAGGCGCCGCAGCCCAAACCCCAGCCGCAGCCTCAATCGCAGCCCAAGATGGTCAAGCAGCCCAAGCCTCAATCCCAGTCCTACACCTCTCCATCCTCAAATAGCTCGGACGCCTCCAACAGCATCAACGGCTACACAATCCCCTCCTTCACCACCGACTCTGCTCCCTCGACCATCTCCCTCTACACCGCCTCCCCCTTCTCCGGCCGGGCGACGTTCTACAACACCGGCCTGGGCGCATGCGGCATCACCAACGCGGACAACGACCCGATCGTCGCCATCTCGCGCGACCTGTTCGAGCAGTACAACCCCTCCGATGGCAACCCGAACAACAACTCGCTCTGCGGCAAGAAGGTCGAGATCTCCTGGAACGGCAAGAAGGCCTATGCGTTTGCGACCGATGAATGCCCCGGATGCGAGAAGACCAGTCTGGACTGCTCTCCGGGCGTGTTTGAGCAGCTCGATAACAAGGATAAGGGCGTGCTCGATGGGATCAGCTGGCGATTCGTCTAGGCGTGCAAAGCCACGATTGCTCTCGATCATATTTCCCCCGCTACGAGGCGCTCTGTTTCACTTCGATTTCGACCGCTTTGTTTGTGCGATGGTCTGCGTCCATCGTACTGCTCGTTTCTCACTCACTCTCACGAAAGATGATGACCCTCCCTGTCGAAAATGGGCGACAGCGGTCCGTGCTGGCCATGATCCGCTTCGCCCTGTGTACGTTCTCACCAAGACCCTCATCCAAAAGTCATCTCTTCCTCATCCTCATGTGATACATCACCCTCACTCGTCTGTGGCGCAAAGCATCTGAGAGATCGATTCTGCTGACGTGTCTGTGAATCAAGTGCTGCTGGGCTACATCCTCCTCAATCCGCCTTGCAACGCGCGAACCAACGTCTCTCTCTCCCTCTGTCTCCTCGCCGCCTCCTCGCCACCCCTCGCCCCTCGCCCCAGCCTCTCCAACAGACCCACCAACCTCCTCCCATCCAACTTCGCCCACTCCTCCCTCCCCCTACCCGTCTGGAGTCCCTGCACGTACTCTCCCACCTTCTCTCTCAGCACCACCTCCAACAACTGCTTGGTCGGGGCAAACACTCCCGCTTCTACACCGTCCTTCTCCGCGTTGGTGGCAAGATATCCTATGTCCGCGTTCAACACCTGCAGCCCTCCCGCATTGACAGCGGTGGTATCGGGACTGAGCAGGTGTTTGTCCACCAGACAGCTGGTCAAATGCGCATAGGCGGCGGTGTAGACCTTCTCCCTGACTTGGGCGGGTAGTAGCACGAGGACGCTCTCCATCATGGTGTGGAGCCATTCCAGCGTGTCTTGCAACCAGGGCGAGCCTGCGGCTGTCGGAGCTGTTGCGCGCATCGTTGGGGGAGCAAAATCGTACTCTGCCAACCCCAAGAATTGATCGAGCTTCCCCGCGAAAGCACCGTTGATCTTGTCCTCTGCAATCCGCAGTGTGGCAACGAAATGACGACTGGCATCCAATCGCACCCCTCCCCCGCGTCCCTCGCCGGCGCGCATCCGCTCGAGCAACGCCTCAATCTGCACACACGCCAAATTGAAGTGTTCGGCGTTGACCACGATCTGTGCGATCTGAGGCAGGTTCACCTCCGTAGACGAAAGGGATTGGCGGATGCCATTCGAGACCTGTTGGATGAGCAACGAGTCGAGGCTTTTGGATAAGATCTCGTCGATCTCGCGCGTAAACGCAAAGCCGTCCGAGAAGTGGTAGTACTGATCGACGAGGTTGCGGATGTCCATGCAACACAGCGGGTAGGTTTGACTGAACGGCAGTGAAAGCGGGAATTGGGAGTTTCGCAAAAGACCCTCGTCCCCAGGTTTGAGCCATGCGACGCTAAGCACTTTTGACAGTTCGTCGGCGTTCGATACGATCATGGGTTGATGTTGCGTTTCGCGCATGGCCTGTTGGAAATCCCGCGAGAAACGGTCCCGCAGCAACTGCGCGTACCGCTCAAACAGCGTCAGGAGGAGCGAATTGAGTTTGGCCACCGGGAAAGAGTATCCTTCCAACGTCTGGATGAACACCTGAATGGCTGCTTTCGCAGAGATGTACACTTTGGTGTCCCGACACTCGCGGAGCGCGAGAGAGACAATGTCGCACACCCGACTGCACATGGTGTCCCACAGATCGTCGACCTCTGCCTCGGAGCGAAACCCGGATGGTGTTGTCTGCAGCACGTGGTGTTCTACGAGAAAGAAGCCGACCATCTCCTCGAGCAAGGGAGGAAAGGTGCTGTTGGCAGCATCGAATGTGAGTCCCTGGGTGAGGAGTAGGTTGGCCTGTGCTCGTCGATCTTCGTGGTACGAGCTCTGCAGTTCCTCTCGCAGATCCAGCGCATCATAAATATGGATGCACTGGTATAACGGTCGAAAGTCGATACTGACCCGATCGTTGTCGACAAAGTTGTGCTCCGCCCGTTCGTTGACGACCAACTCGATGGCGCTATTGACCTTTGCCAGCCGCAACAGGGGATCGCGTTGCGTCTTGACTCGCCATCGCTTCTGCCTGTTCTCCATGGTTTCCAACGCCAGTTGCCCCACCGTTCTCGACTTCTCCCGAACTTCGAACAGCCACTCCTTCATCTCTCGCGTCACGGCCGCTTTGACCTGCCCACGCATCTGCGGGATCCCATCGAGCATGTGGCGTGCAAACTCGTGATGCAGCAGTCCACGCAGATGCACGTTCTCCAGCTCCTGCAAACTGCGCAGCGCTGCGTAGTACTTTTTATCCGCAATCAACCCGTCTGCGCGATTAGCCATGTCGAGGACTCGCAAACACACCTGCAACGCCGCAATTGCCTCCCCGACATTTGCTGCTGTACGTTGCGTCTCCAACAATTGCCTCTTCTTCCCGCCGAGCGAAGAGCCACCCGCTTGGACATCCTCGTTCAGCTCCCCAATACGATGCTTGAGCGTCACCGTGCCCGTGCGCACTTTGAGAAGTTTGTCGACGGCATCGACGAACTCGGTGTGGTTCGCATCGCACACCGCTTCGATCTCCCGGTCCTTTTCGCGAACAAAGGTTTTGAGGTGACGCAAGAAGGCATCTTGTTGACGCGCTTCGTCGAGGGATTTGATGATGGGTCCGAGTTGCTCGAGGTTCTCGGCGTCCGCGTCGAGGTCGGAGAAGAGGGTGAGTTGCTGGAGCTGCGCTTCGAGGGAGATGAGTGGGCGACGGGGACGGGCGACCATGGTGACGGTTGAGCTGCGAGGGTGATGGTGGCGGGCTTAAAGTGGCTCGTAAGGTGAATACGAGGGCTGGCTGCGGTTCAGGCCGATGCGTGCATGTTAGAGTGCGACGAAGCCAGTCGCGGGGGTCGCGCTTGGTAGAGGGGACGATTTGGATGCTATGTGTGGTGCAAAGGGATGGGCGTAAGCGAGAGCTGGCGTCTAGACGATGTTCAGGCTGCTGCGAAGGGTATCGATGATGGTTGGAAGACGTCGGCCAGGGTCCAAGGATGGCGGCAAGCTGAGCTGGCCTGGTGGCCCTTGCGCTGGGAATTTTGAGCCAGAGCTTCTAGGCGTCTGAGGTCTAACAAATTCATAAAATTCGGGCAGTTAAGCGCAAGGATCGACGGCGTGCATACAGTCGCGAGTAGATCTGCACAAAGTCGGTCCAAGGAACAGCGTTGATGATCTTGTCGACTGGCAATCTCCGAACAAGCCAGGGCGGATCCAGATGCAAGGAGGCTGAGCCTTCGAATGCGTTCCTGCTTGAGCTCGACGTGATATGCAGGTGGGCGTCGAAGTGTTGTCACGGAAACGTGGTTGGAGTTGCACGCCCCCGACGCCCGTCAGAAATCGGATCGTAAAAAGGGCGGAAGCGAAAAGGAGAACAACACAGAGACCAACACTTTTCATATACTACTCCCTTGCTCGAACGTCCCATCGAGAAGAGGCTTGCAGCTGGTCCCGAGTCGATTTGTTGATCTTCCACACCTCGAGACGATCGTCACGAGTTGGAACGATGCACGTCAGAGGCCCTTGCGCCGTCGCGTGCATGTTCGAGGCCGCGGTGCAGGGGCAGTCGCATTGACCCTCATCGATAGAGATCGAGGTGAATTGGACAAGCACATGTACTACAGCGATGGCTCGAGGCGCACACCGGGCAAGGTACCGTCCACCAGGCCGGACAAAGACACATGGAGCATACAAAGCTCAGCGTGTATATAGCCGATCAAGCACCGCTCAAATGGCGTCTCTTTCACCCCCCCTCCTTCTCTTTCTTGCAATCTTTTCAGCATTCATCCTCCTGTTTCCTCTCAGACTCGCAGCTCGACCGTTCTTCAGCGTTGCACCAATCTCGAAGCTTTCGTCATCGTCTCCTCGTTTCCACGCCCTGACCCCAAGGTCGGTCCCCAGCAACGTTCTTCTACGCGAGCCTCTTGTGCTCCAAGAGCACCTCAACGCCCTCGTTGAAGAGCTATGACCACGTATGCCACGCTCGGACATTGGTGAATGGATGAGCGCAGAATGGATCATCGCCAACACTCTCCCAGGACCTCTTCCAGCACGAATGAATCCTCTCCAGCATTACCCGAGCTCAGCCTGGACGCGTCACTACTGCGTCTACATCAGGAAGAAGATATTTCTGCCTCCTCCTACTCTTCTTTCGCTCGATCTCGGACTTGGCTGGATGACCGAGCAGAGAAAGCGAACGACTCTCCATCGCCTCTTGGCGTACCTGCTCGATCGTCAGCAGAGCTTATCGACCAAGGATTCAGCGGTGATTATCGCTTTCCCCCGCTCGAGCGACAGCATCTAGGCGGCTCACGAGCTCAGACAGCAGAGTCAGAGAGGGCAGCTCTGCCCTTTCGCCCACGGACAAGCCGAGGGCCGGCCGGTCGTCAGGTCTCTCCATCGCGACCTCCTTCGACGCATTCGCTGATTCTTGATGACGTCGAGCAACAGCAAAACTTCCGGCACCACGGAAACGACAACAGGGCCCTCGCGCTGCCAGGCTCACCAAGCAGTGCATACCCATCGCAAGCTTCGCCCTGGACGGTTCTCTTCTGTCCTATGGCGACGCCACCAAGTCGGACTAGCTTCATCGAGGGCAACGAGGCTGAAGACTCCATCCTACTGCCTCTGCAAGCATCTTTGTCAGATCAGATCAAGACGCTGAGCGCTCACCTCGGAGGAAATGTGAGCTCTCGACGGGATGGCGACACCCGTAGCGACATGGCGTTGTTTCTTGATCTGCGCAACGCAACAGCTCTCCCGGTCGATACGATGGCTAGATTCACTTCTCAAAGCTGGTCTTCGACATTCGCAAGGTTTCGGCGCCATGACTCTCTTTCTCTTGCGGAGCCCCTGCCCCACCTCTATCGCGAGACCGGCCTTCCAATTGCTGCTATTGTCCGTTACATATTGACGCCTGCAAAGCAAAACGTCTATCAGGAATCGGGAGACGGCACGCAAGACAGCAATCCGTGGCTAAAGCCATCTTTCAGTACAACGACCATGCCGTCCGCAATCAGCCCCGCTGTTCCGAGCCACATGATGACAGCCAGCCGGAGCTTTCCGGGACCTTTTCGCACACCCGAACGAAAGAGTCCCTGGACATACTCTCCCCCTCAAAGAGCCGCCGCAACGCACGACAACACTCGACCTCACCTTCACACCACGCTGGCATCGAGGGTCTCTCCGACCTCACCTACGTGTGCGAAGTGTTCAAAGCTACGACCACTGTCCCTCGCAGCTGTTCATCCCCTCAGCTTTGATGACCAGTCCAGCTCACCCCTCCCTGACTACGAAGCGGCCCATCCAACTGCCAGCGCCTCCGGAGAAGTTGCGAGCGCGGAAGATGTTGAAGGACCCTCCTGGGGACAGCCTTCGTATCGCCACCGGCATCAGCTTTCGCAGCAGCCCAGCCCCAGAAGCCTTCATTCGCCCACCATGGCAAGCTCGAGGGCGGCAAGCATGCGCAGCAGCCAAACGATTTCTGACTTTGCGTCCGATCAATTTCGAGACAGCGAGGAATCAGATTGGGACTTGGGACCCCGGTTCTGGACGCACCTTTCCAGCCTCGGTGAGATGGTCTCTCGTCAAAATGTTGAAGCGCTGCAGAACAGGAAGTCGAATCGAGACGACGAGCAACGTCTCGCGTCGACTTCATCTGCGGCTTCAGACGCCTCTGTGCTAGACTTCAGCCCTCTCGGAATTCTCGTGCCTACCGGTGGGGATGCCGGGGAAGTTTCACAGCCAGAAAGCCGTGCTCTCAAGCCGCAATTGACGACAGAGTCAGAAACCTCTCGACTTCTTGCGTCGCAGCAGGCTGATCCTGGGAAAGTCGGGACAGGGCTTCTTGGGCGCCGAAGAGCGCACAGCTCGCTAGTACCTCTCACTGGCTGGAGAGCCGGCGATAGCGACTTACGGACAGCCTCGGTTCAGGAAACCGCGTGCTATGGTCTGCCTCAAATGCTGTACATCGACACACAAAGAGGTGGAACAGAAAACTCACTTGATTCCGAGCCGAACGATGTCATCACTCCCACAGTGACGACCTTCCAAGGTCGAGCCCGAGCTCTTTCTTTCCATCCACCGCCGACGACCCAGTCCGAAAAGCGTGCTGATCTGACAGCGTCATTCCATGATAGGCGGAACATCTGGGATGAGGCAATCTCTCAACTCAACGAGCGCATTTGTCGCCCTAGCATGGCAAGACCTGCTGATCCGGAAGTGTCCCCACCCGGAAGACGGCTGTCAGGCTCCGCGGTACTGACCTCTTCGTCCTCCGAAGCGTCCTTGAGCGCTTCAGACCTAGAAGATGAGGTGCTCTTTGATGCGGACGACGAAGCGACAGAGCCACATACTTCTCCAGTCTCGGGACTCTTCTATGCTCATTGGGTCGAACAGGTCGATGGAGAGATTGATGGAGAGCTCGGAAGACGAGGCTCGGCATTTGCTTTGTAGTGACAAGCCTGCCTTCTGCTCCTAGAGTAAAGTGTGCCTTTGAATGGAATGGGAGCAGTCACCGTGGCTGCATTGCACTGTGCCTACCCGATGTAGGCGGAAGACTGTCTTGAAAGTGTTGAAGATGCTGATCTTGTCTGCGCAACTGGAAGTGTCTGCGCACCGGGTCTCGGAAGTTTGAAATTTGATGTCGTGCCGCACATCTTCTCGTTTGCCTCGCATGGACCAACCTCCATCCTTCTCGCCGCACACCATCTCGGTCCAGCAAGCCATCATGCCGGTATGTCTCACTTCCCCAGCTCTGTGAACCTGACTATATCGCTGTTCGGCGTAGCTGACCCCGTATCTCCTTCTCATCCTGGTCGTCACCACCGCAGAAACTCGCACTGCAGCTCAAAGCGCAGTTCAACAATGTCACGCACCTCCTCCCCGCCGATCCAGACCACACATTGATGCTCAAGCTCAAATGCACCTCTTGTCACGAGGAACACTCTAAGCTGGTGGGCGTCACCCCATCGGACGAGAACGAGATGACCAAGGGTGCCCGAGGCAGTGCCAACCTGGTCATGAGCTGTAGTTTCTGCAAGAAGGAGAGTTCGGCGAAGTTCGAGGAGCCCACGACGAAGGCGCCGTTATGGAGGCCGATCGATGCAGACGAGGCGGGTGCGACATGGCAGACATTGTGCGTGCTCGATTTTCGTGGTCTGGAACCGGTAGGTTTCGACCCGAGTGGTTCGTGGACGTGTCAAGGGCTCGAGTCCGGGACCACCTTTGATGGGGTAGAGTTCGACGATGGCGTGGAGTGGATGGATTACGACGAGAAGGCAGGAGAGGAGGTCAGCATTATGGAGCTCGAACATCGATGGCAGCGAGTCTGAGTCCGGTGGACGCTCGGATACCGATCGGCTTCATGTACACCAAATCTCGCCGGAATCACGAACGTACGCCCGACTCGACACATCGGAAGCCGGATCGCACCAGCCTGCCGAATCGCGATCCGAGAGCGGGCTGATGAAGGCGAAATCTCAGAGGCTGTGCACGAGATCGAACACACACAGTGATTGCAGGCCGGACACTGCTTCGCAGAGCCTGCATCGCGAGTCACCGTGATATGAAGACCACCTTCAAGGCAAAGTGGCGCTGCTCGCTATGTGGGACCATGCAAGAAGCCGCAACATTTGCGGTCAGCCAACATAAGCACAAGCCTTCATATTGGGCTTCGTCTCTTGCAACGGCGGTTTCGAGCAGAGCCGCTGCCTAAGAGGTCGTTAGCAAGCCCACTCAATCTTGACTTCATATAATTGCGCTGGGGCGAGTTTCGAGTCCGGTTTCCGCCAGGGGTGTGGGTAGAAGAGAGGCTTGCTGTTACGTGTCAACTGTTCAGCAAATGAAGGCTGTGTGACGGCCCCCCGTTGACAACTATGCCTGTATCTCATAGGCTCTCCTCCTTGCTATCCCTTCTGTCGCACCATCATCTTTTCGGGCTCGGCTTCCTCTTACCACTCTCTGCTCTCCCCTCGTATCATCACATCCTAGTCAGTCTCAAACGAGGCGAAACACTTCAAGATGCGGCTCGGCAGTACCGCCAGTAGCCATCTCCCTTTCCTGGCGATCATTCTCGCGCTCTACACGCTCCTCATCTCGACCTCAGCTCGAGACATTTCTCCATCTGAAGCCAAAATCACCTCGCTCCTACAGTGCCTCGGCCACCACGCTACAGCTCACGCTGATCGGGTCAAGGTCCAATCTCTCCTTTCAGCCCATCCCAATCCGTCGGACGACAGCGTGTGGTCCCAACTCGGACCCAAAGAGTGGGGCTTCAAGGGTCACGATGTTGCCGGTGGCGACACTTGGACTCCCGCCGCTGGCGCGGCTCAGACTGCAAAGAACCGCTCGATGATGCAGCACAGAAAGCTGCTCCGATGCGTTAAGAGGCTGCAGCTGGATGCCTTATCCGCTGACCCGAGCCATAAGCAGGGTAAGTACTGTCCAGCCGTCAATGTCGATATTGAAGGTGAAGCTGACTCTTCTCGTCCGGTCTCTACGATGTGTGCACACACAACAGGCGGAGAACGCGCCTTGCCCGCCAATTCTGGGGACGCCAGCTCCGAGCAAACTCCTCAGGACGCTCACAGGCAGCCCGTCGTCGCCGTTAATGACGCCCAGTGGGCGTCTTCTAGCGAGACCGATTCGGAAAGCTCCAGTGTGCAGTCGCAACAGGTGAGCGGCGATGCATCGGTGACAGATGCTCAGAAGCTCACCTTTGACAGCGATGGCAACCCTGCTCCTGAAGCTGCGGGCAAACTTGCGCCTGGTCTCGGCCCCGATAGCAAGTCGGTTGCTGCGGCCTTCGAAAGTGATCCGGGTGAAAAGAATATGCCCAAGACGGTGCCTGGTAGTACTGGTGTAGATGCCAGCACTCAGGCTGGTGCAGATGCTGGTCCTGATTCTGTCAGCGTCGCGGCTCCTGTAGCTGTCGCTGGCAAGGCGACTCAGCAGAACCTGTTGGCCAACGGACAACCCGATTCCACTCAGAACCTGACGCTGAACGGTGCTGGACAGGTGAACAATGCGACGAACAGAACCGCTTCTCCCAACCTGTCGGATCCCAATACCCTCCAGACCTCGCTCCTGCAAGTCGACGGAACCAATTCAGCCCAGTCCCAGCTGTCCTCTCGGGGCTGTCGTCAGCTTCGCATCCGCAAAGAGTACTCTACGCTCACCAACGCGGAAAAGAAAGCCTTTGCGGATGCGATCAAGTGTGTTCGCTCGAAGCCGTCACGCTACCAAACCGGACCCGGGTGGAACGCGGCCGACGACTGGACGCTTCTTCACATTCGCATGGTCAAGTACGTCCACTTCACCGCCTACTTCCTGCCCTTTCATCGCGGCTTCCTGGCTATTGTCGAGCGCGATCTGAACAACTGCGGGTTCCATCTCGGTCTGCCATGGGTGGACTGGACCAAAACTTCGGTTGATCCGTCGACCAACGCGCTCTTCTCCTCCGACCCGGCCTTTGGGCTGGGCACAAATGGGAGGGGGGACAACAGCGAGTGTCCTTGGCAAACCGGCCTGGCGGTGATCGACGGGGCGTTGGCCAACCACTACTTCAACGCTCCCTTCCGTCACCGTCTCTGTCGTCAGTTCAACAATTTGGATGTCAACGCACCCAATCCGCACTTTGGCAACAATTGCACCACCTTCATCAACCCCACTTTCGTCTCTGGGTTGGGGAAGACCCACGACAATGGGCGGTTCTTCGATTTCTCCTCTGCTCTCGAGATCAGCACCCATCTATCGATGCACACGTGCATGGGTGGCAACCTGGCTTGGCTGAGCAGCTCTCCGAACGATGTGGTGTTTCACACTCATCACGGGTGTGTGGATAATATCTTCGCGGGCTGGCAGAAGAAGAATCCTAGGAATGGGAGAAGCTTTCATGGTCCAAAGAAGCAGCAGAAGGATGGTCAGCATCCTCCTTGGACAGCAAGGGATACGGACGTCATCAATTACATGCCCTTGGCGGAGAACGTGATGGTGAGGGACCTGCTCGATCATCAGAGTGGGGAGTGGGGAGGGAGGATGTGCTATCGGTACGATTACCAGGTTGGTGTTTGAGAGGGCGACGAGCCTACCTACTCTTTCGTTCGCACCGCTCCTGTTCCTGTGCTCAAGATGACAATTCTCACATCTCGCACTCTTGCTACATCAATACATATTTCCTTTTCTCATCCCTGTCACTCGTGCGCCCATTGGCAGCGTGATGAAGCAGAACATCGTCGACGAGGCGCAATGAGGATCGTTACCACAACGGCTGGGTGCAACACTCTAACAGTTCGAATTTCAAGAAAGGGTCCAATGTCAGATCGCATTATCGCTTCTCTCGTGGGGCTAAAAATAAAAGACGCCGAGAAGATCGATTGCGATCTCAAGCGATGGGTTATCGGAAGGCAACGGTCGGCCATCTTTTGTCGAGGGTCCTCCGTTCATGCAACGTGAGCACAAGGCCCTTGGCAGCAGGTCCGTCTGTGACAACCGTTCGGCGCGCGGCGAAGTTGATGAACTCTCCGAGAACGGGTCCCGTTGATACAGATGAAGAGCACGTTCAGACCCGAACCAAAGGAGGCGTTCGAGAGGCGTAGAGTGGTGGCTTTTGTCGTCCATTGCGATCTGGCGATGGCGAAAGTATTCCGATCCAAGCCGAAGCGTTCTCACGCCCAGATTCATGGCTTTCTCGAGATGGCTTGGCGGATGCAATCACGATGTCGACAGCCCCATCGAGAAGAGCTTCTACGTGAGTGTTGCGCGACAGCCGAGCAAGCCTAGCAGGGATCGATCACGGACGGGCGTGCCGAGCAGGCTTCGGCTAGCGTCGCCCTTTGACAGGTGTATCGGCAGGGTTCGCTACCTTGCCGCACCGTCTGATGAGCTTAGCTGTGTTTGAAATGACGAGCAAACCGATGTTCTGGGTTCTGGCAACATCGCCCAGATCGAAGAGGGTCCACCAACATCGAGAAAGGGTTGCGTTTACCTATCTTAGCCGATGTGTCAATGACGAAAAAAAGTCGAGACACCACGTTGTCGCTCACACGCGCGCTCGATCTTGATGGATCCCGATTGCCTCGCAACTCCTTCGACCTGCGTTCGACCGTACCTTAGGCTGTTCCATGAATGCCTGCCAAGCGCGGCGTATTGGAAGCTCCCCGCAGCGTCCCTTGCAGCTGAAGACTTGGGACAATGAGGTTGCACACGAATGAAAAGCACGTTCTTCGGTCCGAGAGCAAGCTTTGTTGCAGCAATTAAGGTTGGTCGCGACCAGACCAAGTTGAGCGTGTACCTGGTCTCACCATCAAGCGAGCGTCAGCAGGCGGCGGCAAGAAATAGAGGAAGCCATCCTCGCTCGGCTGGTCTCGGGTTGACAGGGGAGAATTCATTATTTTGACAGACCGAGATGCAAGGGTTTTTCTGGCTGCACCTCTGCCTTTCACGCTTGGAAAAATTCAACTCCGCTGACGTGCTTCTGCGTTGCCGTTGTCAGGCTCCGTGCAACGTGTGACGGCGCAGACAAGACAATAGGAAACTTCGATTTTGCCGCGTATGGATGGTCAGACGTCCCTTCGAGCGTCGCCAAGCTTCTTGCCGTGGATGGAACGAAGTCAGGAATCGCGTATCGGAGAGGCTGCTCCCGGTCTAAGGCTTAAGTCTGAACCGGAAGAGCGCAAAAAGGTTACCCGAGCCAACACTGTGTTTCAGCACGGAGAATTTGAAGAGACAGACGGGCGAAGTCGCTTTTGTTATGGTAAGAAGAGCAAAATTAAGCATTTGGCTTCTGAGAGCGACTTGCAAAAGCCGCCGCCGAGCTCAGGGTCCTCCTTTCTCTTTCTGCGAAGCGCGATGCGACATTCCGATTTCCTCCCTTTTGTTCAGACGCCTTATCTTTTCCAGATCTCGCCATCACACAGACCCTCAAGATGACGCCAACCACGCCGAGCAGGGATGAGAGGCATATTCCGCGGATGCGAACCTTTCTGGCTGCTCCGTGTTCAAGTTTGAGCATAGAATGCGGCTATCGAGGCAAGCTTCAGCTCGAGTCGAAACGTGAGCTTGGCCTTCTGCTGCTCAGTCCCGTGCTTGGAAATTCAGACTCAGGCTCATGTCAAGCTTATTTGCTCGCTTCGACTTCGGACAAGCCGGCAAACTCCTTTGATGTTCTCACGCGGTGTCTCTTGGCCTGTGATAACGAAAGATGTTTTAGAAGAAATCAATTTTCACAAGGCCTCAACCTGTCATGCATGGGATAAGCGAAAAGGCGAGGAGTGTGAAACGCACCCTGTTTTCCAGTCTTGCCAAGCGGGAATTCCTCCTGTCTGCGTTTGACTTCCAGAACCCTTTTTCTTCTGAGCAGCAGAGCGAGGCGGCAAGGGTGAAACGCACAACCCTGCAGCGGAGCCAGCCGCCTGCCGCTCTCCCCTCGCACCCTTGCTCTGGCCACCCTGGAGCAGATGCAGAGCAGTTGCATTCGAACCCCACCTCGGAACGACCTTGGTCGGGGTAGCAAGATCGGTCCTCTTCTTCAGCTTAGGTACGGCCGTTCCTGCTCGCAGTCACGACAACAATAGGAGAGGGTTGCAGGCTCAATGCTCGGGCGTAGTAAGGCACAGATGGACCACGGCGGCATGTGATGTGACAAAGGTGAGATGGCATGACACCTTGCCGCTGTGAAATCTTCTCCTCGTGAAAACGAGCGCATTTCAGCTTGCTGCATGCAATGTACGGCAAACCCGACGTCCCGGGCGGACCCTTTGCATGGTTGAGGGCTGCCTCGCTTTGAGACGGTCGGCTTGCTCTCTTCCTGCGTGATGCTGTGTGCGAGACTCGCTTGAGCAGCATTTGGCACGGTGGCCACCTTAATTTGCACTCGCTTGCTGTTGTTTCACAATCCGACGGGATCCTCCTCCCATTGCTCCTTGCTCCTCCTTCCTCTTCCTTCCGGCTGTTCCTCGTCGGTCCTTCCCGATGCTGTCCTCGCCAGCTCACTCACCTTGCACCTCCTCACCTCATCCTCGACGCTGAGCTCGTCACTTTCATTCACGCATTCACCCGCTCGGCCTTCGCTTCCACTTCACCTTTCTTTGCCGACTCAAACTCAGCACTTTAAGCTTTGCTTGCAGACCGAGCTAAGCTACTGTCGCCTGATTACCCTCCCGTCGGTCGCATCGCCCAACGTCATCAGGGTGCCACTAGGGTTTGCGAGCTACTGCACCCCTGCCGATCATCCCATCGCTCCCTGCGCCTTTGCTCGCTCAAGCCTTGCCAGCCAAACACTTCAGCCATCAGCCCATTCGACGGTTCTTCCGCTCTCTTCCGACCCTCTCGCCGACCACGCATTGCATCTCAAGGCGCACCATCGTCCTCGACCCGCGTGCCGCCCGCATTCTACAGCCGACGAGGCTTGTGCTTGACTGGCCACTTCGATCCGCTCGGCTCACCCTGACCCTTCCGATCCTTGCCTCGGCCACACCCGCCTGCTCACCGAGTCTGTCCTGCTACCTTAAGCTCACTCTGCATACCGGGTGTGCGCTGACCCAGCTTTTCGGAAGCCACCGACATTCAGTCATCCAGCTTGTCAGCCAGTCTGACTCCCGCCCTTGCGCCAGTACGCTTTGACTTGGGCAATCCTATCAAACTTCATCCCTTTGCCCGTAACCATCAGCGTCGCCCTCCCTACCAATCTCGTCTCGACTTCGATACCACAAATACCTCCTCGTCGCCGCCAATCTTGATCCGACCTTCACAGTTCAGCGTTCAGCGTTCAGCATCCACCTCCCCGCCGTCACATCAGCACCAGAGTCTTTCAACGCTCCCACCTTCATAACCCAAACTCAGCCTTCTGTCGGAACCTCCGATCTGAGTCCGACCGAAGTTCTTCCTATCTAAGCGCATCCAAGCTAGGTTTTCGGCAAGGGAAGAGGCTGTAGCTGCTGGCGGCGACGGGTCTGAGTCGACGGGACCCTCGCGCATCATCATTCGACAAGAGCAGCTGCCCTAGCTGGTCCTTCATAATGCTCGCCTCTACCTCGATGCCTCCGCATTCATCTAGCGGCTCAGGGTCGTCGACACCGTGGCTCTCACCAGAAGCTTCCTCCAGTGCATGGCGTGGATCTTACTCGACCTCCTCAGAGCTCAGTCGCAGCGCTAGCCTCAACGCCAGCATGAACGCATCCCTGCCTTCCTACTCTCACAACGAGCCGCATTCGCAGGAATGGTGGGAGCACGTTCTGCCACCAGGACAGCTCGCAGAGCGACTGCGAAAGGCGCAACGCTCTTCCAATGCCTCGCGTCGACGCAACAACCCCGCTCTCGCCAACGCAACCCCGTCTGAGCGAAGCGCATGGAAGAGGCTCTCGGGTCTGCCCACCGAGAAACGTCAGCATACTCGATCCGAATCGTCTACGGCTACCTCCAGCAGAAGATCCTCGTTTCAGGGCGGCGCAGCTGCCACTTTGCCTCGCTCCGCCTTGAAGTCGAGTCTTCGCTCGCAAGAAGTTGCCACGCACAGCGTCAGCCAGTCTGAATCCAGCGCAGACGTCTCGAGCGACGAGTTGGGCGGTACGTCGACGGGCCAGCACAGCCCGGAGCATCACTTGCGGTTTGCCTTTCCTCCAAGTGCTCCAGCAGCTGGTGAGCGCGACTCTACATCAAGGGCATCGAGGAGAGCAGGCGTACGAACCAGTGCTAATAGCCCCGAGATGGTCTCAACATCCCAGTGGACAGGATCTTCCTCGGCATCGCCGCTCTATCCAGATGCATTCGACTCGCACCGTTCCTTCTCACGCAGCAGCGGTGTTCGAAGAATGCGCGTCATGAGCGAAGATGGCATGGCATCCACCCTCTTCGCCTCGGTCCAATCTTCGTCTGCATCTGGCTCATACCGCCTGCCCGCATCGCAGTCGGTTACGCATCTCAACCAGCACGGTGCTCATAGCGAACGATACAGCAACTCAGCCGATCATCTGAAGGCCAAACTTGCGTCCTATTCCCTGCCCGAGACGCCGGAACTCAGTTCAGACGACGCAGCAGATGTCACGACATTCAGCACCACCACCACTCAGCGTGTCCGCAAGACAAGCACCACAAAGACGACAATTCGATCGGCGCCAACGTCCAAGGCTCCCTCGCCACCAACCATCCTTCGGTCCCACTTTGACAGACCGGATCAGCCAGCAAGCACTCTGGGCTCCGACGACTTGGACGGCTACCACAGTCCATCGACCCGCCGCGACCGACACGTGAGCTTCGACTCGACCGCCGCCACTGCTTCTGACACCCCGACGCGAGCCAACGTGCGCGACTACCCCGAGCCCCTAACTTCGAGCCAATCCGCGTACAGCTTCGGCCGCGACCATACTGGCGCTTTCGACTCGCTTCCCCCTCGTTCCAACAGCACCAGACGATCCCGACAGGGTGTCCGCGTCGCCGGTCACCGCGCAACCAGCTTCTCGCTCCCCAGCAGTCGTCGCGGTTCGATCCGCGAAGACTCCCCCTTCCAGTTCGGCGGTGGTCCTGCACCCTCCTCCAGCTCGACCCACCGTCACCGACGGACAGGCTCGATCCCGGACGCGGTGCTCATCGAAGGCCTCCACGTAGCCCACAAGCAGCTCGCCTCGGCAGGCCACATGGCGCTCACCCTCACCCGTCAGCTGTCGGCTCCCCTGCGACCCGTGTTTCACATGACGCTCTTCCTCAGCATCTCGAGCATCACGGTGCTTTCGCTGGCATGCTTTTTGTGTGCCAGCTACATGCTTACTGCATGGGACGATGTCAGTGTGCGTACCAACAAGGTGCGCGAGGTTGCTGGACGGACGAAACATCGGTTTGAGGGGGCCCTCGATTGGGGGCGGAAGAAGCTTGGTCCTGAAGCGATGTCCGGTAGCAGCAGTCCCAGGACGGGTGATTCTGCCTTTGAACCCCGGTCGTCGTCTGGCACCTCGACACCTGCGGAGAAGCGAGGGGCGGTCTCTGCCGCCGGTCACGCCTTCACCTGGCCCGCCCGCATGGCCTTTTCGGGCGCTGCGACGGTCGCACACCACGTAACCCCTCCGTCGGTCTCCAAGATGTTTGAGCAGAAATCCGACTCGCAGTCCAAACGCTCGACGCTGCCCCCACGCCCGCCACTGTCGACCCTGTTGCCATCGATCCTGTTCACTTTGTTGCTGGCGATCGGTGCGGGGTTGACGAGTTTTCTTGCATCGCGCAAGGAGGCGGGTCCGGAGGCCAGCCCGCAGGCGTACACCGTACCGCTCTCGCCTGGGACCGAGTACATTAGTCAGGAGGCAAAGAACTTTCACTCCATGCGCGCGGGGATGGGTCAGCGACGGACGTACGTTGCTACTGAAAGCAGCGGCTTCGTACGTTAAGCGGAGGGTTTATGATATTCACGATTGGCCACGCATACACGCATTTCACGAATCCGCATTGCATCTCCAATTCATCACTCAACTTTTGTCTGTCCTGTGTGTCTGTGCGAACTGAGGTGAGGTGAGGTGAGGTGAGAGGCCTTCTCTGCGTGCTTGCAAAGGTGTCTCTCAGTCTGGCTGTGTTGGGAGGTGGCGTTGCAGAGAGCGGTGTGGCGTGTGTCGGTCCGTCTTTCGACTTGACATCGGCCCACTCTCGCATCGCAACACTTAGCCTGCGGTGACCCGCGCGCTTGACGAAGAAGATTCTCCCTCACTTCCCTCTCACACGACACCTGCTCAGCGTGCTTACGCGATCGCGCTCGCGCTCGCCCACAGCACCCTCTGAAGATCTGAGAACAAGTTCGCATTTAGAGCGGTTGACAGAGACTCATATTCCGCCTACGCAGTGTGGGAAGTTAGCGCCTCCTAGGACGCAATGGCTTGATCTGTCTCCCACCCGGGCTCTGACCCGGCGCAGCACCACCGCTAGGCGCAGCACCCATGCTGAACAGTCCCGGTTGCGGTTGTTGCATCTGAGGTGCTCCTGCTGGCGCGCCGAAAGTGAACCCGGTCGGTTGGGCAGAGGGCGTGGTAGGCGTACCAAAGCCACCCGCTGCCGCTCCGAAGGGTGCCGTGCCGAAACCGGTTGCGGTCGGCGTGGTAGGGGCGGTGCTGCCGAAGGTAAATCCGGTCGACGTTGCGGGGGCGGCGGAAGTCGACGCGCCGAACTGGAACGGGGCACTGCCTGCCGGAGCGGGAGCACCGAACTGGAACGGGCTGCCTCCGGGTGTGACCGGCGCGGCGGGCGCGAGGAACGGTGAGGCGGGCGTGGAGCCCACCCCGGGTGTGGTGCTACCAGTAGGTGCGCCAAACGTGAAGCTCGTCGCTGCAGGAGCGGGACCCGCAGGTGCAGGGGAACCGAATCTGAACCCGCCCGCGCCGGCTGCGGCACCGGAGCTGGTGTTGGACGCAGGAGCAGAAGCACCAAATGTGAAGGTCGACGGTGAAGCCGAGCCAGTGTTGGCTGCAGGAGCAGACGCGCCAAAGGTGAACGGTGCTGGTGTCGCCGATTTCGCGGGCGTCGACGAGCCGAACGTGAAGCTTGGCGTGGTGGTCGTCGCAGGGGCCGTCTTTTGCGGCGAATCGTCCATCATTTCTCCTCCATTGGCGCCCGATGCGGGAGCAGAAGGAGTGCCGAACCCGCCGAATCCTCCACTGCTCCCGGCAGCGGGAGTCGAGGAAGCAGGAGCGCCAAAGGTGAACCCGCTGCTCGCTGGCTTGCTGGCGTTCGTCGATGCGCCGAAGGTGAATGTACCGTTAGGGGTCGTCGTTCCCGACGCTGGGGCCGACGAGGCCGGCGTATCGGAAGAAGCAGGCTTGGGTACGCCGAAGGAAAACGTCGTCGCGGATGCAGCAGCGGGCTTGGTTTCGGGCGCTGGACTGCTACCCGTGCTGGATGGGGCGCCGAACGTGAATCCACCTGCAGGCTTAGATGCTTCAGTACCCGACTTGGGCGCACCAAAGCTGAACCCGGTCGAAGAGGACGCGGCATCAGCAGGCTTGGGAGCGCCGAATCCGCTGCTGCTAGCGCTGCTCTCCGTCGAGGGCTTGCCAAACGTGAACCCACCGGTTGACGCTGGGGCAGCGGGCTTGGAAGCATCTTCGCCTTTGGCACCGAAGAAGTTCGGCACCCCGCTGCTCGGCTTTGCTGTCGATGCATCGTCCTTCTTCTCCGCCGCAGCTGCTGATGGAGTACCGAAGCTGAAGCCTGAGGAAGCGGGGCTCGAGGTCTGGGTTGCAGGCTGCGAAGCGGCAGGCGCACCAAACGAGAAGCTCGGCATGCTCTTCTTGGCGGCTGGCTCGGCGTCGTCGTCTGCTCCACGCTTTGAGCCGGTCGAGGCGGCAGATGCGGAGGGTGCGCCGAAGCTGAAACCGCCAGCGCTGGAAGAGCTGGACGAAGCACCGCTGAAGAACGAAGGCTTGCTTGCCGGTGCAGACTCATCCTTCTTCTCCGAACTCGCGCTAAAGGAGCCAAAGGGGTTCTTGGCTGGAGCGGAGGCGGAGGTAGGCTCGGCAGCCGGCTTGGCTCCAAAGCTGAATGGCGCTGGCTTGCTTGCAGCCGCATCGCTGCCCGAAGCAGTAGAAGACGTAGTGCTGCCAAACGAGAAGCCTCCGCTCGGCGTGGAAGCTGCTGGCGCGTTGGCATCGCCCGACTTGCTCTCAAACTTCTTCATGGTGCTGCCGAAGAAGTTGGGCACGGGTCCGTCCTTCTTGCCCTCGCTGAGCGATGTGGAGGCGGCCTCGGCGGGCTTGCTGAAAAAGTCAGAAGTCGATGGTGCAGCAGGCTTCTTCGCAGCATTGTCGTCCTGCTTGAATGCAGTGCTGGCGCCGAAACTGAATTTGGGCGTCTTGTCTCCCGCGCCCTGAGTGGAAGCCGAAAAGGAGAACGATGGAGCCGTGGCGGCGGCTTTGGGTGCCTCCTTCTCTTCGCTTGCAGATGCGGTGGCAGCAGACGAGTCGAAGCCGCCGAGACGACCAAGCAGCGAGTTGCCTCCAGCGGCCTGAGAGGCTGGCGCCGAAGCCGCAGCCGACTTGCTTGCCGGCGCGCTGGTTGTTGAAGGTGCAGCTGCCGAGCTACCGAACGAAAAGCCAGACGGGAACATGTTGGTGGGCAACTTGATCTTTGCGAGCTCGCTGGCGTCGGGCAAATCCTCCTCTTCCTCGTCCTCGTCCCATGCGCTGAACTTGCCAGAGCTTTGATGGGTGCGAGATGTCTTTGCAGCTCCCTGTCGAAGCGAACTTCGCTCTCGAGGGGCAGAAGCATCGCCAGTGGAAGCCTTGACAGCAAAGTTGTCCTTCTTGACTGTGCTGGCCGGCGCTTTGCTGGCAGCAGACAGAGGAATTCTGTGCGAAGCCGGCTTGGGTGTTTCAGCGACTGCTTTTGCCGGTGTCGCTCTGGGTTGGGCGGAAGCGCGGAGCGGTGTCGCCTTCAAAGCCGATTTGAGCTGAGGAGCGCGAGCAGGTACATCGGCTTGCTTCCTAGGCGTTTGCGTGACCTCTTCCGTGGCGGGTGCTTGGTGTTGCAGGCGTCTGGATCGTCGGACCGGCTCAGGCTGAGGTGGCGCTGGCTCCTCTTCCTCCTCCTCTTCATCTTCCTCTCGCTCGTCCTCGACGTCCTGCTCTGCCTCCTCCGCATCTGATGCAGCCAAATCCTCTGTCGCCGCATCGTCGACATCCATTCTGCTTGGACGTTGCACCTTCTTCAATCGTGCCCTCATGCCACCCTGCTCATCGGCGGCCTGCACCGTCTTTGCTTTGCGCAGATATCTTGTGTACGGGGCGACACCAATGATAGGCTTTCCATCTTGAGACTTGGTGGATCGAGACGCAGGGGCGTCCGAGATGGGCGCAGGAACGTTGATTTGAGCAGCAGCGCCCCTCGCCAGCCCAACACCTCTCGAGGTAGCAGTGGGCTTGCGCATGGTCTCGAGAGCATTCAGGAGGCGTTCGGCTTCGTTCTTGGGCGAGGGCAGCCTCGGTTCCAGCGCCTTGAGCTCCTCGTGGCTGATGAAACCGTGATCCTTGTGCCAGACCATGCGACGTTTGGAGGGTGTACCGGCAGCACCGAGTCTTTCGGAATGGCCGTCGACACTCATGTCAATGTCGCGCTTGCCCAGACGACTAGGTGTCACGGACTCGGTGTCGTCCATACGACTGCCGCCCGCAACGGAGGCAGACCTGATCATGGGCTCGTCGTTGCTAAGGGCGAGATTGCGACGCGCGCTCGAAATGCTGCCAGGAAGCGTACGCGAAGCAAGGTATTCGCGCATCATCTCGTCGCCCATGGAGGGTGCAGAGGGTGCGGCGAGATTGAGGCCATTCCAGTTGCGTCGCTGGGGGGTTCCTTCTCGCTGGCGTGCCGGAGAGTAGCCAGCTGAGGGTGCGGGCGATGCACCACGCATACTCACGCTGCCAGCGCGAGACGCGCGTCCAGGCGTGCCAGTCTCGGTAATGAGACCAGAGGCAAAGGGAGCGCGAGCACGACGGCTGGCGGCGTTTCGAGAGGAGAGTTGAAAGGGCGAGCTGGAGGGTGGGAGGCCAAAGGCGCTGTCGGTGTATCGAATCTCGTTGCCGTAGCCAAACGCGCTAAACGAGTTCGAGTGACTCATGGATGTGGAGCCAGATTCTGACATGGCATCGTCTGGTCGGAGGGAGGAGCCTCGGTAGCCAAGCGCTTGAGATCGAGGACTACGAAGTGTGTGTTGGCTCTTTGAAAGGTAGAGTTGCGATCTGGAGGGTGATGCGAGGCCGGCATCGCTCTGGGCATCGGACGAATCGTTTGCGCCGAGAGGACGAGAGCCGATATCGAGAGTGCGCTTGGATGAGCGGGTGCTCCATGGATGAGTCGCACCAACACTTGTGGTAGATTTGGACGGGGACGAGGGTCCAGCCATGGACGAGTCTGCCTGCTCCAAAGAGGATTGCTTCCGTGTCGAACGTGCAGGAGCTGGACCCGGAGCCAGACGAGACATGGACATGGATGACGGCAGAGTGGATGTAGGTGGTCGAATCTGGCTCTCCTCGTCATCTTGAAGATTGGATCGAGATCGAAGGCCGGCAGCCAGCCTCTCGCCGACAGCTCTAGCAGCACGAGTGGGGGCATCTCTCTCGTAGCTTGTCTCGCCCGGTGTCGATTTGAGAGAAGCCTGAGCAGCAGCCCGTTTGCGAGCGATGGACGAGAGCGAGTTGGTGCTGGAAGAGGTTGGGATGCCGAGTTCAGGTCCCGTCGAAGCGGCCACACCAGTGAGCCACGACAATGGCTTTGTCACCATTTTGCGCACGCTTCCGAACAAGGCGATGGGCGTGGCGGCAACGCGCAGCGGTGAAAAGGCTGAGCGCGAAGGTTGTGGTGCGGGTGTCTTGGCGGCTGGCGTCGAGGGAGTGCGTGCGGGTGAGTCAGTGTCGGTGTAGAGCGAGCTTCCGGACCCAGAAGCGGTCAAAGCCGATGAGGGTCTCGCGTATGGTTTGTGAGAGGAATTGCGACTCTGACGAGCCAAGACTCGTGCACGCGCCGCCCCTGCCAGAGGCCTAGCAGGCGACTCTGGGTTTTGCGCCGTGAGATCCATGTCGGGCGATCACTTTTGTGCGAGCCTTTTGTGATCACGCTGCGTAGTGCGTGCGACCAAATGAAGTTTCTTCGTTCTCCGTTGGTGGGAGAGCCAAGAATGTGCCGTGAGCTCAATCGATGGTATGATGCAAGCAGCGACGAGTCAAGTGATCAGCTTGCACCCGACTTGCAGGCCGGCTGACGACCGAAGGAGCGAAGGGTGAAGATAGATGGTGTGTGAGATGGACGAGGATGAAGAATGTGTGACACGTTAAGAAAACAAGAAGATCCACAAAATTACATCCTCATTCAGCTGGGTGAGCCGATCCAGACCTCGTTACACCATCACCCATACCCGATCAAGTCTTGCGAAGTTTTCGTCTCGTGTCTGTGTGTTTGTCTTGCCTGAATTTTTTTAATATCTGAGGTTGGGCCAAGCCACGCGAAAGGGTGAATGACGGCGGGCTCATTCACCTGCAGCGCGGTCGGGCCGCCTGTCACACGCTCGCGTCCGACTTTTGCTTTCTTCTCAGACATCGGGCCGATGCGTTCCTTCCTTCTCGCCGATACGACTGAGGTGCCTCCGCGGCAGGTGCAAAGCGCGGGCTTAGCGCCGTTTAAGCCTCCACTCGCAGGCGCAACATTGGGTAACCTTGACTTCTCGGGTCTACATCTTCCCGTGATCGCAACCATCTGCTTGGTATCCTCCCCAGCCGGCTCGACTTCCTGGCTCCTTCTGACCTGCTGTTCAGCACCTCACTTATGACCTACAACATGCTTCACGCTTTCGCCGGCATCTCGGGCGCCGTGGGCGTTGGCTTCGGCGCCATTGGAGCCCACGCCTTGAAAAACAAGCTCAACACCTACCGTGAGTGTTCACTTCAGATGAGGCCGATCGAAACAGGTGTTCAGCCAGAATACTGACCGTGATTCTTGACGTTGTGCCGCTGCATCACAGAAATGGGCGCATGGACGACAGCCACCCAATACCAGCTGCTGCACAGCTTGGCGCTTCTCTACACGCTCAGCATGCCCCAGACCGGCCCGGTCGTTGCAGCCGGCTATGCTTTTGCTTCGGGCATCACTATGTTTAGCGGCTCTATCTACGGCCTTTGCCTCACCAAGCCCGACAACCCGATGCGCAAGGTGTTGGGCCCTATCACGCCCATTGGAGGTCTCTCGATGATTGCCGGTTGGCTGCTCCTGGCCTACGCCAAACGTCCTCGCTCTCTCCGCTGAGCAACGCTGATGATCTGTACAACTACACCAGGCTTCTGTAACGTACGCTCTCTTAGAGGTAGCACCATTCTCGAACATGTCAGGCTTGAGAGATCATACCTCCCTTGTGTCATGTGCGATGCGATTATTTATGTATGTTAGAGCTTCATGGTATTAGCCCTTTTTGCCATAGAATAAATCTTTCGCGCGAAAAAAAAAGGAAGAAGCCGAAGAGGTCCGTCCGAGCTTGGCCTGCAATTTCGCAGAGGCAAAAAGGACGATCGCTTCCGAGAAGGCCGTGGGTCGCGAAGAAAGAGAGCTTCAACTCGTCGGCGCCAATGTTGCAGATCTGATTTTGATGTTGACTCCACGGTTTCCTTCTCCTCATCCCACATCGATCATCCACCTCATCACATATATCGAAAATGTCGGCCGCTTCCTGGAGAGCTCACTTCACGTACGTTTCGCACCTCGACAGCTTGACCGACAACAATTGCGCTCGGCATGCGACGTCGCATTCCTCTAAGCAAAGACAAGCATTCGTTGTAGCATACTGACCGTCACTCTCTTCTTGACTCAACTTGTTCGCATTCGCTTGCTCGCTCGACTTTCGTATCTTCCGACCGCTCATGGACCACCTCGCTCTCACCTGCATACCTGCGACCCGCATCTCCCGCTTGTTTGCATCTAAACAGCTTCAACAAGTACACCGCCATCTGCGCGCGTGCCACCCGCCAGGCGCTCAAGGAGGAGTCGCGTGCCACCGCCGAGCGACGAGGCTACATGGCCCTCCGATACCAGGAGTGGAAGGATGGCAAGGCCAGCGAGAACGTGAGTATCACTCTGCATCAACAGCAAAAGGCCAAAGACGTTGCAGCAGTTGGACAGTGGACGTGAATGCTTTGCGGCTTGACGGCTTCGAACGGACTCTCGCCCAAGCAGGAAGGACGGGACATGCATGCAGAATGCGGCCATTATAATTGCTTGAACGTTGCTGCTCTGCACGAAGTCAACGAAGTGCTGCACGTCCGTCCATGCTGTTCACAGGCTTGACCGACAGCGGTTCGCAGATGGCCATGGGACCGCTCGGCATCACCTTCGCCTGTCTTGCTCCTGCTGCACACGCCACCTGCGCAACATCAGCTCACGTCCATGCTGCGGATATACTGATGAAGACGAGAACGCTGACATCTCTTTGCTACGTTCCTTTCATCCGCTCCCGCAGCTTAACCTCGCTGAGGAGAAGAAGCAATAAGCAGCTCGCACGCTTGTAGTGGCGCCGGTGTCATCCCGAGGCGAGGTCTTTGGCTCCGAACAGATTGAGTAGTCCGATCTCCTTGGTTTCGACTCGACTCCGGCCTCACGCACTACCATCGTCCTCTGCAATCAATCACTAGAACCCAAAGAACCAGTACGGTCGAACCTGGCAGCTAAGGCGTGGCTCGACACACGATGCGATCGACCATTCCCGGCGCAGTTGACCACACGTCATAGTGATGTCTCCATGATCGTGTCAGGCAACCTGAGCAGTCGTTTGTATTGGATGTGGACCTGAGGAGTTCTTTGACCTGCACGCTGGAATACGGTACCGCTGTTCGTGACGCTTTCAGGCCGAGCTGCCAGGTAAGGGGCTGAGCGGCACCAGAACATGTCAAAGGACAGCCGAAGCTTGACTGAGAAACCCGTGTCTGCATCTCAAATCGGGCCAGCTGGACTCCTTGCCATCGATGTCACACGATCCAAACGTGGCACGCTTGCACACACGCACACAATTCAATCAAGCGCTTGGCCAAGTCTGAGCAAACCGATCCTGGCCAGGGGGTCCAGCCGTGCAAACCGCTAGCGTCGGCCCGAGCGAAGCAGCTGACAAGCTTCGCGGGACTTTTCCGAAGGCTCTCGCTCGCAGCTTCAGGGAACCACGCTCAGCTCTCGAGGCCGAAAATTGGGTATTTGGTCCTGCTCGTCAACACCTCTCCTGCCTAGCGTCCAAGTCGCGGCCGCCGCCTGGCCCAAAATTCAGGTCGGAATTCCAAGCGGATGTCCACGTTCGCACGCTTCCAGGGTCCTTGGAAGGAGCTCGCATGAAGAACGTGGACACGCTCGCGCGACCTGGGCACCTGTGTTCGTTCACCCATCCTTCCCCGTGGGACCATTGCATGCTCCTTGACCGGTGGGAATGTACTCGTTGGACTTGGCTCGAGCACTTCGGCGTCAATGCCAAGGGATACAGCGCGACGTCTCCGTATATCGGCAGGTCCAGCTCGGGGCTCAAGGTTGTCGAGAGGAAAGTTGAAAGGCTGCATGAAGTGCTGTCGGACACTGCGAAAGCGGCAACTTCGGAAGGGCGGCCTTACGAGCTAGCTTTTTTTCCCACGATGAACCGCTCGTGACAAGCTCTTGCTTGTGAGTGTGAGCGTGACTGAGATGTGATTGTGATTGACCCGAGTGAGGAGCCTGCAGTGTGGCACGTCCGCGTGCCCGTTGAGGGTGGTGTGTGGGGCTTGACGAGGAAGGCGTGTCCTCGTTCGGCTGGATCCCGATGCTGGACCCATGACTGAGCCTCCCTCCCTTCCCCCCTTCTACACTCCATCCCCCATCGCACCTCGACATTCCCGACCGTCCGCCTCACGAACCCATCGTCAAAACGCTCAAGGGCCTCCTCGTCGCGCATCCCGCCACAAGCCCGAAGGACTGCTCTCACCTCGGATCGCCGAAAGCTGCCACTTGCCACGCTGACTCAGAGCTGAGTTCGCGCCGCTCAGCGTCTGCGGTAGCGCAACAGCGCATCCCCTCTCATCAGCAGCCACGGTCGCTGACAGCACCTCGGCCGACATGCTGTATTCTAGCTACCGCCCAGCTCTGGCCCCTGGCGCAGAGCCCAATTATGATCGAGGCTATGCCGAAGATTACCACTTCCACCAACGTCACGCCTCACACCCCGGCCCGACAAGCCTTAGCGCTCCTACCGATCCGTCCACCTACATCAGCGCGAGCAGCGATCGATTCGAAAGCAAGGGTCAGACTCTGATCGCCTCACTCCTTGAAAGCCGGCTCTTCAGTAACGCTCTGGTCCGCGACTGCTCTGTCATCGGAGTGTCACAACCTGCGGGAGCCGTCGTCACCTCCTCACGAGGTCAGATGCCCATCGCTGGCACAGCGCCCATCGCATTTGTAGCGCTCAGCTCCACTGGCAGGGAACGCTCAGCCCACGGCGGCGACAAAGAATCAAAGCGCATGAAAAACGAGCTCATCAAGTATATCGTCGACTTCGCTCCTCCATTTAAGCTGATGAAGGGCAAGCTCATCTTTGTCGAGTCGATCCCGCGCGGTCCTGATGGATCTGTGTTGCGTCATTTGCTTGTCGAGAAAGCCACCACGCCGCCCGCGCCAGGCCCTGACAAAGGCTTTTTCAACACCGTACTCTCGGAACCTTCAACCCCAGCTGGGCCCAGCAAAGCCGGCTCTGTTGTCGGTGACAGCGAAACCGCAGGCACGCCCAAGAAAGGCGTCCGCGATTCGAAGCGCCGTGCCACACACAGCCAGATCGAGAGACGCAGGAGGGAGAAGATCAACGACAGACTCGTCACCCTACGCTCCATTGTACCGGCATGCGCCAGGGAACTCGAGGACCGTCGCAGGCAGAAGCAGGAGGAAGAAGACGAAGCCGCTCGCATTGCGGCTGGCGGCGCTCCCAAGACCTACATAGACGCTGCCACTGGCAAGCCGAAGCGCAAGAGGAATCGCAAGAAGCCAGACCCGAAGAAGTCAGCGGGTGCAGACAAGGAAGAGGAGTTGGGTCTGCACAAGCTCGAAGTGCTGACGCATGCTATCAACTACATCTTTGAGCTCAAGGGTTACATCCAGAAGCTCGAGACAGGTGCAGCTCCAGAGCACGTTCCGACGGCAGACAATCCTTTCGGTGTGCGCAACAAGGACGGCACGTATCGTCAGGATGCCAAGATCGAGGACGAGCCTGGATGCGGCGCTGCTGCTCGACAGCTTGGCTCGGAGGATGTGCATTTTACCGTGGGCGCTCTGGAGGCCAAGTCAACTCGGATTAAACGTGATGACGACGAGGAGGACGAGGTCGAGGAAGAGGAGGAAGACCAGATCGAGGACGATGTCGCAGAGGGCGACGATGAAGGGGAAGCACAGGCAGCAGAATTGGAAGAAGACGACGAAGACGACGACGATGAGCCGCTCGAGCGTCGTTCCAAGAAGCACATGACTGCTGCCGCCTTCCGCCCCCATCCTTCTCTGGCGAAGACAGGTTCATTCGTAGCACCTAGCCGCTACATCCGCACAGACACCACTTACTCCTCGTCCTCCAGCAGGGACAGTGTCGAGGTCTCGCCCGCTTTCTCCTTCATCCAGCAGAGCCCTATGGCGATCTCGCCTGCGACAACGATCACCTCCCCCATGATGAGCCTCTCCGCCGAGTCGCCCATCATGCTCCCCGACCCAGCCATCAGCATGCCCAAGCGTGGCGTCTCATCCGCAGCAAGAGTCTCTCAAGCAGCCACATTCGCCTCTCTGCCCGCATCCGCGCTGCCGCTTCCGCCTGGCCAGCCCGGCCGACGTGAATCGAGCAGCTTCTTGTTCAAACAGCTCAGCCTCGCCTCACCAAACTTCGCGCCCTTCAACGGGTCCAGCTACGTGGCCGCCCCCGCTTCTTCTGCTGCAGCGGCGGCGGCGGCAGCTGGTAGCGCTCGAGCGAGGTCGTCCACGCTCTCCTTCCCGACGACCTACGGCGAAGAATCAGAGCTGCGTGACACGAGCGCCCACAAGACACCTGGGCTGTCAGACCGTGACACGACGGCTGCCGGCCCATCCGACGCCTCAGCTGCCGCGCTGCTGCTCAACTTCTCCACCTCGCCCGAAGTCCTCCGCCCCATCGGTCGGTCCAGCACAACCGC
Source organism: Kalmanozyma brasiliensis GHG001 (assembly GCF_000497045.1). Lineage (NCBI taxonomy): Eukaryota > Fungi > Basidiomycota > Ustilaginomycetes > Ustilaginales > Kalmanozyma > Kalmanozyma brasiliensis. The sequence goes on along the minus strand of NW_015961956.1, from coordinate 117,796 downwards.
GCACCGCACAGCCAGCGTCGCTTCGTCTCCGCACACGCGGCCCGTCGTCGGTCTGCCTTCCAACAAGAGCCGCTCAACCTTCTCCTCGCCGCATTATCGACCGTCGATGTACTCGTCGAAGCTGGGAACGCCTGCGAGCGCCGCGATGGCGGCGATCGAGGAACCTGAGCCGCTGGATTTGGCTTCGCCACCGCATCTCGCGCTCGATAGCGGGTCGCAGGATGAAGAAATTGACCAGCTGTCGGAGCGGACCGTGGATGAGCTGCCAGCCGAGCTGATCAAGACGGAGAAGGAGGAAGAACCAGGCCAAGCGGTCGAGATGGACACTGCCGCCTAAGAGCATACCTTCGCAACCGATCGTGGTTCCACGCTCAATGCCAAACAGCCATCACAGCCGCAATTGTGTGAGAAGTGTGGGTGTGATTATCCGAAACCTGAGATGATAGGATGTCATGCGAAGAACTCCCACTCGCGCTCGACGAAGGCGAGCATGTAATCGTCGATGGTGCCTCCCTCGTCCTCGTCCTCCTCCTCCTCCCCTCCCTGCGCTTCGTCGGCCACCTCTTCAGCCACACCGCCACCAGGCACAGGTGTCTCCTCAGTCTCCTTCCTCCCCTGCTGTTGCTCGTCAAACTCCTCCTCATCAACGAACATCTCCTCCCTGGCCTTGACCGCAGCCGTCCTATCCTCCTCATCCTCCGCCTCCAAAAATGCTCTCTCCACCTCCCGTCCACTCACCCCGCCTTCGCCCTCCACCACCTCGACTCCCGCGATTTTTCCTCCTTCATCCAGCATATCCCGCCAATCCAGCCGCTTCGCCAGCGTCTCGGTATTAAACTCACCCTGCTGGATCACCACGCTGTCCAACAACCTCTTCTGATTCGCCTTCCTGAGCATGTTCTCCTCAATGGTGCTTTCCGTGACGAAGCGATAGATGTGCACGTCGCGCGTCTGACCGATGCGATGCGCGCGATCCATACACTGCGCTTCGATCGCCGCGTTCCAGTCCAGATCGTAGAACAACACCGTGTCGGCTCCCGTGAGGTTGATCCCCAACCCACCCGAACGGGTCGACAGGATGAAGGCACTGATGCGCAGATCCCGATTGAATTTTTCGGTTAACGCCTGTCGTTGTTCCACTTTCGTCGCGCCATCCAGTCGGAGGTAGCGATAGCCGTGGTAGTTGAGGAAGGATTCAAGAATGTCTAGCACGCGCGTCATCTGCGTGAAGATGAGGATGCGGTGCCCGCCCGCTTTGAGGCGACGCATGAGGATGTCCAGCTGCTGCAGCTTGCCACAGTCGTACTGGAGGAGCGAGGCGTCGGGGAAGGCGATGTGGAGCTTCACTGCGACCGGATGGAGTGTGTCAAAGGCCGGCTCGAGGAGCGATGGGTGTTGGTGGGGTTCGATGCCGGGCAGTGCCCATCGAGGAAGGTCGGTTGCGACAGCGCGCGGCGTGACAAAGGCAAACCGGTCGATGACAGGTTGCATGTTCTCCAGCCGCGTCGAACGGGACTGGACGATGCGCAAAAGGTTATCGCATCGACCGAGGAAGTTCTTGCGATCCGAATCGTGCTGTTCCAGCGGTTCCAGGCGCGTCGCCTCGCCTGCCTTGCGCAAGATACTGATCAGCCCCGAGCCATAGATCGGCTTTTTGGTGCATCGATACTGGTTGAGATACGCCTTGTGCTTCCACGATTCCATCTCGCCCACCAGCTTGCGCTGCTTACGCGTGCGCTCGAATCCTTCGAGCGTCCACGTGTCCAGCGCCGACGCTTCAGGGATTTCGTCCTTGAAATAAGGTAGCTTCTTGGCCGCGTTCAACTTGCGCAGGTCGCGCGACTCGATTGCCGTCAGATGCTCCTCTCGATCTGTGATCCTGAAGTTGGTCACGTCCAGATTCACCTTGTCCCAGAGATCGTCCTGAAGCAGTCGTCGGCGCACGAGCAGATCCTTGACCTCGTAGTCCGCCACCACCGACCGCGACATGGCGAAACTCGTCACGATCGGTCGCACTTCGAACAGGTCTGGGTGGTTGCACACCTTGCGCAGCTGCATCAGACAGTTGATGATGCTGAGGTAGTTGCCGCTCGCCAGACTCTCTCGAGTCTTGGCGCGAGACATGAAGTCGTTGTAGAGGAACCGCTGACGTTTGGACAAGCGACAGGTAATGACGTGCTCGTACTTGCTGGGGAGCTCCTTTTCGACTTCGCTTTTGAGGCGACGCAGGAGGTAGGGGCGGAGGACGGCGTGAAGTTTTTGGACCATCTCGCGCGTTTCCTCGGACATGGACGTGCCGCCTTCGATGGCCTTGTCGAGCGGATTGGAGAACCAGTCTTGGAAGTCCTTCATGTTTGCGAATGCTCCCCCGCCGGGGAGCTCCGTGGCGCCGTGTGGCATGAGGAAGTACATGAGCGACCATAGGTCCATCAGGTTGTTCTGCAGCGGCGTGCCGGTCAACAGCAGGCGACGCTGCGAATTGAACCCGAGCAGAGTCTGCCATCGTTGCGATCGGAAGTTCTTGATGTGATGCGCCTCGTCCAGCACAAGGTAGACCCATGGCTTACGTCGGAAGATGTGTTGATCCGCTAGCACCAACTGGTAGCTCGTGATGCAGACGTTGAAGCTGTTCTCCGTGTTCCAGCCGATACGCTTCTCCTTGCGCTCCTTCTGACTGCCGTAGTACGATAGGATCTTGAAGCCCGGCAGAAACCTCTTAAATTCGACCTCCCAATTGAGCATGACACTGGTCGGGGCGACGACGAGATGCGGACCCCAGACGCCCTTGTCGCAGGCGAGGTGAGCGAGTACCGAGATGGTCTGTATGGTCTTGCCGAGACCCATCTCGTCGGCGAGGATACCGTTGACGCCGTTGGCGTACAGGCTGGCCAGCCATTCGAAGCCAATCTGCTGGTAGGGGCGCAGCTGACCACGAAGCAGGAAGGGCTGACGCGACCGAGCGGCGAGTCGATCAGAAGAAACGATGGACGACGCACGCGTCATCGAGCGACGACTGCTGCGACGACCGCTGGTGGCGGCTGACTCTGTATCGCTGAGGTCCTGATCGAGTAGGGCGTCCGCTTTCGAGGTGTCGCGTTCGTCGAGCTCCATCTCCTCATCTGAAACGCCATTTGCCTCGACAACATGCCTGCTTTCGTCCTCTGCATCCTCGGTCTTCGCCGTGACGTCGGCTGCAGCATCCCCTGCATCGCTGGCGACATCGTCACCGGCTGCGTCATCTTCCTCTCCTTCATCCGCGATCTGTCCGTATCCGTACCGCTTCATCAGCTCTTCGATGGGTATATTGGCATCCGCTTCGAGCCCTGCATCCTCGCTGTCGTCCTCCTCGTCCTCCTCCCACATCTGACGCTCGAGATCGGCGTCCTCCTGTTCGCCATCATCGGCAGCGAGATCAAACTCGACGTCGTCCGCATCCAGCTTGGCGTCTTTCGCCTTGAACGATGCGCCAGTAACAGCGCGGGCGCTTCGACGTTGACTTCGAGAGGATCGAGGTTCGGCAGAACTGAAGGCGCGGCCATTCGCCGTGACTGCATCGTTGGGCTTGCTCGCCTCCTCGTCTGCAGTGTCATCGGGAGCAGGTGTGGAGATGATTGATTGATCTCGCGTCACCGGTGTCGACGTCTCGAGAACCGATTCGGTGCCATGCTCCTCTTCAGCCTCGCTGACATCGACCTCCTGCTCTTCGACATCAACCTCGAGGTCGGAGTCGTCCGCCCCTACGCTTTCGTCGCTGCCGTAGCTGGTTCTATCGCTCTCCTCCTCGCTGTCCATAAGACTGTCGGCGCGCGTCATTGCGGTGTGCTGCTTCTTGAGCATGGCTGTGCTCTGTTCGAGGATCGCGTTGAGCTGCTCTTTGTCCAGCTTCTCCTTTTCGGCCTTTTCGGCTGCCGCTTTTCTCGCTCGCACGACATTGACGGCCAGTCTCCACTGCTTGAGCACTTCACGCAATGTCCACTTGGCCAATGCTCGGGTCCTTCTCTCCTCAGCCTTCTTCTCTCGATCCGAGGTTCCGAGCTGGCGTTCCCAGTGCTGTGCGACTATGCGAGCCACCTTGCGAGAGCCTTGCTGCTTGAGGCGAGCATATTGGCGCATCTGGCTGTAGCTGGCCGCGACGGTCTCCATGAGATGATCGTGGTGCGATTTGGTGCGAGGCGCCTTGTGAGCGACGTGGCGTGTCGTCGAGCCGGCTTCGGGATGGATGGGCAGACCAACTCGCCATCTCTCATCGAGCTTGATATATGCTTGCAGGTCGTCGTCCTCGACGTTTGGTTCGCCATCATGCAACAAGTCGAACGAGTCCAGCAATGCCTCCATGTTGCCGCCAAAGCGTCGAAGCGCAGGCACTTGGTGTGGAGCGAGAATGTGCAGTGGTGGTGGATGGTCGGGCAGTGGGCGAGGACGCTGTCGCAGAATGAAAGCATCGAGCTCATCCAGCGCTTTGCTTTTACGAGGACCAGGCCGCCTGGCCGGCGCATCGAGGGATGCCTCATCGTCCACCGAGAGCTGTCGCTTTTGTGTGGCTGGAGAAAGTCGAGCTCGCTTGGTCGAGCCCTTGCGCCTCAGATCGGTCGTCTTTGCCCTCCCCTTGCCTTTCTTTCCGCGGTTGTCCGAGTCGACGTCTAATACCATCTCCTCCTCGCTTGCGTCCACTCCGTTCTCTTCGCCACTGCCTTCGCTGTCTGATGCACGGGCTCCATCGACGCGCGACTTTGTGACGCTGGAAGACCTCCTGCCGCGGCTGCTGTCTGGAGCACGAACCTTCCCGTTCGCTTTGGCTTTTGAATCAGTGGGTGTCGATGGAGTACTTGGAGGCTGTGGACGTTTGAGGGAAAGACTCTCCAATCTCGCGTTGACTCTTCTACGAGTGACACGCCCCGATGTCGATGACCCAGCGCCGGACCCAGCTTCGTCAAGACTGAAGCTGAGGTCATGCGAGGATTTGAAGGTGGTGAAGACATCGCTCTGATCGTTGCGAGCGACGTCGGGATCGTAGCCGACCATGGTCACGAACTTGGAGAGGTGGAAGAGCTCTCTGACGAGCATATCGTGGCCGTCGTGAACATCCTCAAGGTGGGACTGCGCGAGCGCGACTTTTTCCTTTCTTCTGCGTTCGAGGATGTCCTGCAAGGGTGTTTGCGGATCGAGCGCAGTAAGAGGCGTGATCTCTGGTTTGGGACGAGTGAGAACAGGTGTTTGCGCAAGGACCTCTTCTTGCTCTACTTGTTCTTGCTCGAATTCCGGTCTTGCTGTCGCTTTGCTGCTGGATCTGGAGCGACTGGGGCCAACTGTAGTGACGGTGGAATCGAACGCGTCGACTTCATTTGGCGGATCCACTTTGCTGTGATTGCGTTTGCTTGATTCTTCAAGCTCAAGCGCAGGTGCTGCATCGTTTGTGTTCTTTTCCTCCTGCGTTGAAGCGGACGCTGACGGTCGACTGCGCCTTGCATCGCTGCTTCCATTCACCAGAGTCGTGCTCCGTCGTGGACGGCGCGCCCTTCCAGATGCTTCGCTGCTGTCGTCCGGCTGAGCCTGCCCATCCTGCTGCTGGACCTGGAACGCTGGACCTGGGCTTGAAAAGGCGAGCTCCGCATCCAATCTCCTCCGTTTCGTCGGTGCTTTCGGCGTTGCGCTTTGTTGAGGGGAGGAGGACCTATCGCCCCCGACGGAACGCAATCGGGAAGGACCCGCTTCAGCCGACATGTGACTGGTGGAGATAGGAACGTGACTGGTGGAGAGAGGAACGGCGTCGTTGGATCGCTGCTCATCACGCTGCTGCTGCTGCTCGCCCGAGCTGAGAGGCAGAGCGCCTGAGCTCACATCGCTGCTTTGTCTCTTTGCATGGTCAGCTGCCGTGTCACCAGGGGACATGAATGTCGTCCTGTTCCGACGAAGATCCTGCTGTGTTGAATGCGCGTCGATGCTCTGTCGGATTCGCTGCCGATCGCGTCTCGTGCTATCACGCGAGGCTGTCACGGGACGACGCTACACTCGCTTCTCTTTTGATTGCTGGCTGTGCCTTTGGCTGATGAAGTCGAAGTATGTTCAATGGGGTAGTCGAGCCATAGACAGTGTGGGAACGCTGATCCGTCGGAACGCCACGTTGGTGGGCTAATACGTGTGACTGTAGGAAGTGTGTGATTGAGCTTGTTTGAAAAGGTCCGTGTTGGAGCGCAGCTTGGCTCTGAAGAGAGGCGGAGAGTGGTTCAGTGCCTGCTCGGTGGAAGCGACGTCGATTATGGGTCCAAACGAAGAGCGAGACGTTTTATGGACAAGGCGAAAGCGTCAAGGTTTGATGTCGATCGGAGGTTGCTGTTGCGAGATGTCGAGTGAATGTGAGCGTCCAACGCTGAAGTCGTGAGAATGTGATGGTCGAGGAGCAAAGCGGCGAAGGGAGAGTCGGCTCCAAGAGAAGAGGACATGTCAGGACACTCGGCCTGGTGAAGTCTTCTCGCAGCTGAGCGCTCGTCGCACTGGCGGCAAAGCACTTTTTCCACAGTCACGAAAGTCTTCTTGCGACAGAAAAGCCGTCGAAAAATAGAAACAAAAAATGTCAAAATTAAAATGAACTGGGAAAAATGACGGTCTTCAGGCTGCGCAGCGCAGAGGGTCGTTAAGAAAAGGTGGAGCTCCACGGAGTGAGCTTGGACCATGCAAGAAGCCGGACAAGCTTCGGACGAGCGTGCCTCTCTTCTGTCTTTCCCACGTTCACCTCCCACGCTTCGCCTACATCCTATATACTCGTCAAAATGCCTGTCATTCACATTGTGCTCGTCAAGGTCAAGCAGTCGGTGCTGTCCAACGGCTTCGACGAGCTTAAGTCGAAATGCGAGGAGCTCAAGGACCTTCCCATCGCCAAGTCCAAAGCGACTGAAATCAAATGGGGACCGCCTGCCTATCCTGGCCGCAACGAGGGCTACAACTGGGGTGAGTCTCTGGTCTGATGTGCTGCATGCAACGGCGCACATCCGAGACATGCTGGACGTGTCTTGCTGATCTCGCTCTCATGCTATTTTCCTCACGATGCCCGGAAACGCCGACCGTCCGTCGGATGAGCAGGTCTGTACAGCACCTTCGCCTCTCGCGAGGACTACGAGGCTTACCGCGACGACGAAGAGCATCGCAAGTAAGTTTATTTGGCGCAGGACCGATTCCGAGCGCCACTTCGCGTTTTCCGTCGATCGCAAACATCTGTGCTGACATCCTGTGCTTTCGTGCAAATCAATCACATTCGGAGCAAAGCTTCTCCAAGACGGTCCTTCTGCCCAACACGGACAGCCTCTTGGCCTACGACTTCGACATCTGACCTTCTCGGAGGTACCGTTCAACCTGCATTTGCCCGTGTACACCCTGCAATCAAGAACTTTGTACGCCGTCCAAGAGACACCTCGACAACTGAGGTAACCGAATCTACCTATCCCGTGCTCAGGCTGCTGCGGCGATGACTTATCAAGCACAGAGGCTGTGTGGAACGGTTTTTGAACACGGCTTGCCGACGCGAAAGCGTTGCTGGCTTGACCGCAATTATCTCAGCGAAGTCAGCCCTTCCCACGCCAGTTTGTGACTTCACGAAAGTGGTTCAGAAGCAATCACGAAGACCCCATCGAAAATCACAATCTGAGGGTTGCATCCATCGATAGCAACCTTCACTTCACCTCCCGTCTCCGAGCTGACCCACAACAGGAGTATGAGGACGGTCATGCAGTTCCTCCGTCGGAAGAGGCGATCGCCCCAAAGGGGTTCCTTGAGCGAAGGTCGTTTGGGCGCTTGTGCTCATGATCAAGCAGGACAAACTCGATAAGAGACCGAAGCTAAGAGATATAAAACGGGCTCACCGAGACATCTGTGACCTCCGTCACCTATGCTTGTGTCAACATCGTTCTCGGCCACCGGACAGGACCGAACTTCACTGCCGCTATCTATCGAGACAGTTCGTGAATCAGCGTTGCGAAGCTTTCCACGCAAAAAAGGTCAAGCATGCCGCGAGCCAGTCGAAGCAACAAAAAGGACAAGGAGCTGACCGAATCGAAGGAGTCACCCGCTCGACGAGAACGATCTCTTCGAGCGTGCACACGGTGTCGTCAGCGCAAACAGAAGTGCGACAACACTTTGCCTCACTGCAGCAACTGCGTCAAAGGCGGCGTCGCCTGCGAAGCATTCCCCATCAACAGCGTTTCTCGAGACAATTTGCTACAGTAAGTGCAGCGTGATGTCGATGATGACGACGCAAGGGTTAGTGCCCTCTGACATCTCCCACTCCCTGCGCAGGATCTACGATTTGTTGCAAGAAAGCACCCGACGAAACCGTGTCCTGGAAAAGGAGCTCAGCCTGGCTCGCGTCGTCGTCCCTGACTTTCTCGCTGTGTTCAGTGCTTTCATCGCTAAGCAGGTGAGATAGCCTTATCAGGGCGATTTTCATTCGATTCAATGTGACGATCATACTGACCGTCCGTCAACGCAGGCGCCCAGCGGATTGCGGCTCAGCGACACTAGTCGACAAAGTGGCCAAGCAAGGTTGGTTCAGTCTAGTGTCCGCTTTCCAGCTTACGTTCGAGTGAGGCTGACTGAACACTGCGCACCGTGTTCTTCTGCTCCTCTTCGTCATGTCCATCTTTCCTGTACTCGACAGCACGGCTTCCAAGACCAAGATCATGTTGCCGCTACCAGCTGCACTTGTCGCAACTTCCAGCACAAATCCTGAGGCCCCATCGTCTGCGACAACGACCGCAACACTGCTTTCTGCGGGCACTGAGCCAGATATCTGGGCGACGATCAGAGCGCTGGAGGAGTGTTTCCCGGCTGTCTCTCCTGTCATCATTCAAGCAGCTGAGCAACTCGACCAGGACGTAAGCTTGACAAGGCTTTTTGACATCGCTGCAGTGTAAGTGCATCACGGTGTAATGTCACGTTGGCACACTTGCCGTGGACAGGTCTGATCAGCTCTCTCCACGCAATGATACGCAGTCCGATTAGGGACTTGCGCCCCTTGCTGAACGGTACAGCGACCTGTTCCGAAGAATCACTGCGCCATTCTCTTGTTGAGCCGAGTCTTTCTCTCGAAGAGCTGCAAAGCATGATCTCTACAGCCAGCGACATGACACGGATTGCAGCGACGTTGCTGTGGGCTCTGCTTGCCCTTGCGCAGCATCGGGGCGAAGAGCTGATGCGACTAGATACTGCCCTCACATGCTTTGTCCAAAGTTGGCAAGCTAAGGCATCTGCTCTCACGGGGTTCCTTGACGTGCAAGACGCTGTTGCTGTAAGTGACACCGTCCTTCCATCATTTTGGCCCACCGTACTTATCACCATGCGACCCGAACTTCTTCACAGCTGTCGTTCTGCCGAGCATACGAATGGGTGCACTTGCGTAAGTCGATGACATTCATGCTAAACGAGTTTCAACAATTTGGAACTGAAGCTGACTCCGCTTCGGGTATCCGTGCAGAAACGGCGATCATGACCGGACAGCTTCTCGTCATCGTCACGACGACAAGTGGTTTTCAGAATGTCGGAGCGATCGCCGCCAGCAACGACTTCACAGGCTTCCTTGCTAGCCTACACGTCGAGCAGAAGCGCCTCGAGTATATGGCTCTGCACCTCTTCATCAGCCCGATAGCTGCGATGACAGACGCTCAGCACGAGGAAGCGATATGGAACCTCCTTAGCAGCATCAAGAGCTTGTCCGAAGCCAACACACAGGGTTTCGACTCCTTCGGCGTGTCTCATTATGCAGCTGGCAGCTCGCAACGCGTGTTGATGCGGAACAAGCTCGGGACGCAGCTCTACGGCATGTTCCCGAGGATGCTCTTTATGCACTGTCCTAATGAAAGGCGAAACTGGCGGTGGCTGCGCAATGCTCTACCCCTCGCCGCCACCGCTCTATCGTGCCACCACGCCGCCTGGATGCAGTACAGCTGGTTGGGTGATCATGTTCTCGACGTCCTGACTTTCTCAGATTTGTTGGCAGCGTGAGTAGGATACACCTGTCTCTACTCGTCCAATGTCGAGGCTGACGTCTCCTTGCTTGCCGTCTCGGTGATCGCAGCTTTGCATGGATTCTGCAACAATGTCGGGCCCAGACCGACATGCGCGACGACGTGTCCAACCATCTCGGCATCGCAATTGAGCTGGGGGATCGATTCGTAAGTGTCACTCACGCTTACCTTACGCGACGCAATCACCGTCCTAACGACATTCTCATTTCTTGATCCTCGGCATAAACAGGCACACCGTTGGCCACAATACAACGAAACAATCCACAGAACGATGCGCGACCTGCACGCGCTCCAAGAATCCCCCCTCTCCGCATCGGGCCTCAGCACGCCCTGGTCAGCCGCATCTGTTGCCACGGCGCTTACCGAGTCGAGTTGCGTCCTGCGCACGCCCCAGGCCCAAGAGATGCCGCAACCTGCCGCCCGTCCGCACACGCCGCCGCAGGAAGCGACTCATCCGCACCATTACTTCCAGCCGGACCTAAGGCAGCTGTACCAGCAGCAGGGACCGCCGTCTCATGACTCGCGGTACTCGCAGCCGGACGTGAAGGGTGCACACGTGCCAGAGGGGTGGGGGAGTGTGCCGCTGCAGCCGATCCAGGCCGATTGGTCTAGCCGCGGCGATGCGGGTCTTGCGCTCAACAGCATCGCGGCTAGCGGCGGTGGAGTCGGTCAGCAGCTGCCCTTTGTTGACATTGGCACGGTGCAGCGCAAGGAAGAGGCGTCGATGGATGCCCACACGATCGACACGCCGTGGTCAATGGCACAACGACCCTTTGCAGCCCTGCGCGCCCTCCCGCCTCTCAACACCGGCACCATGCCGCAGCAGCATCAGCAGCAGCCGGCACCAACAACAGCGACCAGCTCGCTCTTCTACCTCGACGAGCGTGCGACCGATGCCAAGCCTTGATTTCAAAACCAACCACAGACAGTGCAGGTCATTTCTGTACCATCACCAAGACGTTTCCCGCGAGACTAGGCTCCGAGACGTGTATATCGACCGCTCGAAGTACAGAGCTTCAGAAGAAATCCATACTTTCTCTTTCTCACCACAAAGCACAATCGATACAGCGCATCAAAAGGAGAAAGCAAAGGGGGCGTGCCATTGCGCAAGAGCAGCGGAAACAGGATGAGAGTGTGTTTGACGGATCAAACACAAAGGGTGAAGAATTTCTATAGCCCATCCAACCCCGAGCTGGACCGCGGAGGCAAGGCGCGGTCTAGGCGGAACTGAACAGCCGAAGCCCGGCATCAAAGGGTGTCGATGACGCGGGAGTGAGGTGTCCAAGACCATGCGGCCATACAGACTTTTTTGGCAGCGGAGTCCGCTTAGATGAGGTCGGCGACGTTGAGGGGCATCTCGTCGATCTGGGTGGAGTAGAACTGCTCGATGTCACGAAGCATGCGGACGTCGTCGCTCGTGACAAAGTTGATCGCAACACCCTTACGACCGAAACGACCGCCACGGCCGATGCGGTGGATGTAGTTCTCGCGGTTGGAGGGGAGATCGTAGTTGATGACGAGCGAAACCTGCTGGACGTCGATACCACGGGCGAGGAGGTCGGTGGTGATCAAGACACGCGACGAGCCCGAACGGAACTCGCGCATGATCACCTCGCGCTGCGCCTGCTCCATGTCACCGTGCATGGCCGAGACGGTGAACTCACGCGAGGTGAGCTTGTCCGTCAGCCAGTCCACCTTTCTGCGCGTGTTGCAGAAGATGACGGCCTGAGTGATGGTAACGGTCTCGTAGAGATCGCAGAGGGTGTCGAGCTTCCACTCCTCCTTCTCGACAGCGACATAGAACTGCTTGATACCCTCGAGGGTGAGCTCGTCGCGCTTGACGAGGATACGAACGGGCTCGCGCATGAACTTCTTGGTCACCTCGAGCACCTCCTGGGGCATGGTGGCCGAGAGGAGGACGCACTGGGTGTCCTGGGGAAGCAGCTGGAAGACCTCGTACATCTGGTCCTTGAAACCACGCGAGAGCATCTCGTCGGCCTCGTCGAGGCAGAACATCTTGAGCTGGTCCGTCTTGAAGGCACGACGGTTGATCATGTCATAGACACGGCCGGGGGTACCGACGACGACCTGGGCGCCCTCGTTGAGCTTGGCCATGTCCTCGCGAACGTTGGTGCCGCCGATGCAGGCGTGGCAGTTGATCTTCATGTAGTCGCCGAGGGCGATGACGACCTTCTGGATCTGCTGGGCGAGCTCACGGGTGGGAGCAAGGATGAGCGCCTGGACGGCCTGGATGCTGGGGTCGATGCGCTGGAGAATGGCGATGGAGAAGGTGGCGGTCTTGCCGGTACCGGACTGAGCCTGGGCAATGACGTCGTGGCCCTTGATGACGGGGACGATGGCACGAGCCTGGATGGCCGAGGGACGCTCGAAACCGTAGGCGTAGACACCACGGAGGAGCTCGTCCTTGAGCTCCATGTTGTCGAAGTTGTCGACGACGCTCTCCCAGTTGGACTCGATCTCGCCATCGGCGATGTTGAGGTTGTTGCCAGCCTCGCCAGCGGGGGCGGCGGCGGCGGGGGTCTCCTCGGGCCTGTGAGTGGGTAAAGGAGCGGATGAAGGAGGAGAGGTCAGTATGATGAAGGTCTTTCCAGAGGAGCGGAGGAGGTTTGGCGCCACTCGATGCAGGGTTTGCAGCTGCATGTGATGTGACTTTGAGAAGAGCGCCGTTGACAGTCCAATCATCACATCGATGCGCTGAACCGGTCCGCGTAGGTGCAATGACAACTATTCCTTCGTCTTGCCGGATGGCGTCGCTGTTCTCGTCCTGAGCGCTGCCAGTTCAGACTCGGGCAGTGGTCCGAAAGGAACGCCTGTCCGTCCCATCGTGCGCCTTGCCACTGCGCTACACAATCCAACTAGTGCCCGTCTGCGATCCAGCGATGTTTGCCACTCCCTCCGCTTTGATTGGTGATGACATACTTAGACATGTTGGGCGAAGTGGGAGGAAAAGATCAAGGAGTCGGACTGAAGCAAGTCGACGCCTTGAGGGTGGGTGTTGGTGAGAGCGCTGAAGAAAAAAGTCGAAAGGAACGAGGATTCGCCTTTCAACCGGTGTTGCTTGATGCTGTAGAGTGAGTTGTGGGTGATGCTATAAAAGCAAGATGATGGCGACGAGGTAAGATTGGCGTTCGACGACGGCGATATCCACGGCGGCGGCTGGCTGTGGCTGGTGAGGCACACTCAGGCTCACTCACTGCCTGACGTTCTAAGGGCTGCGCACACGAAGAAGAAAAAAAGTTGAATGAGGCCAGACCGAAAAATGTGAGGCAGCAGGCGGCGTTGCGGCGAATCTTCCTGGTCTCAGGCCCTGACATGAGGAGAGCCAAGTCGAGAAGAAATTTCGAACAGGCGGCGAGAGATAGAGAGCCACTTGAACCTGACAAGGCAGCACACGGCAGTGAGGCCCACGACGAGAAGAAAACGTTTCAAATCGAACTCTCTCGAGACTCAGCCTTGACAGGCGTGTGGCTCTGGAAGAAAAAGTTTTCGCTTCGAGCCTCTCTCTCCAAAAATTTGAATACAACTTTGGCATGCGGTTCAAAGCACCATTCTGCCCCTGAAATTCAAAAAGCGGCGCAAGATGAAGGCACGCTTTGAAATTGGTTGAAATTCACGTCGCGCAGCCCTGGCCTCGCCTGCCTTGCCAAGTGTTGGATCGGGTGATATGACCCCGATTTCAGTCGACGCAGCTTGCCTGGCTGAGTTGAGTGTCGTTCGGCGCAGCGAGAAAATCAAGGGTAAGCGAGCCCGCAGACAGCGTCATAGGAAGCACGGTTTGCTCCACACCCTGTCAAGAAACCCACGAGCCCATTCTTCTTCCGCCGCAACACTCGAGCCGCTTCTTGTTCCGCAACAAGACGCTGCTACAAGGACCACCTCGTCCACGTTGCACCTAGCATCGCTTCGATTGATACGGCTTCGACCAGCATTTGCGTTGCCGCCATGAGTGCAGCGCAGGAATCATCATTACCACCGCGGCCGCAAGGTTCACGAGGCGGCTCCTCTTCCAATCGACGAGGAGGACACTCATCGAGAGGCGGAAATAGCGGCGGAGGTCGACGAGCCAACTTTGGTGGCTCTCTTACCGGCGGCAACGCTTCAGGCTCTGGCTCGAACTCGAACAGAGGCCGCTCGAACCATCATTCTAGACCTTCTAGACCGCCAAGGAATCAGGATCACCATGACGACACAAACGAGTCCAGCATAGACGAGCCAACGTCTGCAGCAGGCGCGCCAATCGAACCGGTACCCACGGAGCCTCAGAGCAACACCGTCGATGACGACGACGACGAGCTTCCGCCCGAAGGTGAGCTCTGCTTCATCTGCGCAGACCCCATCAAGCTCACCTCGGTCGCACCCTGCGATCACCGCACCTGTCACATCTGCGCCCTCCGTCTCCGTGTCCTCTACAAAAAGGACGAGTGTACCTTCTGCAAGACCAAGATCGAACGTCTCATCTTCACCTCCTCGACCACAAAACCCTTCGCCGACTTCAAACCCTCCGACATCCCCTACACCGACAAGAAGCTGCCTATCAGCTTCGAAACGAAGGAGGCACTCGAGGAGACCGTGCTGCTGCTTCGCTTCAACTGCCCCGACCCCAACTGCGAAGTCGCCTGCACCGGTTGGAAGGACTTCAAAGCACATGTCCGTCGCGAGCACAACCGACTCGTCTGCCAACTCTGCATCACCAACAAGAAGATCTTTGCGCACGAGCACACGCTGCACACCGAGCAGTCGCTCGCAGCACACGAGAAAGCCGAACACAGGCTCTGCGAATATGACCGCCTCCTCTTCTACAGTGACGACGAGCTGTTCGCGCACATGCGGGACAAACACGAGCAATGCCACATCTGCAAAGCGCGCGGGAGCGAGGAGGAACGGTGGAAGTACTACAGGGACTACGACATGCTCGAAAAGCATTTCAGGAAGGACCATTGGTTGTGCGAGAACAAGACGTGCCTCGACGAGAAGTTCCAGGTGTTTGAAAACGAGATGGACTTCAAGGCGCATCAGCTCGACCGGCACGGTAACGAGCTCAGCACGCGCGAGAAGAGGGAGGCGTTGCGCATCGAGGCCAACTTTTCGTACGACGATGGTGGAGTGGAGAGTTCGCGGTCGGGTGCCAACCGTGGTGCTGGTAAGAAGTCCAAAGGTCGAGCCAACGGTGCAACGGAAGCCGATGCGGCGCCGCAGAACCGAGATGTGCTGGGCGTATCAGCCCTAGCCTCCCGCTCACACGTGCCCGGGGCAGGGCCTGCCAATCACGCATCCCGACGCGCCATGTTCGGCTCGGGGCTCACCACCCCCGCCCCACCGCAGGGCGTCTCCGCCGATCGCCCGCGCACAGTCACCGACTCGCGCTCCATCGAAGAGCGTCACCAGGCCTACATGGACAAGGTCTCCTCGACGCTTCAGTCCGAATCCCGCATCACGTCGTTCCGTCACTCCGTACGCGTCTTCAAAAACGGCGAGTCCTCCGCACGAGATCTGATCTCAACGATCCACTCGCTCGTGGGAGAGATGGACGACTGCGCGCCGCTCGTCAACGGCCTCATGGATCTATTGGATGACGCGAACAAGAGCAAGGCATTATCCGACGCATGGAACGGGTATCGTATCGAGCGGACGCAGTTTCCCTCCCTCACTCCGGCCTCGTCCTCGACTGTCGGTCTCACCCCTGGCACGGGCTACGCAGGCGCCGGTGCTCGAGGCACGAACCTGCGCAGCATCAAGCGGTCCTCCGCAGCCTCGTCCAGTCAGGTATGGGCCAACGTCGAACGGGCTGCATCCGCATCCTCCGGTCATGGGGCGGGCAAACCCGTTGCTCTACGCGAACACTTCCCATCCCTCTCCACCCCGTCTTCGGGAACACCGACGATCCCCGGCTCTCTCGCGCACGCCGTCGCGCATGGCGCAGCATCACGCGCTGCCGCGCCCGCAGCCAAATGGAGTGCTGCCTCCACCGCCGTTTCCTCTGGCGCAAGCACGCCACGCCCCTTTGTAGCGCGCGTCCACTCAAGTGGGCGGTCTGTCAACACCAAGTCGAACGCCGCCTTCCCAAGTCTGCCGAGTAACGCATCGAAAAGTGCGATCAACGCCCAGCGCAAGGCGCTGTTTGCGAGCAAGAGTGGGGAGGCCACCCCCGCGCCAGGTGGGTCGGGAAGCAGTACGCCAGCGCCCTGGTTGGCGGGGCAAGGTCAGCCAGGGAGGATCGATGATTTTCCAGAGATCGCGGCGGGAGGGCAAGGGTTGGGTAGTTTGGACGGGCTTAGTGAGGCATTGGTTGCGTCCCAGGAGGCAGGGGGGAGGAAGAAGAAGGGGAAGGGCGTACAGATGATGACGTTTGGCGGTGTGCATCGGGGCTAGTCAAGAGGGAGCGGACAGATGTCCCGCAAATCAATGTTGTCAAGAGGTGGTTGCCCACACCCTGCTGACGCTTGTCCAGACGAGCGCGATGTCAATGCTAGCCAAGCCTGCAGAAGAAATGATGTGTGAAAAGGAGAGTCACGAGGCTGGGTGTGAGGCGGCTTGTCTGATGCGCTGGTGCTTGTCGAGGAGATGAGTTCACCGAGGGTCCTTGGGCAGAGCTCGACAGCGGCGACCTCAGCTCGAATGCACCCGCCCCGAGCCGGCCACCTCACCTCTTCTCAGACTCGTCCTTTCCACACCACAAACGTGGCGAATACACACCCCCCGGACAATGAGAAAACACGTCGAGAGCGGATACAAATACAACATAACGGTATACCGGGGGTGGAGCTTTATGCGTAGATGCGACCTCCTCCAGGGGCCACTCCTGGCGGGAGGGCAGTTTGGGTGAGCTCGAAGCGGATTCCCTCCCCGTTCTCGCCTTCTGCAGCTCCGGCTTGTGTGGGGGTCTTCTTCCCTGGCGTGGCGGCTCCTTGCAGTGCATTCTCCTTGTCCTCCATCCCCGCATTTCCCTCTGACCCCTTGGACGTGTGAGCCTGCGGATACAGATCGGGGATGCCAGAAGCCACCATGATCCGTTCGAATTTGCTCCACAGCTCGCTGATCGGGTGGAACTCCTTGCCCACCGAGATGGACTCTTCGATCTTGCGGTTGAGGACGTTGCTGTTGCCCAGAACCGATTCCACTCCCTATCGAACCCAAGTTTGTCAGCCGTTGGAGTGTTCGAAGTGGAGAAAGATGGCGTGGATCGGTCGCAGTGTCGTCAATCGATTGTGATTTGCATATGTCGATGTAGCAGTTTGAGTAAGGCAAGACAGGTCAGCTATGCCATTCGCTCAGCCCTTCCATGAGAGCTAGAGAACAAGAAAAAACTAAAGGTGAAAACGTACCTTGGAAATGTCCTGAATGAGTCGATTGCGCTCGCGCTCAAAGAAGCCGGCGTCGATCGCACCGTTGCCGTTCGAAGAGGACGACGAAGGATGTTGGTCGTCGTATGTGTGGGTGTCCATCATCGTGTGTTTTCGTCCTGTGATTCTTTCGCGTGCTTGTAGATACGTCTTGGGGAAGGTGGCGGAGGGTCAGACTGTGAAAGATCGTGTCCGTAAGCACGGTGAATCGTTTTGCTGGAAGCGAGGTTGCGGTATGGGATGCGGTCAAGCGCTCGATATGCCGAAGATCCGAGTGAGAACGATCGCAGGTATGCAGGTGGTTAAAATGTCAAGATGATGGTGGTTGCTCTGCCTGATGAGCATTTCAATCCAAAAAGTGTCAAATCCACCCTGCACGAGTGAGAGAACAACACTTCAACGCGCGCCGCTTGCATCCCCCACTCAACGCGCTGCGCGTGAATTTCTTTCGCACGAGAAATATCCTCCTCCATCATCATTCTCACCACATTCACACTGCTGCCAGTAAAGATGTCTCGGAACCGTACACAGGCACCGCAAAGATCCTGGAAAGACCGTGTGCATTGCAAGGCAGGAACAATAACAATGTAAAACCTCTGACTGTTTGAAAAGAAAACGAATAGTCTATAGAGCTTGCGGCGAATCAACCGAATCGGTCGTGGTAGCTTCGACCGGGGCCGGGTGGACCAGGCGGACCAGAGCGAGGTGCGGGAGGGCCACCATTGCGTGGAAGCGAGTTGCCGTTCTGTCGTGGCGGCAGGAGAGGTTCATCCAGCACTCCACCTCCGGATCGCTGACGCGCGTGCGAGCCTGCAGTCCCGCCTCCTTGCACCGCGGATGAGTGGCCGTAAGGCTGCGTAGGACCGAATCCAGGCGAGGAAGGTGACGGTGCACCACCGCGCATCAGACTCGCATACTCTCCCGGGCTAGGTGTGCGCTCCATCTCGTAGCTGCCTGGCTCGTAGCTGCCGTTGCTATGCCCGTTACTTCCGTGTCCACCGCCGCCAACATATCGACTGTACCGAGCAGGAATGTCGGGCACAGCTGGAGCGTCCCGGTTGGCAGGGAACATGCCCATCTGCGAGATGCGGTTGCGATTCACCGCTGACGGGTACTGCGGTTGTTGCGCTCCCGGCTTGCCCATGTTCTTGGTGCGGAACGCCTTGTCGTCCCACCCCGTCTCGAGCATCTTCTCCATGTCCTCCGTGTCGATCACCACCTCTTGATCGCCGACCCACACCGAGTGGCGCACGATCTGCACCGGCGGCGGCAGCGACTCGTCATACCCGCCAATCTGGTTGCCCCACTTGTCGTCGTCAAAGTCGCTATTGATGGTGACCGAATCGCTGAACGTGTCGCTCTCGCGTCTCGACAGCGGCATGCCGGGCAGCTTGCGGTCTCCATCGCCGTCAAACTCGTCGTTGTGGAAGCCGGAACCGAATTGGCGCTCGAGTTCGCGACGTCGCTTCTCCTCGCGCTTCCTCTTGCGCAGACGCGATCGCTCCCAGTCCTCCCAGCGTCGAAGCGGCACCGCACTGCCGGTGGCGGCTCCACCTTCGTCGCCGTGGCCCATCTGCTTGGCTTCCCCCTCGACTTTACGCGTCTCGCCCCACGAAAAGTCGTCAAAGTGCCAGAACGAGTAGACGGGCAGGACAAAGTTCCACACGGGCAGCGCGATGAGGTAGATCAACATCCACAGCACGTACACCACCTTTCGTGTCGCCAGCAGGATCAGCAGCGCGGGCATACCGATGACGGCTACTAGCAGCATTAGCGGAATGGCTTCCGTGAACGAATGGGGCGGGTTGAGACAGTACGTGACCACCAGCGTGTAGGTCAAGGCGATCGAGACGGGCAGCACCAGCGTACCGAGCAGGTCCATGAACACGACAAACTGCATCGAGAAGCAGAAGGTGCCACAGAGATCGCGAACGAGCACCAGCTCCATCAGATTGTGAATCGTCGAGTTGATCCATCGTCGTCGTTGCGAGAGCAGCATCTTGAACGTGTGCGGCACCTCGGTTTTGCAGCGCGCCTCGGGACAGAAGACCATCTTGCGGTTGGGGAAGGTTCGCAGCAGTGTCGTGGTCAGGAAACGATCCTCTCCGAGCAAGAGCAAGTTCTTCTGGTGCAGCGTGGTGACCACGCTCTGGCTGTACTCGCGCGTCACCTCGGGTTTGACAATGATAGGCACCCAGTCGTCGTCGGTCTGCTTCCTAGCCTTGATGCGGTACATGGAGAAACATCCGGGCAGACAGGTGACACCTCCGAAGACCGACTCGAACGCTTTCGCCTGGTGGTGCGAGATGAAGTACTCGTACACCTGAATCATAGTAACCCACGTCTGCGTCTTGTTGGCGATACGCGTCTCTCCGCACGCACCCATGATGAGGGGGTCGCCCATCATGCAGTTGGCCAGCGTCTTCATTGACTTGGGGTACACCATCGTGTCGGCGTCGACCATGAGGCAAAGCTCGAAGAAGTCGGGCGTGACGCCCATGAGCGTGTGCACCTTGCGGAAGAGGTCGTAGTCGAGCGGCGTCATGCGATCGTTGTAGGTGACGCGCTGGAAGAAGTTCATGAGGATCATCTGCGAGTCGCGCTTTCCTCGGTTGCCTGGCTTGGAATCGCCAGCTTCGTCGGGTGCACCACACTTGACGACCACCACCATGGGCGTGCGTCTGCCCTTGCCGCGGGTGTAGTGCCCTGCGTAGACCATAGCCATGTTGTGCTCCTTCTTGCCTGACCCGATCGAGACAAAGCTCATCGGGGTCGGTGTGCCGAATCGTGGGTCTGCGTCGAGCAACGAGACACAGACGTCTGGTGTGCTCATGGTCTCTCCGGAACCGGTCACCATGCCGTCAGCGACGAGGAAAAGCAGCTTGCGCTGGTCCGAGTATTCGGTCTCGGAGAGCGAGGTGAGTGTTGTAGAGATGCCCTCCTCGTTCTCGGAGTATGCAGTGATGAGACAGACGACGTAGGGCTCTGTGCCGATGTGTTGGACGGACAGGCTGTCGGGCACGGACGGTGTCGCGGATTCTGTCGAGTCGCGTCTTCGGCGTGTAGGCTGCGAAGGCGGCGGACGCTGTTTGTTGGCCCAGGGCGCTGCGCCGGACGAGTTGACCGAGACCATGGCACCCTCCGGCAAGACGTTGGGAGCGACTTTGCGGCGTCGAGAGGGTCGTGGCGTCGAGGCCATTCGGCCGGCCATGAACCAAGAGAAGAAGACGGCCATGAAGAAGCGGATGAGAACGATGGCCAGAATGACCACAAGCGAGCAGTAGAGGACGAGGTTGGAGATGAAGCAACCTGGTGTGATCTTGTCGATGTGACCCGCGTCATACTTTTGCACGAGACATTTGATGGCCTTGCGTGCAGTTGGGTTGGTGTAGAACATCATGGTGGAATCGCGACCTCCCATGCCGCTGCTGGCTAGTTGCTCACGAATGGCCAGGTCGACCACATCTCCAGCAATGGGTTGCGGGTTTGCCTTCAAGTAGGGGTTCATGTTGAGCACAGCACCGTCGAGCACCATGAAGTTGGTGTAGTTGCCGCTCTCCATGTCTTCCCAACCATAACCGACGCGTCTTGTTTCGTTGGTCATGCCGTAGGTCGCAAAGGTAGCGGGTGACACGGTGCCTAGTGGGCAGTCGGTGAGGACGGTGCCGTTGAGCGCCATGCAGATGGGATCCGCAGCGTAGGCAGCAGTGGAGCCTCGACATGCAGGGAAGTCTGCGGTTGAGGTCCTGGCAAAGAGCGACGAGATGTCCGAGCCTGCTTTGTTGGTGGAGAGCCTGAAGATGTTGGCGCTCTCTGGACTTGGCAAGTGGTGTGCTTGGGAGATATCGAAGGCCCATCCTTGAATGCCGACTACCGCTCCTCCTGTACCAATTCGCATGTAGGTCTTTGCAGAGTTGCTGTCGGCTGACGGACAGAGCGCGGCATTGAGGCCCATGGTGATGAAGCCGATGAAAGCGCCCAGGAGGAGCGCGACAAAGACGAGCGAAACCTTTTCACGCCATGCTTGCCGACTAGCGCTATCTTTGAGGCCACCGCAGGTGCGAAGGAGTGGACTGGGAGCCCAGAATGTGACGACAAGGGAGAAGACGGTCCACCATGAAAAACCACCTTTTGAAGGAGCGGCTGCTGAGAAGCCTGGACCGCCACTGGAGGGATTGATCAAGGGGACTTGTGGCTGACTCCTCTCGGGGCGTGTGAGCGTCTTTGCGCGCGCGATGCGAGTAGGTTGCCGAAGCGGGGGCGGTGCTTCTGTATGGATGGGTATTGAGGTATCATTGCGGTGCCCTGGCTTGCGGATGAAGGTCTTTGTGAAGGTGGTGTTGCGCTGAACTCCAGGCATGGTTGCAGGAGGTGCTGGTCAGATGACGCTGGCGTCTAAGGGAGCATAGATCCGGAAAAGGAAGGTTTAAGGAGCGTTGGCGAGCGTAGCTGTGTGGAGTCCGTGTGAGTGAAGTTGATGGCGAGACAGGTGAAAGAGCGTGATCGAGTGCGGAGCAAATGAGGAGCCAGGATGAGATAGAGGCGACGCGAACTACAGGGCAATGCGAAAGTATGTGCGTGCAGAGGCCGGGTCTCGATGGAGAGATGTTGGGTCAAGCGGCAAGACGGATCCAGTCGAGGTACGAAGGTGGTACGAAGGAAAGAGAGTCGCCGGCGATCTTTTGTCTCTGGCGATGCTACCGAAGTGTGGGAGGATAGCGATATCCGGAGGTGGTGCGGTAGAGACAAAGGCCAGGAACAGAAGTGCAGAAAGGGAATTCGAGTGACAATGATGGAGACAAAGGACAAGCGTGATGGCGAGAAGGAGGCTGAGTATCTGAGTTGGGCAAGAGCCGGCAGCACCATCTGCTGCATCACTTTGAGCAGGCGTTCCACCGAGAGCTTTGCCGAAAGGGCCCAAATCTAGGCTGTCAGGCTTAGGCTCGAGCTCAAAAGGCGCGTCCGCCAACTTGATTTGACCGCCTGCGTGCGTGTGTGCCTGTCAAAAGGAGAGAAAAATGCCAGCGAAGGGCACGCCGAGCCACTTTCTTTTTAGGCTGCTGTGCTGCTGTGGTGTTCTTCTTCTTGTTGGTTTCAGTTGGAATTTCGAAAAGTGACACTCTCTCGTCACGGCCAGCACGCGTGTGCGTCGCTGCTGGTGCTTGTTTCCCCCCTGACTCGAGCCTCGTTGACTGCATCAGACAGACGGCTTCTAGCCTCAGTTCAAGACGGAAACAGCGCGACTAGACAGCGTGTGACAGGGGGCACCGTCGTCGTGTGAGTCAGGTGTACTTTGGCACTGGTCAAAGGGCCGATCACGATCCGACACTGGCAAGACTGGAAATTGCATCGAGCCTAGTCTCGACCTCCTGCTTGGCACACCGGCTTGTCCGAGCAGCGACATTGGTGCAAAGCGGACAAGAGCGTCATCGGAGACGGATGATCCGTGTTCAGAAACGACCGATCAACGGCAGCTGAGCGTGTCAGTCGCCGGCGGCGAGCCCGAAAAGAATCTCTGGCGCTCCTTAGTGCGGCGGTGAGCGTCGCTGATGGCCCAGCCGATTCTCCCACGCTTTGCGGCTCAACACGGAGCTGTACCGAAAGAGCGGAACTTCCACCCCACGGATTGCGGACGCTACTGGCTTGTGATGCTGATCCGCAGGCGTCGGCTTCGGCCTTGCGGACATGGACGAGGAAACTGACACTCTTGTAGTGCGGCACTCGGCCTTACAATGCACATCCGCGTCTTGACGGCGGAGACTTTCATGCACGCCTGCAAGCTGGACAAAAGGGCCAGGACAAATCCAGGCGTTCCTTACACGACCAGTCTTTGAGCCAGGTCGTTCCGAGAGACTCTCCCTCTTAAGGACAATGGAACCTCGAGAGCGTCTCGCATCAATCGAGCCTCGAGCTGCAGAGATGCGGAAACGGCTTTCAAGTGGGACATGCACGCCTGCTGCTTCGAACGCCGCTTGGAGATTCGCTTCCATCAGTTTGACAGGCTCCTTGTCGATCCTCTCGCTCGCCAGCGAACACGCTCATGCAGCTCGGAAAACGAGTCGAGACGCGACCGCTCTTCGCGTTCGAGAAGTGGCGGAACTCGAAACGTGTTAGACTTGTGGATGCCACGGCTGGCCAATCAAGCTTGTCTTCTTCACGTCTTAACACTTTCGAAAAAAAGGGTTGCCCTGAACGCATCGAGTCGTGCTTCTCCTCGCGTCGACTTTGAGCCAAGGCCACCTTGTCTTCTGTCGTAGAAGCGTCCTTGCCCGCTTGCCGATGTTGACAGAGGTCACTGTCCAGCTACACGTGAACATTGCGACAAAACAAGCATGATCTGATGAGTCCAGGGCCAGGCGATCATCTGTGCTGAATCACGGAGCTGACCAACGGAACGAGGTCAGGTGCGTGCATTTCGAGCATCGTCATGCGGGCGGGTATCGAGATCGAAAGCGCGCTGGCCGTTCAATTGAGGAGGCCCTTGACAGGCGAGAAATGGTTGCCCTTGCTCCTGATCGTAGTTAACAAAAGAGGAATAGGAATGAAATCTGGCCCTGAATACAAATTTGATGATCCACAAACCCGCTAGCCCTTCGCGTCTGCAAGAGCTGCATGGACCCTGACCCGGATTGTTTGCGAGGCGTTGGGAGAGAGAGATCTGCTGCCCCCGCGTCGAACGAGTCTAGCTGTCTCTCTCGATCGCGACAACTCTGGCGGGCGGTGTGCCAAATGAGCCAGATGACGCTATTGTGCTGCCTTTGCAACAGCAATCCTCGTGGCGAGATCTCAATTCATACACCGAGCACCAACCATGAATGCATCCTTTGAGTGACTCTGCCACGTCTGCCTGGTCTATCAGCAGCGTGGCAAGAGTCCGGAAAGGAGGACAAGAGGCGGCTGCAATGGACAGCGGCAAGCGAGCGAACAAAGACGGCAACGGGAAAGCGTGTCGAAAGCCTCTGGTTCAGGGTCCGGAGTCGATTCGAAGAGCGGTACACCAGCCAAGGGCGAAGCGAGCCGCCATTTTCGCAATTAGGGTCCTCCTGTCGGAAGCCATCTCTCATTCCGTGTGTCGCTCGACACACAGTCAATACGCCGCAGACGGCGTGAATGGCTAAGCCATCGTATGGGCCGGCTGCTCGTGCCTGAACACACAAACAAGCTGCGTTCAAAAGTGTGTGTGTGTGTGTGTGTGACTTTGAGCGGCGTGGGAAAGCAGTGGCGGCAGGTGTGTGAGGGTGTGAGAGTGTGGCAATTTGGGATCGATTTTGACAGCTCGTGTGCCTTGTTCTGGAACTTCCGATGCTGCCCAGGGTCGACTCGCATGGATGCACTTGAACCCTCTTCTGATGCTCGACTGAAGCATCGCTTGGTCAATCAGGAAGCCCCTAGCACATCCTTCTAACGTCACACCCGTTCCGTCTTTCCGACATCATCATCGTCACATTCTTGGTTGCTCCTCTGCGTCCTATCTATGCGGCTCCCATCTTCTTAAAGGCACACTCCCACCACCTTCTTTGTTTGCCGTCAATCTCTTGGATGCGTTCTGGACCTGTCGTGGCATACATCGTCTCCCTCTTTCGGACCCGTATCTCAACAATCGTACCGTCATCCAACAGGATCCAACCCTCGGCTTCAACGCTTCTCATCAGTAAACTCTCATCGCTTTCATCTCGTCCCACCACGGACAAGTCTTAGCCAGTTGCATTGTTCTGCGTTCTTCGGCACCCTGCTCATCCTCTCGGTTCGCTGCGCAATCGCCAAAGTTCTGCATCAATCTCGCAGCTCACAGCCTTGTGTCACAACACTGCAAACTCTGCCGGATACTGAATACAAGCTCGCCGCTCGCTTGTCCTGCATACAGCTTCTTGTTTCGCAAAGGCCCTGTGAATTCGACCAACGACATCCGATTCTTCTGAAGCGCACAGCAACGGAGAATGCTGCAATAAGAGCAATCGTCAAGCACGGTCTTATCCTTCCTCGTGCTGCCTCAAGCTCAGGACTTCCTCACCACCAGCTGTCCTTTCACAGCCCCTCGCAACGCACCGCCAGACCTATCATCACCTCAAGCCGGTGACGCTTAGCGCCACCCTCTGCTGCAGCCCACGGATTCTTGCATAGTATCCACTTTAGTCGCTTCAAAGTAGATCCTCGTCGACTCAGTTAGCAATCATGGCGCAGCCCGTCGTACAACAGCCTACCCTCTCACCACCGCTGTCGCCCTCCGGGCCCGGTCTCAACTCGATCGTACGCTCCAACAGCTCAGACTTCGCCGCCAAAGCCGTCTTCTTCGACAACAGCGACGCAAACAAGACGCTCTCCAACGGAGTCAAGAAGAGCCTCAAGGAAGGCAACGGCTCACAAGCGCATCGACAGAAGCCCCGTTCACGCCCCTCTTCCAGCAGAGTCAACGGTAGCACCGATCTTCACCACACCGGCTCCAATGGCACCTCGTCGCGCGAGCAGGGCGTCGAAGCGGCAAATCACCCCACCATCGCTCAAGCGCCCGGTGCCAGCTTTTCCGTCGCAACCAAGCCCCAGGACCGCGATCCTAGCCTCCTGCGCCAGCCGCCGCAGCAGAAGGGCTTCGACTGCCTCAGCAGCTACCAGCTCGATCACAACGGCCGCATCCCCGCCAGCGAGTACAACTACATCCAGCGCGACAAGCTCGTTGCCAGCGCGCAACAGTCGGCCATCCGATCCGGCAACTTCCACTGGGTTGCGCTCATGGACCTCGCCCACCTCGCATCGCAGCATCACATGTCACCGTACAGCATCATGAAATTCGGTCCAAGGGGCTCGCCGTTTGCGTACATT
Source organism: Kalmanozyma brasiliensis GHG001 (assembly GCF_000497045.1). Taxonomy (NCBI): domain Eukaryota; kingdom Fungi; phylum Basidiomycota; class Ustilaginomycetes; order Ustilaginales; genus Kalmanozyma; species Kalmanozyma brasiliensis. The sequence continues at coordinate 91,605 of NW_015961956.1, read as the reverse complement.
CCTATCACGCTGCAGCAGCCCGAGGTGGTGGAGAACACGCGCCAGCGCCAGAGGGAGGAGGAGCTGCAGGCGAAAGCGTGGTTCATCGCCAAGCGGCAGAAGAAGTTGGGGTTGGCATCGGTGCCCATGGACAGCGACGATGATTTGCCCGTGCTGAGTTTGCCTTCGGACATGTTCCAGGCGAAGCCAGGGGCGAATGGCAGCTCGCCGCCCCCGAGCGTGGGGACGAAACGACCTGCGTCGCTCAGCACGCCCCCCGGCGATCGGGCTAGGAGCGTGCTGCGCACTGAGCCCGACCAGCAGGTGGAGCGCAGCGAGGCCGTGGAAGCCTCCTCCTCGCCGGAAGAAGTCAACGCACCTCCATCGCGCGAAGTGTCCTCCTCTGAAGAAGACGAAGTCGCACCGGCCAAGGACCAGGTCGATCTCTCCAACTTCGACCGCTCCACGCGCATGGTCGAGCTCTCCTCGACCCCCGAACGCGCGGCCGCCTCGGCAGCCAAGACGGACGCAGCCAACGGCAACGGCGAGGTGGCCGACGAGCTCATGACGTCCTCCTCCGCGGGGAGCAGCGTCGAGCTCGGCGGACCGATGGACAAAGAGCGGACCATGGCGCAAGAAATGGAGCATGCGACGAGCACCGACAAGCCCGCTCAGGCCAAAGATGCCTCCCTCGGACCGCTCGTGCACGGCGACCAGAACGGCAATGGCGTCTCGCACCGCGCTACTGAGGAGCAGCAACAGCAGCAGCAGTTGGCGATGAAGACGTCCGACACGCACCCGATCCACATCAGCCCCGTGCTGCCGGATGATCTGTTGGCAGATGTCGGGCGTCGGATCCGGGCTCAGGCCGAGCCGCAACTCCTCCGCCTCAGCTCCAGTGAGGGAAACACATCGCTGACAACGGGCTACTTCGACGACCACCCCGCCGCCCAGGTTCGCGGGGAACGCCTCATCCGTCTCCGCAACATGCTCGACCTAACCACCGTCACCTCCACAGACCCGTCGGCCAATTATCTCTCGCAATCTCAGCTGGCCGAACAAGCATCCCGCGAGACCTCCCTCACGCTCTCCTCCTCCGAACCCTCTCGCGGTATCGGCAACTTCCTACTCTCCAGCTGTCCCGGCAAGAAAGTGCGTCTCTCCGGCCCGGTTCGCGGTCGGGGCGCCATCTGTCGCGATTTGGGTCTGGACCTCGGGCGGATCTACAGCATTGGTGTCCGCGCTGTGGTGTGCTGTTTGAACGACGAGGAGCTGTCCTATCTGGGTGCGCCGTGGGGGGAGTATGAGCGCGAGGCGGATCGATTAGGTCTGGATGTGTACAGATTGCCCATGGCGGAAGGGTTCGCACCGACGAATGTGGAGGAGATGGATGCGGCCATGACGAGCATCGTTCAGGACTGCACGATGAGAGGCACCAACGTGCTGGTTCATTGTCGCGGTGGCGTGGGGAGGGCTGGGTTGATTGCGTGCAGTTGGTTGTTGAAGATGGGTTTCGTGGGGGATGGGAGTGGGAGGAGGGGGGTGTTGGGGGAGATGGATGTGGATGAGAGCGGAAGCGCTCGGGAGATCGTGGAGAGGACGACGAGTGCGACGGCGCATGAGGGAGTTGTCGGTAATGGAGAGGGACCGTCGGAGAGAGAACAGGAGGAGGAGGCGGACACGATATTGGACACGGTGAGGTGTTTGATCGAGACCATCCGCAGAAGAAGGAGCCCCAAAGCGATAGAGACCGCAGAACAGGTGCGCTTCCTCGTCGAGTACGTGACGTATCTGCATAGGCAGGAACGACTCAAGGCTGCTGCAGCATAAGGAACATTTCACAGATACACCATACACAAAGTGGCCCCATCAATAAAAACTTTCATCATATTGTTTTTCCCAGGTTTCAGAGCTTAAGCGTGATCAGGTCTGCATGCGCTTATGATTGGATCGTTGCTGATGACGACACCCGTGTTTGAATCAACCACTGATGAATCCTCTGGCTCTGGCAATCCCAAGCGCCCTCTCCACCGCCCTCTGCGTAGGCGCCAACAACGACCCCACCTTTTCCTCCAGCACCTCATCCAACCCGGTACTCGCTTCCCCAAAAAGCGTCTCCAGTCTTCCCGCGTACTTGCTCAGATTGATCGCCATCTTCCTGGCCGCGACAACGCGATTCTCCTCGGCCTCCTTCTCCTTCTCCTCCCTCTTGCGTCTCTCCTCCTCCGTCAGCGGCTGGGTCGACCTAGCGCTCCACACACCTGCGTCTTCGTCATCGCCCTCGTCCGGGCCCGGTGCGATGGAGTTCCAAAACTGACGCAAGAACTCGGTCATCGACGCCTGCAGCGAGAGCAGCGATTTCTGCACGCCATCCGGCAGCGTCTTCAAATCTGCCGATGCACGAGGGTTGAGCGAGCGCGAACGGAGGTTGGAGAGCATGCGGGACATGGAGGGCTCCGTGCCTGACGAGGTCGGTTTGAAACTGCCCAGTGTGATCGCGGAAGATTGGACTTCCGTGTTGAAGCGCTCGACGTAAGTGAGGTACTCCGACATGCTGGTAGGGACGAGGTCGAAGGATGCGGCTGTGTGGCGCTGCTTCGAAGGTGAGGTGTGGCCGTTGCGAGGAGTCTCGGTGGGAGGATCGGCGGTGGTGGAGCCGGAAAAATAGCCTTCGAGGTTGGCCATGTTGAGTCGCACCGTGTCGGCCTTGGCCGTCTCGTTGAGGTCGTCGATGACGATTTCCTTGTAGTAGTGGTTCTTGATCCAGTCGATCGAGTCGGTGGCTTCGCCTAGATCGTCGTCGTCCGCCGAACCGCCTAGCATGGGTGGATTGCCCGATTCGCCTTCCTCCACCGAAGTGAGAACCGTCGAGCCGGTAGGATACTCCTCACCAACACCGCCCACGATGCGTCTTCGTTTGCGACGATCCTCCTCCTCCTGATCACCCAGCGCCGAGTCGAGCAACGACTGCGAGTGGTCGTTGAACCGACGCATCAGAGGCAACGTCCGTCGCTCGGCACCCGCACGCATCGTCCAGTCCTTCTCGTTGCCCGTCTCGCCGTGGTCCTCCTCCGTCGCTTGGAGATCCAGCAAACGGTCGTGAGGGTTGAACCTGCGCCTGGGTTCCAACTGGTTGTCCTCCTCGGTCAAGTATTGATCAAAGATCGGATCGTCTTGCACAATGTGTTCCGACGCGGCTGAACGTGCACTTGTTCGCAAGCGATGATACAGCTTGGACTGGAAATAGCGTGTCCAGAACGAGCCTTCGTCGAGCTTGGCGGGCACGTTCTCCTCGTATGCCCGTGCCACGACCGGGAACTGCTCGAACAGGTCGCGGATGAGTTCCGGAGTGATGCTGAGCTTCAGCTCGCCTGCTTCGTTCGGTGTTGGTTTGGGATCAGCAAGGCGTGCGTTTCGTCCAGCACGCTGTTCGAGCTTGGCTCGCTCGGCTCGGATGAGACGCTGGCGTTGTGGATGGGACCAGAACTCGGCGTCGGACATTTGGCCCGAGATGACAATGTCTTTGTGGAGTGCACGGAGCTGCGGATTGGACTTGATGACGCTGATGCGGAGCTCGATGTCGGTCTTGGGTGGGGGCATGTCCTTTGGCCTAGCACGTTTAGAAGGTACAGGAGAGGCAACCGTGGAGGCATTCGTTGAGGTCGGCCGTGTCGCCGTCGGCGTCGCAGCTCCGGTCTCTGGAGTGGCGGCGCGAGTCGCAGCTGCAGGCGAAGAGGGTGTCGGTGCAGGACTCGCTGGCGTAGATGCACCATCTACGACGGCTCGATTCCTGCCGACCGCGGCTGCTAGCTCGGTCTTGAACTTCTCTCGATCATCGAGAGCCGTTTGCTGAGCAGCGTTGAACACCAGCAGCACCTTCGGCTTGGAGGTGATCTGCACACCATTTGCCAGGACCAGCATGAGTGCGATCTGTGCCGCACCCGCTTTTGATGTCTGCAGTCCAGCAATGTCCGAGAAGTTGATATGGAAGGAGCTGACTCCCGAGGAGGCGGAAGAGGGTGTCCATTTGACAGTCTGGTCGGTCTGCAGAGAGAGCGTGCCAGGCACCTTGTTGAATGCGACGGCAGCATGCATGTAGGAAGACGAGGATGAGGCGGACATCTTGGGAACGACTTTGACGATCGAGACTTGTCGCTAGTAACGACCGCTGACGCAACCGTTGGCGAAACAGCTAAGTGGGTGTGAGCAGCCTCGACTCAGCCAGATCAGGACCTCGATTAGGGCGAAAGCTCCTGCCTTCGGCTCAACGCAGCTGTTCGGCCGGTCCGGATACGTTCTAGTGTAGAGAGGTGCTTCGAATGTGATGCTGCTGGAAAGGAGAGAAGGATGCTGAGTGTTGGTCCGACTGAGCCGTGTGGAGGCAGCCGATCTGGAATGAGGAAGACTGTGAATCGGGTCAGCTTCCGAAAAGTGATGCACAGGCCGCAACGTGTTGGTGTTGAACCCTGGATTCTTGGCAGGTTGCTCTTACCTCGCTTCATCCGCATACTCCTTCTTCTGCTCATTCATCCTTGACCGCATTTGCCGACCGCAAAGGCAGACCTAAAAGGGACGGGTGCTGCGGCGACTCAGCCCGACCGTCAGCGGCTTCGGCCAAAATGTTCTCGCTACCCAAGAGGCTCATCTTCGGCAGCCAGTCCAAGATCGACTTCAAGCTGGACCAGCTCGACGGCATTGCAAGGCTCTACTCGGAGCGTCATATCCCCTACCACGACTCCAAGTACTGGTCTCGCTTCCTTCAGCTCGATTCGGCTTCCGACGTCTTTTCACTCCTCTCCTTAGCGGACCTCAGACGCGTTCGCAGAGATGCACCCGAGAATGTCGTCACCTTGGTTAGGGTCATGGTCGCCCACCTTGACAGTCTCCTGCTCGATCCACTGTTTGAGCCGCCGCCACCGCCCGAGAGCGTAGTATCAAATCAAGAACGCCTATCGTCACGACTTAATGGCCTTACCAACGGCCTGACAGATGTCTCCAAATGGAAGGTGCCTGGTGCCGCTCTAGTTGGCTTCGAGGCGGCTCAGAATGCATCGGGACCATCCCAGAGGGACCGCACAAAGGAGGCGCTCAACGTCATCCGTATCCTGACCAGAACCTTGCCCGCTGTGATGGAGTCAGACGACGAAGCGTTCGAGCATCAAGCCTTGTGGACCGAAGCTCCCGAGGTCCGCACCGAGGCCGCAGCTTCCCAGAGCACCGCCGTCTCCGGAAACGACACCGGCACTCACGATGACAAGCGGGACACTTCTGCGCAATTTGTCATCGACGACGAGGAAGACGAAGACGAGAGTGAAGGCAAAGTCGAAGCTGCTGATCATCCGCTCAGCTCCGCGAACGAAACCGTCGACAAGGATGACGCGCAAGAGGAACCAATACCAATCGCATTGGGAGAACGCTTGTTGCGAATCACTGTCGACCTCCTCTTCTGCTCCGGCTTCACCCTGCCTTGGACAGAAGACGATCTGGAACAGTTCAAGGCCAACTCGCTACCACGGCGCATCAACTACTCCATCTGGGAAGCCGGTGTCGGAAGCTCAGTCGATCTCCCGGGCACAACTCGCTTCCATGTGTCCAACAGAGTCGAGGTGTTGCGCCTCTTGCTCGTTCTACTGTCCAAGTCCGTCTATATACCCGCAGCCAGACAGCTGTCCGAGGTCGAGCCAGCACTCAAGTTTGCTGTCCAAGACCTGGACAGGAGCACCATGCTTCCGCTCCTCTGCAGTCTCATCAACACCAGCATCACCAACGCGCGCAACTCCACATCAGCTTGGCTCGGTCTGCCCAACGTCAGTGGTCTTGTCGGATCGAACGACGAAGTGCGCACCAGCCTTGTCACCATGTCGCTGCAGGTCCTCGACCTCCTGCTCACCTATGATGCGCCGCTTCCGGGAGACGCGGACACCGTAAGCCTCAGCACCGTCGGACGACCACTGCCGGGCCCCGGAGGAAGCAACGTCTTCCGCTTCTATCTCAGCAAGCTCCACCGCACTGCCGATTTCGACTTTATCTGGTCTGGTCTCGCCAAGTCCTTCAACGAGCATATCAGCTCCACCATCCAGATTCTCGCCATCCCCATCCCGACAGGTGGGCAAGGACGGAGAGCTGCAGAGACGAGCTGGCAGCTCAGCCAGGTCGCTGAGCGTCTCATCCTCCTGTGGCGCTTGCTCGAGCACAACTACAAGTTCCGACTGTACGTGCTCGACGACGCAAAGCGTGCACCTGAGCTTCTGACCATCTTGCTCTACTTTTCTCTCACCTACAAGGACAATGTGGCGCTGCAAGGGCTTGTGCGACTGTGCGCATTCATGCTGCAAGACGTCTCGAGCGAGCGCGCCTTTGCGGTCAATCTGGCCAAGCCGGGCAGTGCAACCAAGGTTCAACTCCCCAATCGGCTGGGCCTCCTCGCTGGTAACACGGCCATCGACTCTCTCGTTCAGGGTGTCTACTCGCTCGTCGCGACTACGAAGGGTCAGCTTGCGTCGCTCTACGCTCCGCTCATCATCTCTCTCAGCAACACAGCGCCGGTATGGCGGTCTCTCAGCATCACGGCATCGACTCGCGTCATCCACCTGCTCCGATCCTTCTCTCAGCCGTCGTTCCTTCTCTCGGAGGAAGGCAATCCGAGATTGCTCTTCTACGTGCTCGAGACGATCAATGCCGTGTTGACGTTTGGTTACAACGCCAACGTCAATCTTGTCTATTCGCTCGTTTTGGCGAGAGGTCTGATCGATGCACTGGAGAGCTTCTCGCTCAAGAAGGGCGTCGAGAATGTTTGGAAGAGGCGAAGGGCGGTGGGGACGGATACCAGGGACTGGTTCGAGAACGCGCCGCGTCTCGAAAAGCCGCCGCTTCCGCCTGCGCCGTCATCGACACAGAGACCTGCGGACGCAGACGTCAATACGGAGAAGGAAGCGGTCGCAGACGACGATGGTGCTGCGGCAGAGCCATCTTCGGTGACCAAAGGTAAGATGCGACGCATCTCGGTGTCTTCAAGCGATCTTCAGGCAGCAGCCGCACCCACGCCAGTAGGATGGGAAGGCGAGCTGTCCAAATACTCGCTCGAAGTAGTGGAGGAAGCGGCGGCGCAGTACATTGGCAAGCACGGTTTTCGCCCGACGCAAGCCTGGGTCGAGTCGTGGCATCAAGGCCTACCGCTCGCCGCACCGCGTCTGGTGATCGACCAGCTCCTGCCGGAGATCGAGCGGATTGCAGCGGGTGGCGCGGTCAGAGCCGGGGCCAACGGCAGCAACGTCGAGATCACGGGCGGCGATACGGACGCGCGCGTGCTAGCGTTCTTACGAGAACAGCCCATGTCGGAGTACCTGCCGCCGCCAGAGGGCGGGATCCATGCGAGAGGATGGCAGTGGACAGACCAGGCGACGGTGTGGTTGAGGAGCTACTTGTGGGGCACGATCTACGTCTCGGGTCTGCTGCCGTACGGATTGTGGAGCGATACGGATGTGAGGCTGTTTAGGATTCATGGTGCTGCAGGGGAGGGGAGAGGGGAGGTGAGGAGGTCGAATTCGGCTTTGGTTCCGACGGCTGCTCCAGATGGAAATGGGTCGCATAGATCATCAATTGCCGGGTCGGAGAGTCAGGTTTCGACACCGACGACCTCGACGTAGGGTCACCACACGATGCAATTGACAGCATCACTCATCACATGCCATCACGGCACGCTCTCACAGACCACGCAGTCGCACATATTGAGGGCCGAGGTCTGCAATGGCACATAACAGATACTGCTACAACTCGTCGTGCACAAAGCCAGGCACGACCCCACCTTCGAGCATCCCGACACCTCCCAACTCGTACCCACTCCACAGCACCGCCGCACCAAACACGAAGACCAACAAGCATACGTCGGTGACCAGCGCATTGACCAGCGCCAGGTACTTGCTGATCAGGCTGATGACCAGATGCAGATTCGGGATGGGGAGCATCGCCGTGAGCGTCGAGAGCAGCGATGGCGGTGCAGGAGTCTTGCGGGAGAAGATGGCGATCCGTGCTGCTTGCAGGAGGAGCTCGAGGGAGAGGAAGATCCAGAAGAGAGGCAGGGCGGTGGAGGTCGGGAGGAATGAGGTGGCTGTCGGCGACAGTGTGGCCCATTCTTCCACAGAAGGCTTCTGGTATCCGAGTCTCGCCCATCGACGCAAAGTTGATGAGGCCGAAGAAGGCGAGATCTTTTCGAACGTGTCGGTGACAGCGTCAGGAACGACGGAGGAGCGGTCAAAGTCGAACAGCGAAGATTTGGCTGCGAGGACGGCAAGCGCGAGGACGAGCACGGCTTGCAAGAGGTCAAAAGCTCGTTCTGAGACCGACTTCGTTCGTGTTGCTGTCATCTGTGGCGCCAAACCTGGACCGCCGGGACCGCCAGCGCCGAACTGCTGCATCATAGCTGCGAGCTGTGGTGGGAGACCAGACGTGTCCGGCTGTCCATCTGCTCCCATACCTGGTCCACCGGAGCCGCCCATCCCACCCATACCGCCGCCGCCCTGCATCATGGCCATCAGCGCCTGCATCGGATCTTGCTGCCCCGCACCTTCTCCACCGCCAAACATGGCGAATGGATTCGTCGCATCCTCTCCCCTCGGTGGACCGCGCATGGGCAGTGTCGAGATGTCTACTTCCAACGGATCATCGTCATCCGCCACAGCCGCCCTTGGAAGACCAGCATTCGAGCTCGATTGAGGTGTGGATGGCATCGAAGGAGTGTTGTCCTTGAGATAGGCTGAAGCACCTTCACCGCGACCTGTGTTGGTGATGCGTGCCAAACGATCCGAGCCTTTGCTGAGGATGCGTGCTTTGCGAGCTTCGCGTTTGAGACGGGCTGCCTCGGCCGGGTCGACGTCGGCAGCTGGAGCCGCTGCGGCGGGATCTGGGGATGTAGGTGTGTCCGACATGTGTTCGGCGCCAGATGGGGTCGATGGGGCTGATGGAGGAAGAAACGACAGGAGTGACATGAGACGTGGAGGAAGTCGATGCAAAAAGGACGTGCACCTCTGAGAAACCTGAAAACCTCAAAGCGTGTCAAGTCTCGATGTAACAGTCTCAGAAAAATTTGGTCGTGCTTGGACCACACGCAGAAGAAAGCGCGCTGGAATTTCTTGCGCTGGGAAGGCCCGAGGGTTCGTGACAGAGAGAAAAGCACGCGCTTTGGCTGTGCTGTAGCTCGGCGTGGAAAGTGTTGCTCTCTTCGGACAGCGTCACACTTCGCATGTCGGCTTGCTTCCGACTATCACATCGTCACATGCTAACTTACTGTGACCAGGCAGTGTTAGTGACAGCTTCGGCAGGCCGAACGTTTGCTTAGTCAGAGCCTCAGGAAAGAGACTCGACAAGGTCAAGCTCGGGCAAGAGCTTCTCTCTCGAGACCGACAACCACGACCCTCGCCCACTGCGCGATCGATCACTTCATCTTCGACCCCGCGTTAGAAGTTGACCTCTAGCCTCCTCGATACAATCTCATCTGCTCTCAGCGCGCATCCTCAAAAGTGCACTCCATGCTACCCACCTCGCGCACCGACGCCGACAAGAGGTCCCACTATACGCAAATCAATCTCGACCAGCAGGCACCATCCTCCGCGACGAGCGCTACCTACGTCGCTTCCGGATACTCTTCTGCAGCATCGTCTCCGCATCATTCGTCTCAAGACACCCCTGCGCCGTACCGCAAACGCTACATTGACAGCCACGACACGCTGCTCCCCACCCATTCGCCTCCTACCACATCCTACCTGAGCCAGGACTCGCCAAGAAGGATGGACAGCCCAAATTCCAACAGTCGCCGCTTCGCTGCCGGTTTCGACCCATACTCGTCCGGCGCTACAGACAGCACAGGCGTCTACGACTCGGCTTCCGACTCAGCGGCACTCAAAGCAAGAGAGGCCGGGTATGCACCACCTCAACTACAGCAGGGCAGCGCAAAGGTCAACAAGTACGCGCACCTCATTCCCGTCCACAAGCAGCGCACCGCCAACCTCGACCTCGCTATCTGGGCGTTGCGTCAGGAAGAAGTCATTGGTCTCATCTACACCATCCTCTCCCTCATCACTCGACTCTATGGAATCGGCAGGAGCAATGTCGTCGTTTGGGACGAGGCGCATTTCGGCAAATTCGGCTCTCACTACCTGCAGCAGGAGTTCTACTTCGACGTGCATCCTCCTCTCGGCAAGATGCTCGTAGGTCTCGCCGGCCTCATCAGCGGCTACCGTGGTCAATTCGAATTCAAATCGGGAGAGACGTATCCTGCCGACGTCAACTACATTGGCATGCGAATCATCCTCGCCATGTTTGGTGTCGCCATGGTCCCGCTTGCCTGGTTCACCAGCGGCGGTCTCAACTGGAACTGGCGCGCTCGCCACCTCTTGACGTTGATGGTGTTGCTCGACAACGGCTGGCTCGTCATTTCGCGCTTCATCCTGCTTGACTCGATGCTCCTCTGCTTCACCTTCACCACCGTCCACGGTCTCGTCAAGTTCTTGCAGTACAAGACAGCGCCATTCACTAAAGGATGGTGGTTCTGGCTCGCTTTCACCGGCGCTTCCATTGGCTGCGTTTCTTCGGTCAAGTGGGTCGGTCTCTTCGTCACTGCCCTTGTCGGTGCCTTTACCGTCGAGGATCTGTGGGAGAAGTTTGGCGACCTTCGCATGCCCGTTCGCGCCTACGCTCGTCACTGGTGCGCACGCATCCTCTGCCTCATCTTCCTGCCCATGACCATCTACATGCTCAGCTTCAAGGCGCACTTTTTGATCCTCAGCCGCTCCGGCCCAGGCGATGCACAGATGAGCAGTCTCTTCCAGAGCCACCTCCGCGGCAACGATTTTGCACTCTCGCCTCCCGAAGCTGCCTTTGGATCCAAGATCACGCTCAAGAACATGGGCTACGGAGGAGGCTTGCTTCACTCGCACGTTCAGACCTATCCCGTTGGATCGCAGCAGCAGCAGGTCACTTGCTACCACTACCGTGACAACAACAACGAATTCGTCATCACGCCACCCTGGGGCGAAAAGCAGCTGCCCGGCGTCAACGACACAGACGCCTCCGAGCCGCCTCGCATGCTCAAGAACAACGACATCATCCGCCTTGTCCACGACCAGACCAAGCGCAACATTCACTCACATAATGTCGCCGCACCCGTCACCAAAGAGAACCTCGAAGTGTCGGCGTACGGAGACGCTGAAACCGGCGATGACAACGATCACTGGGTCGTAGAGGTGGTGGACGACATTGTGCACGGCAAGGTCGCTCATGGCGGAACTGTTCGATCGTTGACCACCCGCATGAGGCTGAGGCACAAGAACATCGGCTGCTACCTGCGTGCTGCTAACGCTGTCTTGCCGCAGTGGGGCTGGAAGCAGGTCGAAGTGTCTTGCGACAAGGAGAACAACCCCAAGGACCAGCACACCTGGTGGAACATTGAGAACCACTGGAACCACCTGCTGCCTCCTGGGGACGAGACATCCTACAGGTCGCCTTTCCTGCGCGACTTTATCCACCTCAACGTCGCCATGATGACGTCGAACAACGCACTGATCCCCGACGCTGACAAGGAGGACATCCTGGCGAGCAAGCCGTTCGACTGGCCTTTCCTCTGGAACGGTCTCCGAATGAATTCGTGGGACGACAACTCGATCAAATTCTACCTGCTCGGCAACCCGGTCATCTGGTTCGCCTCGTCGCTCTCCCTGCTCGCCTTCGCGGCCACCTGGCTTTGGTACATGATGCGACGTCAGCGCCGCATCCAGGACCTCTCCCCGCAAGATTGGGCGCATTTCCTCTACGTCGGCAAGCTCGCCGCTTTCGGCTGGGGACTTCACTACCTTCCCTTCCTTGTCATGGCCCGTGTGTGCTACCTGCACCACTACCTGCCCATCCTCTACTTTGCCGTGCTCATGCTGGTCCACCTCATGGACCACTTCCTGTGGCGACCCACCACGGCCATGTACTACTTTGGCGCCAAGCAGCGCAAGCCGCTTACGGAAGCGGTGAAGAACGCCGCCTTTGTCGTCAGCGTCGTCGCCGTCGCGGGCGCCTTCTGGTGGTTCAAGGACAACAGCTATGGCTTCAGGGGCGATATCAACAAGCATAAGGGGTTGAAGTGGAGGAAGAGTTGGAACATCTACTGAAAGCCGCGATGCAGGAGTGAGAGATCAATTTGCTGCGGAAGCTGATAGCTCTGTAGTCGAACAATCGTCTTTGGGAATGTATTCTGCTTGGACGTGATTGCTCTCGTGTGTGATGGTGATGAGCGAGGGTGAGAAGATTAGGACCGACGTCTTGCATTGGACGGCGTTGCCTGTGGCCTCGCAGACGAGTGAGCATGGAAAAAGGAGGATGTGACGCGCCCAAACGGGCAGATGACGACGAATGTGATCATAGAGAGGAGCAGGGCGAAATGAAGTGTGATATGAAAGAGTGGGCGTCTCTGCGCAGCTTCCAGAAAGGCTGAGCGGGTTGTCTACAAAGCTTACAGTGCAGAATCGCTCTTTGAGGACAAAACATCACCCTCCCGTCTTACGTCCATACCATCGTCTTCACCTTCTTCCCTATCACCTTGCTGTACTCGCGTGATACGCGGGCATTTGAAGGAACATGACGAAACACAAGAAGAGCAAAGGCGAGACAAAAGCAAAGGCAGAAGGAACGATGGCCAAGAAAGCCAAGCGGGAGAAGGCATCCTCTTCCAGAGCATCAAAGGATGCGGGAGGTACGCGAAAACATAGGACCGCGTTCCCCTTCATGCGCCTACCACCGGAGCTGCAATCGATCATCGTCGGTATGGCGCTCGAGGATGCAAACAAAGGGGTCCGCCGGCCCCGGCCTTCGAATGAGGTTGGAAACATCCTTTGCGTATCTCATCGTTTCCTTGATCTCGGCATTCCATACGTCTTTCGCCTCATCACTTGGGAGGGCTGCGACAACATGGGCAAACTGCGGAGCACCCTCAAACTCCATCCCAATCACGCTGCACACTTACGCGAGATCGATCTCCTCGGTGCGGATATTTCTTCTGGTGCATTCCTAAACTTTCTTTGCGTTTATAAAGCCTTCCGCGTGGCCTTCGAAACCCGGCTGTCCATTCGTTACAGACTCGAAAATGTTATGCTGTCCTTTCCAGCGAGGATGTACGCGGACGTCATCGACATGTGTCGTCTCTTCAATCCCCAGCATCTCAGCCTCTTCACAGGACACCCCGATGACGATTCGTTGGACCCTCATGACGATGAACTGTTCCCTGACCCGAGCTTCGCTAGCTTTGTGACAGACGTGCGTCTCGACGAAGCGTGGCTATCACAACTGACGATGTTGCACCTGGACGGCTTTGTGGTCGATGTCGCAACCGCTGAGGTGCTGTCGCAGCTGCCAAGCTTGACAGAGGTAACTTTGACCCATCCAATCGGAGTGTCCCACACTGCCTTCGCGGACTTCGTTCGTGTCATGCTTTCTACGGGTCAAACAAGGACAGGTCTCAAGAGCCTTCTGTTGCATGAACCGTGCCCGATCAAGCGTCGTGGCGTTCAGCAGATCATTGGTGTCTGTCTTGCGACTCTTCCATTCAAACTTCACCCGGTGAAGACGGGTAACAGCCTGGATCCCACCTCCGCTCGAGTCGTATTGCAAGGCTGTCAAGACTCAAAAGTCGAGTATCACAAGCATAGCGACGTCATCAAGTCGGTCAGTCGGCACAAATGCTGCACGAGGTGCTGCCCTCTCGGCGACGATTGCGATAGGGTCCATGGCTACACATCAGGTCCCGACCTCCTCCGACCCCAGACCGAGGGCTCAATGGCAAACGACACGAGTCACAGCGACATGTGCACGGCACATCACGGTGCAACACCTGACGACGTTCAGCGAGGTAGCTTTGCGCACAGTGACGCAACATTCGTTAAGCGCAGGGCACTCGCATGCGTCCGATGGATCCCGGTACCTTACTCTTGCAACAATGCCTACGCAACTTGCCTGGTCCGTCAACTTTCTTATGGCTTCGGCCTATTCCCGGCGCCGCCCTGGCTCCGTCGTTGATGCTCGGTCCGTTGTCAAACACAACTGCTGGATCAGCTCTCGAGTCTCTCGGAACATACGCAGCCGCTCTGCCTTTCAACGGCATCAAGCGCAAATGACGCCCGACCAGATCAACGACTGACGACCGCAATCGTCGCAGCGCATGTTTAAACACCGACCCAGACCTCATACACCAGCTCACAAGTCTCGTCCAGACTGATCATCACTCAAAGAACGCTTCTACGAAATGCAATTGATACAAGTGACACATTCCTATGCAGACCAAATCTATGTTGAGCCTGAGGACGTCAATGACGACGCGGACCGCAATGATACCGCTGACGAGTCTCTTCCATCCCCCCTCCTCACTGTCCTGTCATCTGCGCCGACCTCCTCTCGCAGCTGCGATCGCGGTCCCGCCTCGCCTCTCCCTCTCTCCTCCGCAGCAACCACGACCTGCTGAATAGCCAGCGCCCGCCTCTTCTCCTCCTGAAACACCCTATGATCGTCCCACCCAATAAACCCAAAACTGCTCAACACCGCCGTCGACCCAATGACCGCCACCGTGCCACCCGTATGACTTCCCTTCATCGCATCAATCACCACCGCCAGCGGGATCGTCAACGACAGCCCTAACGTCGTGATCAACGGCGAACTCTTCAGCATCGCCAACAGATAGATGAAATCGCTGACGAACGTGATGCACATGTTGACCACCACTCCAGCCCAGATCCGCGGCGAGGGCGGAAGTGCGAACGGCTCCACGCCCGTGAAGTGCAACAGCGGTAGAATGGGCCAGAGACATAGAACGTTGATGGCGCCCACAATGCCAAACATGAGCGGCATCGAGATGCGGTCTTCGGAGCCGATGCGCGTTTTGAGCAGCATGACGTAAAGGGAGTAGAGGAAGGCGGAGAGGAGGGCGAGGAGGTCCCCCAGCGGCGCGTTGGGTGGCTTGCCGGTGAAAGTGCTGAAGGATGGAGTGGAGGGTTCGAGAGATCGGCTCCAGAGCCCGTCGAGGATGGCGCTGGAGGAGGGTGGGGTGATGGTGGATGTAGCCGTGTCCCGGTCGGCGAAGGTCACGGCTGCAACACCGAGCGCAGAGATGCACACTGCGCCAAGACGCGGTAAGGTGAACCTGTCCACGCCCAATGCTGCACCAAGGGCGAGGGTGAAGAACCCACTCGCCGAGCCGATCGTCGTTCCGCTCGCAACGGATGTCAGACCCAGCCCCGCATTGATCGCCCAGTTTGCGCCGAACCAGACGAGCGTGAACTGCGACGCGAGGACGGCTGTCTGTCTGAGCGTCAATGGCGGCAGTGGGACCTGCACAATCGGTATCGCTGTTGCTGCGGAAGCGTCGTTGGTTGGACGGACGATGCTGATCGAGGTGCGCGGTCTTCTGCCATCGATCGACGATGGACGCGGGACCGCTGTAGAGACGAGATACGGGCGGACTGGTGAGCTTGGCCGTGAGACCGGCGGTGTTGGTGCGAGTAGAGGTGTTGAAGCTGTGGAAGAGTCGTCCTGCTGGCCTTGAGATGCGCCCGACCGTGTGAGTCGAATCGGTCTGTGCGACGCTTGACTTCCACCTCGCCCACGCTGCTGCTGTTCCTGCGCGAGCACGGCAAACGGCTTGATCGCCGGCGCCGGCTCCGTCGCCACTACCAGCTCTGCCCCCTCGCTCGTCACAGTGGGTACATCGAAACCAAGGGTCTTCAGCCATCTCGGCAGCTCCTCCTTGTCATCCGCCACCTCTTCCCCTGCTGGCCCTGCCTCCTCCTGCTGCGGCAGCCGTTCATACTGTTGGGTGGATGATGCGTCCCTCCACCGCCTGCGCAGCTTACCGCTCACCAGGTAGGGGATGAGATAGAGTGCGAAGCTGGATGTGTTGGCGTAGGTCACGAAGAACGGCTTGTCGTAACCTCCAGTGGTGAGCAGGGCATTGGTGAGGAAGTTCGAGGCGGTCCAGAGGACGACCACAATGAGAAGGAGGACAAGGCCTTGCATGTAGGATTTGCGGCGGCGTTGGGCCTGAGGGTCGGCGGGCGCAGTTGGACCGCCGGCGGATTGGGCGAGGTCGACCATGGTGACTCGCACGACTTGTCAGCCGGTCACGCAGCCTGTGGATGGTGGGGCTGAACAAGGCAGCTGCGGAACGCAACTCAGCCGGCTTGGAGAGCTGTGCCAGCAGAACGGTGGGGATGTGACAATGCAGAAAGGTGATGAAAAGGAAGAGATAACGAGCTTCAACTGAGCCTTGATGAACTTTGGAATTTTTTGGTGGGACCCTATCGCGTGCTCGCGTAGAAAAAGCAAGCAGCCCAACTCCGCTCCGCTTCACACCCTTCCGATTCTCACTCAGCCAAATTCCTACATCGCTTCGCGTCGTAAAGCCAACTGCTCAAGATGCCTTATAACAACAACGTGAGCAGCGCTACTGCCACGTCTGCTGCTTCGCAGAGCGCAGGCACCGGTGATATTGCTACCGACGCCACCATTGGGAAGCAGGTGGCAGAATGCAAGAACAGAGCCCACGCCGAGATCCTCCAGGACCTCATGGACTTGTATCGGGAGAGCAGCAGGAAGCACTTTCAAACCAAGGACGTGTTCCGTGCATGGTGCGAATACCGGTACAGCCTTGACAAGCATGATATGCTTCATCTCTTCAATTCCCTCAAAGAAACCCATTTGGAGCTGAAAGCGATCTGCAACGAGGCCAGAGAGGCCAACCCGGATCTCAAGATGTTCAAGTCGGTATGGAACCGCAAAAAAAGGGAATTTTTCGATGTAGAGGTCAACTCCTACGAGGACCACAGCGGCGAATGGGAGTCGACTGATGACGTGATCTCCGACGATGAGGCCTCCGCTAAAGAAGAGGATCCTGCCGACAAAGAAGAGTCCATTGACGAAGAGGCCGACTAAGACCTTAGGTGAGCTCAGCTACTATAGTACAGCACCTCAGCCGGCTTGCTGACCCCTTTCCTCTCTTTCAAGGGCTTCAGCTCTCCTACAAGTCGCCTCCAAGCCAAACTGGTGCCGGCTCAATCAAAGCGTGCCTCATTAACGAGCTGCAGTTGCTCAGCGACGTCCACGTTATGTACACTTTACCGTCAAATACGCAAATTGTAGGTTGAGTCCGTTTGATGTGAATATGATGCCTGAAAGCACGACAGTGAGGGCGCTGAACGATACAGCTGCAGGCCAGAATCTGGCCGGGTCAGCCTGAGAGGTGCCAGCCCAGTCTTGAGGAAGCTTCGCCGGTGGTGGGACCACGTGAATGTCGACTCAGCTTTTTTTTCTCGCCGGTGGGGACACAATCGCCCGCTCCTCGTACAAAAAGAAGTTGCGCGGCACAACTCAGCTTCTGGCCTCTCACTTCAACCAGCACCTTCATCACTTCGAGTGGCACCAACAGGTCAGCTCCGCTCCTCGCCTATTCACTACATTTACATCTCTACATCGCTTCAGACCCAACTGCGAATCCCAAGATGTCTTCCAACAACAACGACGGCGCTGCCAACACGCCTGCTGCTTCGCAAAACGCGAGCTCTGCAGACGCTACCGCCAGCACTGCTGCCGCTATCGTCGCGCCCGAAGTCAACACGGAGGTGCCCGAGTGCAAGAACGAAGCCCACGTCAAGATTCTCGAAGAACTCATGGGTCTGTACTTTGACTACACCCTCGAGCAGGCTGAATACAAACGCCGTCTCGACCTTTGGGAGGATTTGAGGGACCACGCCGACGCCGATCAGGTGTGGAGTGCATATGGAGCCATGGACGCCCTGATCGGAAAGATCGAGGGCATCTGCAGGATGGCCAAGAAAGCAAACCCGGAGCTTCACATGATCAAGCAGTATTATCGCGAGAAAGCGAAACCGGTCTACCGCCACTACCGGCACTATAGTGTACCAGTTGAGGAGGAGGAGGAGCCAGAAGTGGTCGAGGAAGAGATCAACTGACCTACGAGGTAAGCATCAGCTGGATGAGAACAAGGCATTGTGTTCCTGTCGCAGCCATCTGAGACACACAATATTCTGATCACCATCTCTCGCTCAGACTGCCATGGCCTCAGCCTTCAAATCACGGCGACGTTGAAGTCACCCGAACTCCGGATTGCAGCACCGAGGCTGGATGTTCGAGCTCGACGCACATATGTACCAGCAATAGCAAAGCTTGAAATCTTTTCATTTTGGTGCGGTGCTCGATAGCACGACACTGTGATATCCTGCGATGGACCGGCAGCACCGTCTGCTAGCGACGATCTTTTGTGCATTGAAAGTCGAAGACATAGCGTTTAGCTGGCGGCGAGGATGGCGTTGATGAGATCGCCGTTGGACTCCTTGAGCGCCTTGACGGCCTTCCTTCGGGAGCAGCTGACCTGCTGCATGACGAGGTCGATGTCCTTGGCGTCGACGCCCTCCTCGTCGATGGGCGAGTCGTCATCCTCCTCCTCTTCCTCGGCCTTCTTCTCGGCACCGGCACCGGCGGAAGGGTTCTGGAGAGACTCGGCGAGCAGGCGCTCCTGAGCCTCGGCCTGAGCCATCTGCTGGGCGGCCTGAGCCTGGGCGAGCTGCGACATGTCCTCGGCCTTGGCCTCACCGAAAACGATGTAGACGTCCGAGTGGGACGACTTGTAGACCTCGGGCTGGGCGATCACGTAGAGGTGCTGCACAAACGGAAGTTGAGTGGTGATTGAGAATGATTCAGGTCAGTGTGAGTGCCGGAGCGAGATGCTTGATGCATTGTAGGAGACTTACACCACGGGGGCGGCGCATGGTAACACGGGTGATACCGCCAACCTTCTTGAGGCCGATACCCTGGAGGGCCTTGCGGGACTTGCGCTCGGCGCGCGAGGCGACCTTGTCGGAAGCGTGAACGTCAGCTCCGGCATCGTCGGAGTCGAAGTCCTGGACGTTAAGCTGTCAATGTGGTGTGTAAGAGGCGAGATGTAAAACAATCGAACAGGTCAGCTGCTCCGCTCAAGACCTCGAGATCGTGTCACTCGATCGTGTCTGCTGATTAACAGCCGCCGTCCGAACTTACGTCCTGAACGTCCTCAGAGATTTCCTGAATCGACATCTTCGCTGCTGCAGATGGCAAAGGCGGAATGGCAAGGTGAGATGATGGTCCGCGGCACTGTGTGTGCTGTCGTCAACGCTAGTCCGAAGATGCGTACTGTGTGGGTGTGCTTGGTGGTATGAGCGGGTGGTGAGGGGAAGGAAGGGGATGCTGCGATGATGTTGCTCAACGTCAACGACGACCAGGACCACCGCAACCGTGCAGATCCACTTCCAATCGACCGAGAAGAAAGACCGCCTGCCTTGCTTGCTCGCCTGACAGAGCGCTGTGTGTGTTCTTCTCGCTGCTTCTTCCATGCCAATTTTAAGTCCTCTGCCGCTGCTTGCACTTCAGCCCTTTCAAGTCGACTCGCGCGGGTTTGTATTCGCTGCTGAAGCTCTGATAATTCACCGCAGTCCTACTTCGAGCGATTTTCTTCAAGCTGTTAAGACCATGAACTCCCGATCCTCAACGAGCCGATCTCGGATTTTGCCTCCACCTTTCGAAGGCTCAGCACCTTGCGAAGTGATGTCAAAGGACCCTGCAGCAGCACAAGCTTGTCTGAGCACCACCATCAGCCCTGCAACGATGTTGCGATCCATAAGCCAGTCAAGCTCGTCAAGAGCGGTCATGCGCCGCGCACAAGCGTACGCGTCAACATCAGCGACGAAGCTGTTGTCAGCTCAACCTATCTCCACAAAGCGAGGGATGGCCTTAGTCTCCTCAACTTCGTCGATGCGTCCTTCTTCCTTCGCGTCGAGT
Organism: Kalmanozyma brasiliensis GHG001; assembly: GCF_000497045.1. Classification (NCBI taxonomy): domain Eukaryota; kingdom Fungi; phylum Basidiomycota; class Ustilaginomycetes; order Ustilaginales; genus Kalmanozyma; species Kalmanozyma brasiliensis. Next base: position 71,775 of record NW_015961956.1, on the reverse strand, counting down.
TCAAGCGCCCTCCCACGGGTCTACTCGCAGACGCCACCTTCCAGGCTACACACGCCACAGAGAAGGTTAGCCTCGACCTTAGTGCGCAAACCAGAAGAACCCGAGGAGCCGGAAGTATACCGCGACGGTGAGCCGACCATCATCGCCACCGATCAAGCCGTCGCACAACTCCAGAAGGTCGCAAAACGGGAGAACAGTTCCCCCTTGGCACTTCGAGTCGCTGTCGAGCCAGGAGGATGTCACGGCTACCAGTACAAGATGGAGATCACAGAGGAGGTTGAAGATGACGATTTCCAATTCGAGGTGCATCCGGGCGTGTCCATCTTGGTCGATAGCGTCAGCTTGGCACTTGTGCGCGGAAGCACCATCGACTATGTCACCGAGCTCATCGGCTCTCAATTCGCTATCAAGAACAACCCGCAGGCTAAAGGCGCAGGTTGCGGCTGCGGTGTGAGTTGGGAGCCTGCCATCTGATCCTCCCTTTCTCGTTCGCTCCTCTTGCACGCCTTCGTCACTGCTAATGTTTGGTCTCAATACATCTCATACCTCGCTTCACGTTCCTGTGGTGCAAGTCCTGCTGATTCTCGTCATGCTCGCGCTGTTGTCGCCATCGGCCTCGAGGGTAGTCTCAGTAGATATTTGAGCTCTGGCGAAGTGTGTTAGACTGTGAAAGTATCCGAGCGTGAAAAAAGGCGTCTAGCGCAGCGGCGACTTCCAGAATCTTCCCAACGCGCGACACGGCTAAAGTGTGACTGCGAAATGCACGTTTTAGGCTCAGTTTTGGAGACCAACACTTTCTCACTCGACCCTCCTCGTCCATTTGTCACTCCACCATTGCACCACAAGCGAGCACCAACACAATGCCGCTCAACTACTCCAAATGGGACAACCTCGAGCTGTCGGACGACTCAGACATCGAGGTCCATCCCAACATTGACAAGAAGTCGTTCATTCGATGGAAGCAGCGCGACATTCATGAGAAGCGCGAGGAGCGCAAAGCCGAGAAGGATGCGCTGCGGGCAGAGATCGATATCAACAATGCTCTGGCGCCGAGGCTGGACGAGTTTGTGCAGCACACCAAGAAGGAGGGATCTTCGTACTACTCGAGGGAGGTGGCGAAGCTCAGCGCGGGTCGGCAGGAGAGGGGCAACAAGGACGGTCCCAATGGCCCTACTACTGACGACATGATCCTCAGTCTGCTTCTGCAGATCCAACAGCAGGACAATGTCAAGGGCAAGAGCGGAGATGATCTCGACCAGATGCTCGTGAAGGAGCTCGAAGGACACAGACAGAAGCTCGACGCAAGGCAGACACAGATCAACTTCGAGTTGGAGCAGATGATGAAGGAAGACTCGAAGAAGATCACGAGCGATGGCATCAAGGAAGGGTGGAACTCGGGCTATGTCGCCAAAGCAGAGCCCGAGCCGCAGCCCAAGGCGACGGCATCCAAAGGCAAGGGCAAAGCAGAGACCGTCATCGAGACGCTCAACACCCCTTCTGCTTCCACGGCTGCACAGCCATCCTCCTCCAGCAAGGCGGACGATGATGACGATGACGACGATGAAGAGAACATCGCGGAAGCCGACGACATTCAGCGCGAGTTTGCCAATCTGCCCAGCTGCGTCCCATCCTCCATCCCGCTCTCCGCCTCGGCCCTGCCCTCCAACTTCGACTTTGCCAAGTCGCTCAACATTGCGGCCTTTGAGACGGCACTCCAATACCTTTCCAAGCACAAATCTCTCCTCGCCCCCTCCAACAACACGACCGACTCGCTCCTCCTCGAAGCTTTCAACTCGCAGATGGCCGGCAAGTCCGCCCTGGCACGTCGCTGCGTGGAGAAGGCGCTCATGATCCAGTACTGCAACAAGCTGGGTCCGGACGGAGTCAACCTATTCTTCCGCCGCATGGTAGGCTCCAAGGACGGCCGAGCGAGCGTCGTCTACCTCAACGACGTGCTGGCCACCTTTGCACGCATCAGGGATCGCTCCAAGGCGCTCTCGGAGCAGCAGAGCGCTGCTGGCGAGGAACAGATCCAGCTCGTCGCAGAAGACGAGAACACCGTCATCGGATTCGACATCCCCGACGGCCCCCCGCCCGACGTCATCGAGCTTGAGGGCGAGGCAAAGGAGACGTTGGACCCACAACAGGTCAAGGAATGGCTCCAGAAGAGGTGGGACATCTTCCAGGGCTTCCCGCAGGACTTCAGGGACGCGCTGCAGACCAAGGAGCTGGCGAAGGTCAATGAGGTGTTGGGCAAGATGAAGGTGGATCAGGCGGAGGAGGTCGTGGGGCTGCTGGACCAGGCTGGCATCTTGAACTTCTCGAGCGCCGAGGCGCGGGATGAGACTGGCAAGTGAGGCGACGGCGATGCAATGCGATTCAGTCGTTCACCTCGAACAAATTGCTGTGAATGCTTGCGTGAGATGCTCAATGAGAGAAGCGAACACACTCGCGGAGGATGCGCGTTTCACACGGGGCTTCTTGGATGACTTGCATTTGCGTCTCACAACCATCCTCTCAACCTCGCCACGGTCCTAAACGCATCCGACCTTGCCAACCTTGCCACCTCGCCCTCCTCCCAACCCTCCAAATCACCCTCGCCCTGAGGCGCGGAACGGTCGCCCTTGACTCCCACCACATGCTGTGCGACCACCGACCTTCCCGTATCAGCGCCGATCTCAGCGGCCTTCTTCCAGAACCGCAGGATGGCCTCGCTCTCCGAGTAAATGACCGACGAGATGTTGCTGAGGTAGTCGAGGTCGGCGGCAAGCTGGGCTGCTCCGATCTCGGTAAGCCTGGGCAGAGACGGCAGGACCGAGGTGAGGAAGCGGCTGAAGAAGAGGGTGAGCAGCGAGCGGAGGTACTGCGAGAGCACGCCGGCGTTGTCGTCGCCGTCTTCCGGGGTGGCGTTGCTGGTCGAGGATTCGGAGCGTGGGATTGTCGTCGTTGAGAAGGCTTGACGGTGCATGGTTGATCGCTCGGCCGCGGTGATCTCTGCTGAGGGCACCATGGTCGACTGTTGGGTGTGAGTTTGTGTAGACTCTCCTCTGTCTGCGCCTGGGGTCGTAGCTCTGCTGGTATCCACCTTGTTCGTGGGAAGACAGAACAGCAGCGCTTCATCTGCATACCCTTCGAACAGCCTGGGCAAGTTGAGCATTGCCTCGCCTATCCTCGCCATCGCTTCGGTGGGACTGAGGCTGAACTTGGGCATGGCGAGATCGTACTCGTTCACAATGCTGGGATGTTTGTTCGACGTCCAGATAGGCAATGAGGGGTAGAGCTCGAGCTCAGGCAAGAATTGCGAGAGGACGAGGTCGTGTTGGAAGGCTTGCACCGTCGACGCGATCGATAGAACCGAGGCGTGAGCGGTCGGCAGCAGAGCGTCTTCCGCCTGAGAGGACTTCCACGCAGCAGTGGAGAGGAAGCGCTTGGATCTTGCGATGAGCTCGTGCAGGACCGTCGAATTCAGTGTTGATGTCGCCAACGCTGTTGTCGGGCTCGCAAAGTCGACCGCGCTCTGATACGGCTCTGCTGACGCTGGTGCTTTTGCAAGGACACCAAGCTCAGAGATCTGATACGCAATCGTGTCCTCCAAGCCTCGTATCGCAGCGACTGCCTCTCGGCAGGACGAAAGCCTTTCTGTCGCTTTGCGAAACTCGTCCCAATCGCTCGATGTGAGTACCTCGCCCCTCTCGTCATAGGTCAGGGCAGCCTGCCTTGCAATGTCGGACGCATGCATCCTGCGGATTCGGCCCTGCAGGCTCGTGAGCACGCTCTGAAGCTCAGAGCTAAGTTCGACCCGCGCGCCGTCCATAGCAGTCTGGAAAAGACTGTCAAGCGACGAGAGAAGAGACGGCGTGGCAAACGCTTTTGTGAGTGCCGTCGAGCGTCGAAGCGAAGTCTTCGCAACTGTAAGTGCCTGTGTCGACGCGGTTGAAACGTTGGCAGCTGGTGCAGCAGCGTGGAGGAGATGCAGGCGAGATTGCATGGCATCGGCTTCAAAGGTAGCGAGGCGCGTTTGGTACGGGAGGAATGGCTCGATCAAGAGCCTGAGCCATGGCTTGTCGCTTGTTTCGAGGGCAAGGAGATTGCTGTCGACAGGCGCGGATGCAGCCTCGGTGTCGTCGTTCTGCTGCTTGTCGTCGGAGTTCTTGGCGTCCGGCAAGATGGCATTGATGGCGCGCGCGGCTTCCTCGGTGGCCTTGTACGCATCTGTCAGAGCAGCCAGGAAGATCTCGAGATCAGGTGCGCGTGTTGCGTGTTGGATGCATGCATGGATGGGCGGGTCAAGTCGGACAAGGATATCGGCTGTGAGAAGCTGAACGGCTTTGTTGGGATCTGTGAAGAGCGAAGTCGAAGCGACACGCTCCTCGCCGAGCAGAGCAAGTAAGTCGCCAAGGAGCGAGGTGAGTTGGGCTGGAAGCGGCCTGTCGCTCGTCTCTGTAGCTGTTTGGGACCATCTTGTGAGCAGTGCTTGTGAGCGAGTTCTGGTGTAGACCTGGAAGAAGGTAGGTACTCCATTCTGCGTCTGTGTGAGCAGCTTGGCCATGCGCGCTACTTGTTCTGCATTACGGGCTGTGACGGCGTCACGCAGGATGGGAGTCAGCTGCTCCTGTATCCTCTGCGTCAGAGTGTGAAGTAGCTCGCTCCTTTCCTGGTTCGACTTTGCTGACCCGCTGAAGAGACGTAAGGAGTCGGTTGCTTTTGCTATCCTGTCGACGGCCTCCTGCCATCTTTGCTCGTTGACGAGCACGGTGACTTGGCTTTCGAGCGTCGACCACGCTTGCGCTTCTCGGAGTGCATGGCGTGCCTCAATGAGACCAGCTTTGGCTTTGTACAGGGTCACGATTTTGGCCAGTGTGACGTCGACATCTGCATCCTTGGTAGCGCTTTGAGCTTGGAGCGTCTGAACACGGGACTGTAGCGTGTTGGCGGTCTCGGACATGAGCCTGAGCTCGATGCCGAGTTTGGGGATGGTGGAGACGAGCGAGGAGATGATCTGATCGAGCTCGGTGCGGGACGCATCTCGGACGGACGACAAGGAAAGCGAGAGCTCGCGCAATCCCGCAGCAGTCTTCTCGAGCTGCGTTGTGGAAGCGACGCTTGCGCCTGTTGCCGCTGGAAGTGTGGCGTAGTGATCGAGCCACGCAGCCAGCTGAGTCGGTCCGTTGGTCTTTCGAAGTGCTTCGATCGCATCGGATTTGGCTAACGCAAGGTGGTCGGAGGTGCCGTACCGCTCAGCAGCAGGCCGTGACAGCATCGTGAGTTGCAATTACCTGCTGACTGCGCAGCTTCGGTGATGCCGAAAGGATCGCTGGTGGTTGATGTGACGTGAGGATGGGGGAAGGGAGGGTGTTTGTTCGAAGGCAACATGTTCCAAAGTCAGGGTCTTGCCGCGGTCTGTGCTCGGCCTTGTTGCTCGCGTCGACTCCACTTTCTTCCAAACCTTCTTGTCCTTCACAATTTTGCGGCCTCAGTTTTTTCTGGACTTTCCCTCGCCTCGTTCCTCTTGATCGTCACTTCCATCACTTTGTCGCCAACACCAATTCTCTCGCCGCCGCTCATCGCAATGTCGGCAGCATCAGTAGCAGGGCCATCTGCGTCTACCTCCTCGGCTCCCGTTGACGCAGATCTCGTCGCTACGACGTTCAAACGTCTGCATCCCATCTCGTATCTCTCGCGCTTCCTCGATTCTTCCATTCGCGAAGATGGCCGAGCTCTCCCCGCCTTCCGCGATGCCACTCTCACCCTCGGCTCGATATCCACCGCTGATGGCTCTTCATTCATCCGTATCGGCAACACATCGTGCATCGCTGCTGTCAAGGCAGAGGTCGCACCACCACAGTTGTCTCGTCCGAGCGAGGGCTATCTAATTCCCAACGTCGAGCTTCCTGCTGTCTGCTCGTCCAAGTTCAAGCCAGGCGCTCCTGGAGAGGAAGCCCAAGTACTGACAAGCAGGCTCTTGGCACTGCTCAATAGCTCCAATGCGCTCAATCGCGAGCATCTCTGTATCGAAGAGTCCAAAGCCGTTTGGTGTCTCTACCTCGACATCAGCTTCATCTGCTTCGACGGAAACGCAATAGATGCAGCTGTCCTCGCCGCGGTCGCTGCTCTCTCTCACACGACACTCCCAAAGGCCACCTACGATCAAGATACTGAACAAGTGCGCTGCTCGTCGAGCCCTTCCGATCGCTCTCCCTTGCAACTCGACGAGATCCCATTCGCTTCCTCGTTCTCCATCTTCGAGAACCAGCATCTGCTCAGCGACCCCACAGCTTTCGAGGCCGCTCTCTCGTCCTCCCACGCCACCATCGCCATCTCGCTCAATCCATCGTCCATTCCCAAATCGTCAAAGGCAAAGCCAACCGTCACCTTCCTATACCAGTCGGGTCGTCTTTCCACAGCCAGCCCAGATCAGTCTCAAAGCGCGACCGATCAGCAGAACCTCCGAATTTGCATCGACCGCGCATATTCGCGAGCCCAGCAGCTCGCTACTCTGCTACGCGATGCTCAGGAACAATCTTCGTAGGAGCCCCGATCCGTCAGCACAGCTCGATGAGCCCATGTATTTGTACTCGACATCATTGCATTCCAATTCCGTGTCATTGGCAGGTCAGGGAGAGATCGCACGGCTTCCTTGATTCCATCGTATCCGTGGCGGTCTGATTGAGACGATGTGTTGGATGTTTGTGGCTGGGGGAAGGATCAATAGCCGGCAAAGGCTCGGGCTCGCTCGCACAGCTGATGCACTTTCATGCCCGCCTTGCTGCCTTTGAGGAAAACCGAGTTGCGGCGTACCGTCGAGATGATTCGGTCGCGTGTCTTTTGATCCACCGTCGTCAGCAGCTGCGTTACGATCTGGATACCGTGCGTGGCGAGGCACACATCGATCAAGGCTGGTCGAGGCGGCGGCGAGCTGTGGCACATGGCCTCCACATACTCCTGCAGAAAGCGCTGGTCGCCCGTCTTGAGTCCGCTCATGATGGCCTTTTGACCTGTGTTGACGACAAGAACAAAGTCAAGTGAAAACGAGAGTGCGGTAAGTCATCCTTCTCGAAGGCGGTGAACGAGGTGGCCATCAATGCTCGCGAGAACTTACCATACTGAGAAAGCGTCAGCTTCGAGGCTGAGCGAACCAGTCCTTGGAGGGCAGCCCTGCGCTCGTCGTCGGCACCGTGCTCGATAATGTGCTGCACCACCCATACGCCCCACTGATTGTTTGCGCACTCGTCCAATTCTTCGAGCACCTCTTGCATGCACTGCGCCTTCTCCGCGGGCTGGGCCGACTCGAAAATGTTTTGACAGATGATGCTGCCCGTTTCCTGGCGGGCAGTCCGTGCCCATCGGCCCTGGAGCTGTCGGTTGATGGAGGCAAAGATCTGCTCTCGGAATCGTGGGCGAGTCCACTCCGTCTCCAGGATGCGCTGCCAGACGTGGATCGAGTGTCGCGAGGTGAGCGTCTGGTCGAGCCGAGACCCGAGCAGCTCCTCGGCAACAGCTTCGCGAACAACTTCTGCACCCTCAAGCGCCTTCTGAACGACGTGACAGCCGAACTGCGACATGGCCAGCTCGACGTAGGCTCCCTTGAGGTGCTTGGCAGTCTCGGGTCGTGTCTCGATCGCTCCCTGAACGAGGAAGTTGCCGTGTCGATCATGGGACAGAGGCACAATCCTGGCGCAGATGGCATCCATGATCTCGGCCTGTCGCTCGGGCGTGCCACTCTTGAGCTGCTGCTGCAGCAACAGGCTGGCGTCCTGGCCCCGCTTCTCCAGGATCATGGTGACGAGAGACGAGGCGGGGGCGTTTTCGAGCCTCGATGACAGAGTCAGAGTAGCCGGGCCAGGTGAGTCGCGAGGCGAGGCCCTCGAGAGAGGTGTGGACCGAGTAAAGGCAGGAGCGGTTGCGTCAAAGGGGCTGTTGTTGCCGGTGATTGCGCTGGAGTCGTTCATCGCGACGCGTCGACTGAGCTCTGCTGCTGAGATTTCGCTTGCCCTGAAAGGTCTAGCACCCATCGTGATCGCTGCGGTCCCAGACTGAACAGGCGTGCCGCGATTCGCTGGGGCCCACATCGAAGCAGAGGCGCCGCTCTCCCGGACCTTGGTGGATTGCGATGGAGCTGCATTGGTGCTGCTAGCGTCGCTGAACACTTGCGTTGGGTCTGCTCCGTCAAACACGCGCTGGAGTCGAGGTGGCGATGGCACGGGAGGATGATGGCTGCATCGAAGGGCGGATCCAATCGAGTCACCGACCGAGCTGGAGTCGATGTTGATGCGGACGACTTCCTGTGCCATGCGCTTGAGAGCCATGTTTTCGAGCTTGAGTCTCTTGAGCTCGTCCACGACATAGTCCGGAAGCGTCGTCTGCTGAGGGTCAAAGCAGGGCGGATGGATGGACATCTGCTCTCTAGCCCTGTAAGGGTAAGCGAAGCCGCCAGGTTGGTGCGAGGCCTGGAAGAGATCGGAATAGTCCGAGCTGAGATCCGAGCCAGGATCAGATGCTGGTACGTGACGATCTTCGCTGCATGTGCCAGAGGATACGGAGGCGAAGCGTTGATGCTGGGGCGTCATAGGTGCCATTGAATAGGCATGGAAGGACGAGTAAGGTGCGGGCGTCGCTGCGTATTGCTTGATCTCCTGCGGCCAGAGGTCCCTTTCGCAGCCGGCTAATCGTTGCGACTCTGCGCTGTCCGCTTTCCACGGTGCGCCCTGCTGAAAACGAGGGGCCAGGTCAGCACCTCTATGTCCCACATCAGCATATCTAGCGAGTTCATTCGGAGCAGGTAGATCGACCGAAGGAGAAGGTCTGTGTGTTTGAATCGGACGGAAAGGTTGAGCAGGCGGCAGATTCGACTGCATGTCGCCCATGCAGAAGTCTAGGTTGAATGCCGATCGGGATGTTGTGAGATTGCGATCCGGCCAGATGTCTGCTGTCTTATCGCCGCGAAAGGGAGTCTGACTGTGATCGCGTCCATTCTTCGGGGCGTCCGTTGATGTGTCTGTGTTTCGTACGGAGCTTTGGATTGAAGACGGAGGGCGATCTTGAGGCTGGAAGAACGACATCGGGCTGCGACTCTTGACGTATGAGCCTAGAGGTGTGGATATGAAGGCACCACAGCTTGAGTTCTTGGAGTACCGGTGCAGGGCAGTGATTTTGTTGGAAAGCGAGCTATTAGTAGAAGGTGTGCAGAGGTGCCAGTTGTCGTCAATTGACGTTCGGGTTAAAGACCCAGCAAGCAGCTGAAGGAAAGGAGAGTAAGAAAGCCTGCAGCCAGAGCAAGAAGGTAGGGAGCGTGGATCCTGACGTGTTCCTAGAGAGAAGGATGTGGATTTGGCGATGATGGCGACGAGAAAAGCAAAGCAAGGTGGAGCTGGCAGGGTAAGAGGTCGCTTCATAGTCCTAAGCTGAGACTAAGCCACGCTTATATCTTCCATGAGCTCGCTCGGTGCCTCTTATCGACAGCAGGACCGGAGCAGTGCCGAGGTGTGAGTAAGGACCGCATACAGTCGCCAACCTGCTAGAACATGCAGTCGCCAACCTGCTAGAACATGCGGAGAGTCGAAGTGACTGCGCTGTCCAAAGCTCTGTCGTCCTGGGAGTGGTAAGCTAACAAGACACAAGCGTCTTGCCTGCGACCTTGTCTCCCGCTTTCACAAGGGTGTTCCCCGACGGCATGCGAGTTCTTAGCAGCCCTGATGCAACTGATTCGTCGATAAGCTTCGGAGCGTTCCTGTGAGGCTGTGGCTTCAGTCAGCAGCAACGACACTCATTGCAACGGAAGCTGAGTCAGATTGCTGAGCACTCGTCCACGGATGAGCCTCTCTGCGGGTGCAGCAACTTGGCGTGGAAGCAAGATGAGTAGATCGTACGTGCTCGGGGAGGAGTGGCCTCGAGGCTCAGTTTATCCCTTCCTGAACTCAGCAGAGCCCAGACTTTGGCGGGACCCTTGACACCCGAGAAACGGGTGCACTTTTTGTGGCAACACGAGATAAGTGGCGACACAACAAGCAGCGCGCTCAAGAGAGGGGCGTGTGGCATAAGTCTTCGTGGGAATGTGACAGCCAGAGTAGTCGGTCTGCCCGAACGAGGAGGAGCAGTGCAACGGGCGAGAGACGTGCATGGAAGCGACGTTTCAGGTTCCCATGCGCGGCAGCGTGACTTGCGTCGCTGCGCGGCGTCTTTCTTTCCTTGTCGGAAAGCCAAGAAAATTGGCCCGCGCCTGTGACTTTAGAGAGGAGAACGCGAAGCAGATGTGATATGGCCGCTCTCGGTTGTCGCGACGGTCTGCCTCTCGAAACATAGACAGCTGCGCTTCCATCTCAGCCACACAGGGTCCAGATTATCCCGGAAGATCGAGAAGGCGGAGGCTTCGTTGTGCTGTACATGTGCATGCTTGCTTGCGAAAGAGAAGCCGGATATTCTGTAAGTACAGAAAGAGACTTTTCAGAGCGGACGAGAAGCGCCTCGCAAGCTTGGAGTTTGGCCTGCTTCCACGTCAACTGTCGCGCTTCCAAACAGCATGGCCGAGTCGACCGTATCCTCTCCGCCTGCTTCCTCGTAGTCGTCCGACTGCAGCACTGCGTCCGCATCCCTGAGAATCTGCGAGATGGTGCGTTCGTGTCCTCGCGTCACACCACCTCCAGCTTTACTGTTGGCTGCGTTCGTGTTGGTGCTCAGATTTTCCTTGTCCTTTTCTTTGTCCCTGCCTAGCCCAAATCCGAGAATGCCCTTCTTCCTCTTGGCCAGCGTATCGGGTGACATTGGATTGTCGGAGAACCCAGACGCGGGCGGCGAGACCGATTGCGGAGCGATGGGCCTCGGGACATCGATGGCCCTGCGTGACGAGGTCGACGACGACGAGGCTTGGCGTCGAGAGGAAGTCTGGTGGCTCGGATCGACCGCAGCTTCGACACCAAGATGAAGCGGACTCTCCGAGTCTTCTTGGTCGGCTTCTCCTCCCACGTGACCGAGCGGCGGTGATAGGGCGTCGGCTGATGTGACTGCTGTCGGCTTGGTTGGGCTTATCGCGTCGAGACCGCTAGAGATACTTGGGCGTTGCGGACTTGGAGTGGGCGTCTTGCGCTCCTCGTAGCGTGAGGCGATCGATGCTGCTTGCGCCAGCTCCAGGCTGAAGTCGTCGTCCTCGGCGATGTGCGTCTCTAGCGATGCTGCTGCTGTGGACGCTGGCTGCGTCGGCTCTGCTGCTGTCGACACTAGCGAGGGAGCCTCCTTGGTTGGTGTAAGCTCTCCTTCGACCTCAACCGGGACGATTGCATCGCTTCCTTGCACCTTGACGTTTTGGGACGCCGTGACGACGGAAGGCACCTCGGATGTCGCAACCGATGCTGCTTCACCGTCCGCTGCTGCTGACGCTGCGGCCTCGACCTTATCCTCCCCCTTGTCGTCTCCCATTCTGACGATTGGTTCGCTCTCGTCACCGTCTGTGTCCAACGAGACCCCGCTTCTGCTTGGCGCCACCGTCCCCGTGGCCGGAGGGTCTTGCGCATCTGTGCTAGATATCGTTGGTTCCGCCTTCGCAAGCGTCGATCCCTTCTCGGAAACATGCGACTCGTCTTGTGACGATAGGCTTAGAGAGGGCACGACCGGCTGCTCTGAGGCGATCGTGCTAATCCCGTTCGAACCTACAGCCTGATCCGCAGCAGCCAACTTCGTCTCAGCTCGCTCGCCTTCTTCCTTGTCGGCCCCGCTATCTATCGCCTGACGAGTCGCAGCTGTCGCCTCATCCTCGTTGACGGCGTTTGAAAGAGTGTCTTCGGAGTCGTCGCCGCTCTTGATGGCAACGCCTCCATCAAGTTCCACTTCTTTCACATCTGGTGCTTCGTTGGCCTCGATTCCATCGGAACCAGAAGCCTTTGGAACGCCTTCAACAATGTTCGCAGCTTGAGATGGCACAGCCAAGATGCTGGCAGGAAGGCTCGACTGAGTCTCGGCTGCCGTCCCGATGCTAGACGCAGGTTGCAGTTGCGCCAGCTTGGAGCCATCGTTGGAGAGACTGGTACGAGCCGAGCCATGTCCCTTCTCTCTCGCCTTGAGCACCAAGTCCTTCGCGACTGCTGTGTCCCTTGCCTTGTCCGCCCTCGACGATGATCGATGCACACGGTCTCCACCTAAGCGCAGACCCTTAGGGATCGCGCCCTGGTCGAGGAACTGGTCCACCTCGTCATCGCCGATGTCCACGTTGCTGAGCCCGAGAGACGCGAAAAGATCGTCGATGTTGTCTTGGCTAAGAACGTGCCTCATACGGCTCTCCTCCATGGCATCGTCGAGCGTCTTGCCCTGCGACACGGCCTCGCGCAGCAATGCGCCGGAGGTCTTTCGATTCGAGGTGAGCGCGTCCGCCTCTGCGGCCAGAGCCTTGGTTGACCTCTGCGTTGCTGAATACCTTGCTATGGGAGATGCGCGTGTACCTGCGGCTGGACTGGATGTACCCGACGAGCCAGAAGGCATCCTCTGATGTGATGTGGTGGGGCCCATCTTGGCGAAGCGCAAGGGCTTGATGGCGGCCTCCTTGGAAGGCACATACTTCTTTTCCGTGGTCGAAGCCGGCGCAGAGGCCAGCTTACCGATATCAGTGAGCATCGCATCGACATCAGCGTCGTTGAGCTCCTCCTCCTTGATGTTGAGCGACGAGATGAATTGGTCCGCATCGGGCTCCTTCCAGCGGCCAGCGCCCTCGGCGGCGTAGGGCAGAGTCGGGTACAGGCTGGGATCCTTGGAGCTCACTGCGAATTGAGCTGGATGAGGAGCTGTTGGTAGGGTCTGTGCTTCCGCTGGTGCGACTCCGAGGAAGAGCTCAAGCTCTCCGAACTCGACTGCCTCTTCAAACTCGTCGAAGGATCCTACCCATTCGTTGTTGACCAAGATACCCGGAAGCTGCGGGTCCTTCGCTTTGCGTCGCCACCTGCTCTTCGCGTCATCGTCCGAGGCGAGATCATGGTAGACATAGGGGACCTTTTTGATGGCCAGGACCGAGGTGTAACGCTCGTGACGGGAGCGAACTTTGACGTTGGACAAGATCGAAGTGCTGAAGAGCTCGACGACGGGCCCTGCCATCTTGACGATGCTGCGGCCGTCGGAGTCGGCGTCAATCTGGCCGGCCCGAGCTTGACACAAGGAAGCAGAGCTGAACGTGATGGTGCTGTACTCTTCCTGAGATGCAGCGGTGTCGTCAATAGCTTGGTGCTGCCATATGGGTACGAAGGCGTTCGAGGTGGCTTAGGGCCGTGCGAAGACACGAGGTGCAGCATGCCTTTTCTCCACACGCAACCGCGAAGGACCCTTTGATCAAAAATCGAGAATTGTTACGTCTAACCGCAGGTCCGCTCTCGGTTCCGTTGACGCGTTTCAGCTGTGTCGGGAGAGAAGGGATGGATCGGGATCCTCGAGGCGGTCCGAAAAAGAACCAGGCAGCTCATGGCTCTCCAATACAAATTTGCGGATTCTTGGAATTCAGAATTTCAGGACCATGAGACCGAAGCCTCGAACGGACGAAATTTTGAAGTGCTTCTGCAGGCGTTGAATACAAAGCCTTGGCCTGAACAGCAGCGGCCAAATGCTTAGAAATTCAGCTGCTCGATGTGGAATCCCACAAACCCGACCCGGCCCAGCCAGCCAGCCAAGGCAGGCAGGAAACTGAGATCATCATCGGTCTGACCAAAGAGAGAGAGAGAAGAAAGCCAAAACGGACGTGCTCTTTCAGAGTGAGCAACCCGCCTGTCTCGCGATTTTCTTCTGACCAACTCTCACACAGTCAATCACGTTGGCTATCTCTTTGTCTTCATCCTCCACCGCATCCTCACCTATCGACATCACCATCATCCTCACCTTCTCGTCACTCCGGCCCATCCGCATTAGCACTTCATCATGATCGGCCAGAACGTCGCACGCGCTTCCCGAAGCGGCCTCCGCGCTGCCACCCTCCTTGGCCGACGAACCATGGTCACCCAGGAAGAGCGATGGACTCTCGAGACCGCCCGCAACGCAGGATCGTATATTGAGGGCCCCAGCAAGGTCGAGCTCAGCCACGTTGTCCCCAATATCGAGGCCAGCTGGAAGACCCTCTCCAAGGAGGAGCAGTACGGCGTCTTCCGTCAGTTGGAAGAGCTCCAGAGGAAGGACTGGAAGGAGCTCAGCGTGGATCAGAAGAAGGCTGGTAAGTATTGCCGAGCATCAAATCGAGGACTTTGTCAAGCTACGAGGCGGAACAAACAGATCGATCGAAGTCGAGTCGAAAGAGAACGCATCGAGAGTCGTCCAGATAAGGCACGCTTGGCCGGTCGAACAAACACATTCGCAAGCTCGGATGGAAATCACACCCTCAATGCTTCTGTTCGACGACCGCGATCGCATCCGCTCTGTTCTACCATGTGGCTGGAACGACCCTCCCATCCCGACCAAAGCTTGTTTATGGAGCTTGTTGCTGATTGACTTCTCCTCGCATACGTTCACGTATTCTTCTCACAGCCTACTTTGTTTCGTTCGGTCCTCACGGTCCCCGTAAGCCCATCACTGCATCTGGTCAGGGTGCCAAGACCTTCGCCGGTGTCCTTGCCGCTCTCGGTGTCACCACTGGTGTCTACTACCTCATGCGCGCCAACGGTGGTGCTCCCGTCAAGACCATGACCAAGGAGTGGCAGGAGGCCTCCAACGAGATCGCTCGCGAACAGAAGCAGAACCCCATCACTGGTATCGCGAGCGACAACTACCAGGGCAAGGGCCACGTTCAGTCCGCATAAGCCTGGTGCACTTCGACACATATGCACCAGCCAAAAATCCACTCAAACATCTTCGCACATATACACATCACTCTATGTCTCCTATCCGCCGTCTTTTGCCAGGAGAAAAGACAATCTGATTCGATTTTGCAAAGCATCCCCCAGCATCGTCCGAAGCACTTCCTCAGCACACTCGACACGCCAGCACAGAGTCAGAGGAGGTTCAAGGTGACATCTTGGGATTTGGCATGGACAGCATCACAGCTTGGCAGCACGCTTGGCGTCGGCGTCCAGCACTTGCACGCCCGTTAGCTTGGCGAGTTCGGCCAAAGCGGGTGCGCAGTCGGTCGAGTTGACGCCTGGTTGACAGCGATGCGCAAAGCAGATGGATACGAAGACGTGGCGCAGGATGTCAGTCAGCATGTGCATCGTCTGACTCGACGCATCTGTGCCGGAGGGAGGGACACTTACGAATGGTGGTGATGCCCAACTTTTGCGCTGCTTTGAGATTCGGCCCGATGTCGTCCAGGAACACTACATCAGACGCTTGCACTTTGAGCAGGTCCAGAGCGTGCTTGTAGAACTCTGGATCGGGTTTCCTGTTTGCATGGCAAGCAGCAGGGAAGTGTGTCAGCGGTCACGATGCCACAGTCGCTCTCAGAGTCTGCTTCTGAACGTACCTCAACCCGACGACGGCGCTCTCGATGTACAGGTCGAACATCTTCCGCAGGTCGTTCTGAGAGTTCCCGAGACCAAGGTGTTCCAGCTCTTCGTCGAGCGAGGGTGCTTTCGCAGCTTTGCCTTGAGCACCACCTGCGACTTGGGTTGGTGGGGCAAAGTTGTTGGTCAGGGCGGCGATCTTGAACTTGCCCGAGGCTGGGATTAGCGCAATTCAGCAAGCACATGGGGTCAGACTTTGTTTGCTCGCAACATTGACCTTGAGGGATGTGCTTGAGCTTGACTCACCTTTCAACCTCGTGATGGCCGTGCGCATTCTGGGGTCGACCTGCGTTGATTGTCGCATCATGCGTCCGAATAGCTGTGTGGGGAAAGTGGAGGAAAGCCGCGAGTCAGTCTACATTGGAGAAGGCTAAGGCTGCAATCCTCTCGTTGTACTCACATCTCGGCCATCGACGTGGAGCTTTGTGGGTAGCTTTGGCACCTCTGTTGTGGTGTGGAGCGATGGTCTGTTAGCGTTTAGCTCGCTTTCTCTACCGTCAGGAGCTCTGGAAGGCTTACCTTGACCCCTGCTCTTGCAGAACTTGGTGTATGCTTCGTTGTTCTTCTCGACGTTGCTGAGTTCCTCCCCGAACTGACGGTAGAAGGTGTAGATGTCAAGCTCGCTGCGTTCGAATTTCTGTAGCCCTCAAGCAAAATACATTCCGGTCAGCACAGTAGATAGAATGAGATGGATGGCCCATCTGCGCCGACTTACCTGGAAGGCACCGCCGTGACCTTGAGCGGTGATGGCGACGTTGAGGTACTGGAATGGAAGGCCATGCTCCTCCTCGTACCTGCAGGGTGTCCAGTGTAGCCTGTCAGTCTCACCGCTCCAATCAGGATCAATCACATCCATCTGTCGGTCTGAGACTCACCTGTTGATCGCAAACAGAGGGCTGGCAACCACCACGCCTCCAATGTCGAAGATGACCGCCTTGAACGTCATTCTGAGTGCCTGCTTAGCCGGTGCTACCGCTCGAGATGTAGCTGCAAGCGGAGACCTGTATGTGTGATGGTGCTTCCGGACTGAATGATGGCGTGACTTGCTCGCCCTGACTGGGATGGTGGTAGCGTGTGGCTGGTTGAGCAGGATCGAAGCCTGATGGTAAGGTTGTCGAGCCGGAAGTCGGGTAGAACAAGACGCCGAGGTCGGGCAGGCGCGTCTTCGTCCAAGACAAATTCGGCCCCAGGCGCACAGCATATCAGGGTCCTTGCTCTCGTCTCGGCAAGAGAGACACAATGTCAACAGCATACTGTAGTCCCGGGTAATGGTGCTTGCTAGTATGATGGGAGCTCCGTCGACCCGCAGCAGGGATGCTAGAGAATGGTTATTACACCCGTCCATGATTCTTCGATCTCCGCAGCTCAGTCTGGGCAACTCGAGTCGATTTCTTCCAGGTAAGCAGACGGACGTCTCATACCGTGCGAAACTTGATCGACGCAAATCGTTCTTGAGCGTCAAGCTTCCAAATCACACCTGATGCTACAGAAAGCTTCTCTGAGTAACCTGGCTAAATTGTCAAAAAAAAAGATCCGATCAATTTTCGTTTCGAGCAGCGCAATTGGTGCAAAACAGTTCCTGTATTTCGACTTTGCAACGTTCCTTCATTTCTGCATCAATTGCGTGACCGACCCTTCTTAATTTCGCGGACAGAAGACAGATTTGACGTCATTTGTAGTTGCAAATCGAACAGCTGCCAATCAAAAATTGGGGCGCAAAAATATAAATGCTCATAACCTCGACAATTTGGCTTTCCTGTTGACACTCTCTGGGATCAAATGCTTCGAGGACCAGCCCGCCGCTCAACGCCTAACTAATCCACGTTGTCACAAAAACTTTGTCGGCGAGACCTGGAAAACGAAAAAAGAAGAGGAGTCGGCAAAAATGTGAATTCTGGCTGCGAGGACAGTCGTATTCTTGCCTCCTGGTGGTGTTTGGCGTGTCTTGAGGCTGGTTCGCTAGAATGTTCTTGTCGATCTCCTTGTTGTCGACGCTTCGTCTTACGCCAACGTAACTAGTCAGCTGCCTGAAGTGATCGATGGTGAATGAAACATGATCGCCGCAGGTGCTGGTCAGCAACAACATGATCCTCCCGCAGATGCTTGGCTTGGCCGAGATACGAGCGCCGTTTCCAGAGACGACAAAGCCTCATGCTCGGGCAAGATGATATGATGGTGGACCTCAGTCCGTTTAGCCAGAATGGCGGGGTTGATGACGCGGAAGGACCGCCGTCCGTATTGATAGGGCTGCCCTCTCCACGTCGCCCCAGCTCGGCTGATCACGGCGAGGACCTTGGAAGGGCCTCAATGGACAAGCGTAGGGGACGCTGCTCCAGCAGGGTCGAACGGTGTCCGTCTGTGTGAGGAGCGTCGCTCGACAATGCAGTCGATTGGGTAGCGACGCAGTCTCGATAGAACATCCGAAGCGGGTTCGAGAGCTCTGCACACCTTCAGGGCGGAGCACCAGCGCCATCTCGAACCACAACGACTGCCGAGCTCTCATCATCACACGGTAAGAGCAATGACGATGAAGAAAAGGTCCATGTTCCGGAACTATATGGTGAAGTCTCTATGAATAACAAAACAATGCAATACGATGTACCCGAGGAAGCCGGAGCCTACACCCAGCCATCGTCGTCCCGGTGCTTGACCGATGGCGATCCATCCTTCTTCTTCCCGCTGCTTTTCTTCTCAGCTGCCTCGCCATGCCCCTCATGACTCCCGTCCTGACTGCCGTCGATCCTCTTCATGAGGTCGCCCCAAGCGGTGGCCTCGAACGACTCGATCACGGGCGATGCGCGCAACTCGAGATCGTGCCGTGACGGCTGCGTCGGTGTCAGCGTCAATGCTGGCCGTGACCTCGTCTGCGCCGACGCTGATGAGCCCGGAATGTCCAATGCAGACAACACCGGCTTCGGCGGTCGACCTGGACTCTCGTGCAGCAGGATCGTCGGGACCGCCTCACCGCCCTTGTGCATCTCGTCCTGCAGAGCCAAGAAACGTCGTCTCCAGTAGCTCATCTGCAGCAACCCGCGCACCCGATCAAGCCGCACCTGATGATCAATCTTCTCGACGACGTCCTTCCTCTCAATGAGCTCTTCGACGTTGAGCGCCTCGGTCTCGTCGACCAGCTTGGTGCGTGCGAGGAGCAAGAACATGTCGGTGAATGAGATGCCCTTGCGCGGGCGTATCAGCATGATAGCTTCGTGGTAGAGACGGTTGAAGCGTTCGCGGCGCATGCGAAGGTCCTTGGCGTCGACCATCGACAGCGCATGCGCCAGACGCTCAGCATCTGCCTGCGGCACGTGTCCCTGCACCGATGGCGATTGCGGCCACTCGAAGGCTCCTTTGCCGTCCCGGTCGTGACCCTCGCGCATCGGTGACCGCAGCTCAGATGCTGCGTTCTTGAGGAATTTGAGCGCGCCTTTGCCCTTTGCATCTGGTCTCGAATCCTGCGAAGCGCCGTCCGGATCGAGAGCTGCCCTGAGGGATCGCAGACTGCATTCTGGCGGGTACAGTCCAACCTCGAGGGCGCCCTTGACCGACGAGAGGAAAGGCACGATCTGATCTCTCTGGATGTACCCCTTGCGTTGACGGTCGAAAGTGGCCCAGCTGCTCTTGAAGTGGCGGATGTCCGAAGGCGTGAGGATCGCCTTGCTGCCCAAGTCAAAGATGTACGAGAAGTTCTCGACGACAGTACCCGTGAACATGTTGAGGAAGATGTACATCGAGATGACGTTCCAGCCGATGAACAGCGCATAGGCCCACGGCTCACTGCCACAGTCGGTCATGAGGTAGCTTGCGGCTGGCGTGCACCGCGGCGGGGAAACGACATAGTCGTGCATGAAAGAGTTCCAGCCTTCTCCCGTGGACATCATGCTGAGGAAGACTAACGAGCTGATGAATGTCGAAAAGTTCCTCGAGTACGTCTCGTTGGGGCCCCACTTGGTCAGGCCAAAGACCTCGAGCAGCATGATGGCCCAGACAAGGAACATGGTGAGCCACAGGAGGAAAAGGCTGAGAATTGCTGGCAACGATGCGAACGCCGTCTTGAAGAGCTGATTGAGAGCGTGATTCTTCTGCACCAGCTTGAGCGCCACCAAGGTCAGGAAGAGCTTCTGAAACTGCACGACGACGCCGCTTTCGCTGGTGTGCGCGAGGAGCGGCAGCGTCGTAGCGAGGGTACCGGCGACGACAAAGAGATCATACAAGTTCCAGGGGTTCTCTCGATAGCTTCTCCAGCCCAGACCCAAGAGACGAGCCACAATGTCGAACGCGTAGATGGTGATGTAGCCGAGATAGAGCGCGTCACGGAGCTGATTGGCCCAGGCTGGATCCGAATACTGCTGCGTCATGAGTGTGACGAGCGTCGCCAGATACACCATGGTCATGGTCCGACTCCACCAGCCGTTCTTGTTGAGCATACGGTCGTAGCACCAAGCTCTCACGGCCTGAGTCGGGCGACGTTTCGGCCTCTTGGACGGACGTTGTCGCATGACCAACCTACGCAGATCGACCCACTGCCTCTGTCCTGCGGTCTGGAAAGCAGCGCCCGAGAAGGTCTGGAAGTTCTCGATAATGACGGACACGAAGAGCGTCAAGACGGTGGTGCTGCCGACGAGATTGTAGATGAGGAAGAAGAGCGCGTTGACCTGTCGATTGTCATTTTGCAGCTGCTGGTCTCTCCCCGCAACGCTCATGGCGGCCGTCATGACGTCGATCCAGCCCTCAAGCGAGATAATCTCGAAAAGGATGAGCATGGCTCCCTTGAAGTCGTCGAAGGAGTAGACGCTGCCTTCGGTCGGGTTGCCCCAGACGCGCGGAGCCAAGAAGTTGAAGTTGCCGGGCGAGCTGGAGTACTCTCCAGAACAGTCGAACTTGGTCTGGATGCTGTTGGATCCGTCATTGCACGAGTAGAGCAGGCCAGCAAACAGGTTCTGACCCCAAATGGCATACGGGATGATGTAGAGGATCGACAGGATCGATGCGTCGAGAATCCGACCAGCGCCAGCAATCATGACTGCATGGAAAGTGTCACGCATGAGCGCGGACAAGTTGATAAGTCTGAGTGCGCGGAACGCCTTCAAGGCTCGCGTGAATCTCGAGACACCTCCGATGACCGCAAGCTCGGTGATGACGTTGATCAGCAGCGTGATCAACACGAACAGATCGAGTGAGTTCCAGACGCTGAGCACATACGCGTTGGACGTAAAAGCAAGACCGTCGGCGATCGTCTTGACGAGGAACTCTGAAAAGAATAGCGACGAGAGACTGATCTCGAGGATCGAAAACCACGAAGCGCGGATGAGCCCGTACCTGGCATAGTAGTCGCGTCGATAGACGGGTGTCGCGATGGCAGCAGAGACCACGGAGCCAACGATGCCCATAAAGACAGCGATCTGGAAGAGCTTGTGGCGGAAGGGTGAGACTTGGCGCCCAAAAAGTCGCTCTCCATGCGAAGGCGGCACCAGCGTCTGACAGAAGCGTCGAAACCTGTTGTGGTTGGAGAAGAGGAAGTACGACTTGTCGTAGGATGGGTGCGTAGCAATGAACTGAGCCTGCTGGATGCGCGCATCGCTGTAGGAGTGCGGCTGAAAGACTTTGCTTGAAGTATTGCCCTCTGAAGCGAGGCCGAGATCGGAGCGCATTCTCTGCAGCCTACGCTCGCGAGCAAATTGACGGGCTGCTTGATCAGATGGATCGGCGTCGTAGGCAGGAGTGAGGCCAGAGGGGTTGAGAAGCTCGCCTGCGTCCATGCTGCTGCGCAAGCGACGAGCGTGCAGGTTGTCGAGCGGCACTTCCTCGTCTGGCTGATCGAGACGCAGGAGCTTTCGGACGGTGTTCATCGTGCTGTGCGCCGTCGCGGTCGAACTTTCGACCACGTGATGGATCGACATCGGACGTGCCTTACTCTCCTTCTCTGAGCGCTTGTCCATCCTGGATCCTCCGACAATCTTGCTTGTCTGTCCTCCGGCGCTGCTACCGTGATCGCTTCGCCCATGCTCGGAAGCGGCGGCATTGCGTCTCTTGAGCCATCGATACGGGCTCAACTTGCTCACCAGGCGTCCAGTGAGAGACGGGGGCGGCGGCTCGTTGCGACGGAGATACTGCTCCAGCTGCTGCTGGCGCTTTTCGTGCTCAGCGACGCCAAAGTTCTCGTTGATGACGGCAATGAACATCTGAAGCACGATGAAGTTGGCGAAGAGGAACCAGCCCGAGAGAAAGATGGCGGCGATTGCAGCCTGCTTGAACTCGACCTCGTTTGAGGCGGCGCTGAAGAGTACATTGGTCCAGTTCTCGGAGGTGAAGATCTGGTACATGGCGAGGAAGGAATTGAACGAATGCTTGAACGTCATTTGCGTCCATTCCCCGTCGCTCTCCTGCGGGATGTCGCCGCGAAACAACTGTGTCGCAATCAGAGAAGCGAGACCGACCATGAGGAGCAGGAAGAGCACCATGTTGAGCATCTTGTTGAGCGAGCCGAAGGCGCGGAACAGCAGCACGCGCATCCGCGGAATGGCGGCGATGACTCGATAGAACCTGGCGAGCTGGAAGAATGTAAGCCAGGGATAGACCTGAGAGTTCTTGATGACGGGGATCTGGATGAGGCTCGTAATCACGGCCAAGAAGAGATCGGCGCGATTCTGCTTTGACCTCAAGAATCCACGCCAATCGCCATCGAGCACGAATGCAAGGAAGCGCATGACAATCTCAAAATCGAAGGCGAGGGTGAAGTAGAGCTCGATCCTCGATCGCTTCTCCAGCTCTGCTGGTCCAAGATAAATCGCCCGGGACGCCTGAATCGATATGTCGGCGATGATCGCAAGGATCCACAGGTACTTCGTGTAGCCCCAGACTCGCTTGAAGCCGACGGCGAGACTCTTGAATCTTCCCCTTTTCTGCGTTTGCTTTTCGTCCTCGGTCGACTCGTCTTGCAACTTTTGGTCGGCGAAGGCACTGCGCTGGGTCCGTGCTGTGATGGTGGCAAAGCTGTTGGTGATGACGGCGACGAACAAGTTGGCGAGCCAGAAGTTGAGGAGGATGATGCCGAAGATGAAGTAGAGGACCGACGCATAGTAGTCGGCATCGATCATGTCATACATCGTCTGGGACCAATTGTTGGACGAGATGAGGATGACGACTTCGAGAAGCGAGGTGGCGATGTTGTCGAAGGACTGAGTGTTGGTTTGAGGATTCGTAGTCTGCTCTTGGCACACTTGACCGCGCGGACAGATGAAGCCTTTTGGTGACAAGCGGGAAGGGCTACCATCGACGAGGACGTGGCCGAGCTTTTGCCCGTCAGTGTTGAAGTAGCCTCCGCACAGCTGGGAGAGCGTGTTGTTGTTACCTGGCTGATTGTTCAGATCTCCGACCCAGACGCAATTCCTTCGGTAGGAACCCTCGAAGCTCTGAATGCCAATGATGCCAAAGAGAAGCATTGCGAAGCCTGTGAAGAAGCTGACGGCAAGTAGAATGAAGGCAGACATCTTGAGTGAGTGCAAGATGGTGGTGGTACCGCTTGTTGCTGTCAGCAATCGAGCACAGCGGAGGACAGATAGCGCCCGAAAGATGTAAATGTGGTGGTTGTCGGTCGACTCTTGACCACCCATCGAGAGGCCAAATGCGATCCAGAAGGCGATGACGGCAACAGAATCGACACGATTCCAGGAATGCCGCAAGTAAGCGTGATGCACTGCCTGCACGCGCTGCCTCTCGAAGGCCTCAGCGAACGGCGTCTTTGCGTTCTGCCAGAAGGATGGGACGGAGGTTTCGGACAGGAATGCGCTCGTCTCGCTCTGGTTCAACTGTCGACGCACGTGTCGAATTTGTCCGTCTGGTATCGAGGTGTCGTATGCGTCCGCCTTTGTGTACGATGCGTCGTTGGGGTGCGAGGGTCCTGACGATGGTCGTCGCGATAAAAGAGCCGATTCGGTGAAGCCTTCCTCGCCAGCGAGCACCCTCTGTGCCTTTTGTTTGAGGCTATCGCCTAATGTGCCGAAAGCCTCGAGCGTATTGGATCTCGACATTTGCCGTCTGTGCTCTGTCAGAATGGGGACAGCCTCTTTGAGATCCTGCTGGTCTGGATGGTCATCTGCGGCGACAGGGATTGGCGCAGCATAGAGCGGCGGCGGGTTGATGATGAGGCCCGACACAATGATACGGGCCACCATTTCAATGGTATAGCAGGCAAAGATGGCGAGTAGGATGTAGTCGGTCACGTCGCCAAAGTAGCGGGCGGGTGGTGGATGAGAATAAACGCTCCTGGCTGACTGTACTACCAAAGTCACCGTGTTGGCAAGGATGAGGAGCAAGACGAGCGGCTCTATCCACCATTTCGCGAGGACCCCGGCTAGAGACTTGCGGAGGCGGCTTTCGGGACTCCAGATGCCTAAGCTCTTGCCTCGTAGTAGCTGCAATTGGTGTGTGGCTGGAGTGATCTCGTCGGCGGTGCTGGGTTGATGGTACAGATTTGCTGTTCCAGATGAGTCGCTGTCGTGAGCATCCTGATCCGTGAGCGGGATGTGACCTTGCTGCCGATGGTGGACGACGCGACGACTCATCCTGCGGAACGACTTGCTGAATCGATTGAGCCCGGACCTAGCCTTGTCCAGATTCGAGGCGGCATAGGCATCTGCACTTGATGTGAAACCCGAGCCTTCGGCTCCTTCGATCTCGCCTGGCGAAGCGGTACGATGGACGTAGTGCTCCTCCGCATCTTGGTACCGCACCGAACGTCGTTGCTTGCCGTCGTGAGGTGAAGTGAGGTAAGCTCTGTCGTGATCTTGAGCGGTGAAGGTTGCGTCGGATTCGCGACTGGGATCTTGATCCATTAATTGACTGGAGAACGGCAATGGGATGGTGTGATGTGGGCTGGCTAGCGGGAGAGACGAGCTTCGCTGTGGAAATCTGTCTGCAGAGGAGGATGGAAATTGGGTCGAGGTCGGTTCAGGTGAAAGCTGAAGTGGCCCGCTGAGGATGCCTGCATCGGCGAGCGATACATCACGCTGATGCGAGCGAGAGTGGGCAGTCTGACTGTTCGAGTGATGATCGTGACCGCTGTCCCAGCTCAGGCGTCTCAACAGGCGTTGGTCGTTCGAGTTGGTGAGATGGGGTGAATTGAGGGGGCTCTGACCGAACGCAGATGTCCACGCTGGAGGAGCCGGGGCAGAGCTAGGACCAGCGAGCTCTGACATGTCTTCGTTGCCATAGTAGTAGCTGTTGATGTAGATGTCCGAGTTGTGAGAGGGTATACTGCTTGCGCTGATCGAATCCCGAGGGTGGGGGGAGGTAGGTGACCGCATCGGATCGACTGGTGGAGGATGCAGGGTGTGTTGCTGCGATTGTGAATGCTGAGGCGAATCAGGATCGAGATCGTGAGAGGCGCTCATGATGACGGCGAAAGCAGCAGCAGCAGCAGAGTCGACAAGCTGAGCTGCTGAGCCATGATCCCTTGAAAGAGCGAGATGGTGGTGGTGAGGGTTGTGCTCGTCCTCAAACGAACGCGGTGCGACTCAGCTTCAGTCGAAAGCGGCTGTCCCGATGGTGGCTGATTGTGAAATGTCGGACTTGGCGTTGTCCGTTGGCCAGTATCACAATGCCACGTCGAGATGGTTGCCAAAGAGCAGGATGAAGCCTACCTTTCAACGTTTCGTGATTGAGTGATTCCAAAAAATGGCAATCACGTCGGCCAAGAAAAACCTTAACCGAAACGTCAGTTTGCTGGTCAGAAGCAGCGGCGGAATATGCATGTCATCTCGCTTCGCCGTTGCCCGCCGCTCTGGTCCCACCACCACAATCACATTCGGCGGGTGTTCCGTCTGCTGTTTGGTCAGCATCATGTGACTGTTAGCAGATACACGATCACATCGAGTACAGCCAAGATGAACTGGTCACGGCTGTGCAGTCAGGCAAGAAGACTGAGCTTTGGTGAGAAGGACCCAAAGAAAAGGCCGAGCGCAACCCTGCATCGAATTCAGCAAGGGCAGTGCCCTGTGTCTCACTTTGTCGTCGCCTGCATGGTGTGGAGTGCTCGGTATAATATCACAAATGTAAGAAATGGCTTTCTAACAAAAGCTCCAATTAAGTGATTGTGACTAAGCGCCTGCCTGATCGTTTGGCTGCCTAGCGCTCAGTGCCCAACTGACGCGTTCTTCTCCACTCCCTAGGCAGCGCAGAAGCTTGGGCCACGAAGCCGTTTCTCGCAAGCTCAACCAACACCGCTGCTTGCACCATCATCTCGTTCGCTCTCGACCTTCGGCATCTAGTCCTATATACCCTCTCGACCAGTCAAGCACAATGTCGTACGATCGAGCGCTCACCGTCTTCTCCCCTGACGGACATCTCTTCCAAGTCGAATACGCCCTCGAAGCGGTGCGCAAGGGAACCTGCGCCGTCGGCGTGCGTGGCAAGGATGTCGTCGTCCTCGGTGTAGAGAAGAAGTCGGTCCTCCAACTCCAAGACGCACGAACCATTCGCAAGACTGCTATGCTCGACGACCACATCTGCCTCGCCTTCGCTGGTCTCACCGCTGACGCACGCATTCTCATCGACAAGGCACGCACCGAATGCCAATCGCACCGTCTCACCGTCGAAGACCCCGTCACCGTCGACTACATCACCCGCCACGTCGCGGGGATCCAGCAGAAGTACACGCAGTCCGGAGGTGTCCGTCCCTTCGGCATCTCGACGCTCATCATCGGCTTCGACGCCAACGACGCCAAGCCCAAGCTCTACCAAACCGAACCAAGCGGAATGTACTCGGCGTGGAAGGCAAATGCCATCGGTCGAAGCTCCAAGACCGTGCGAGAATTCTTGGAAAAGAACCACAAGGACGATCTGTCCAAGGATGAGACCATCAAGCTCGCCATCAAGAGCTTGCTCGAGGTCGTACAGACCGGCGCAAAGAATATCGAGATCGCGCTCATGGAGGGGCACGGCAAAGTGAGGAACGTCGAACTCGCAGAGATCGAGAAGTTTGTCGAGGAGATCAATGCAGAGAAGGAGGCCGAAGCTGAGAGGAGGAGAAACCGTCTCGCGGCGACTGCAGGTGCACAGGCATCCATGTCGTAGACGACCACGCCCAGTCATCAGGAGAGATTCTACTGAAGATGTTGTTGCAATCCAGCATTGATCTTACGTTCCGATTCTGTAGTGTGAACGGCGAAGCACATGCCGCGAGCGGAGATCTTCCGGCTTGCAAACCGTGACAGCTGCGACTTGCTCGCATGGGTCTCACACAGTTGTCGGCACGAAAGAAGCGGGTGCCGCCCTTGTTGCAACGCATCCAACACACCGGTATCCACAGAGCATCCTGGTGCATGGACATTGACGGTCTCTGTGAAACATACGCAACATCGGAGCTCTACAATTTGATACCCGTCGAATCGCCAATCCACCTCTTGAGCTTGCCCACGCCGTTCCCCTCCGCTCCTTGCCTTGCCCCGTTGCCGACCATTCTATCGCTAAACACCCCACCTCTCCCATACACGTCCCCATCCCTTTCTGCCTCCTCCTCGTCCTCCAGACTGGTCCGAACATCCGGTCTCCAGCTGGGGAAGCTTTCCTCGGCCTCCAACCCGGCCACCGTCGTGTTGCCCACGATGTTCTGCGTATCCAACGTGCGGTGGGGTGGTAGCTCGTCGTCGTCCTCTGCAAACCCGAGGCTGGGGGGTCCGAGAACGAGGTTCCGTCTGAAACTATCTGGTAATCTGGGTGCGTCCTCTTCTCCCTCGCCTTCCGGCAGGAAAACCTCTCCGCGTTGATCGGACGAATCGCCATTCCACTTCTTGACGAACACAGGGATCAACACCGCAATCGCCACCCCTCCTAGCAGCAGCACATTGCGCAGAGAGAAGAGGTTGAAATCGTCCGGACTCGTCATCTGGTCGAGCTTCTCCCCGATCGTAACGTGGATCACGCTCACCGCGAAGATGCCGCAGAAGGTCGAGAGCCAGAACACTGGAATCCCGATGCCGAGGTGCGGCGAGAGGATGTTGACGATGTTATGCGGTGGCAGGGGCATCATGCGGAGGACGATGAGGTAGGACAACATGTTGTCCTCGTGCTGGGCCAGTTTGTCCTTCCATTCGTCGACGCGGCGTTGCCAGCTCGGCAGGGCGACGAGGACCACGCCGAGCGTTTTGCTGATCAGGTAGCAGATCGTGGCGCCCGTTGCGACGGATGCGCAAACTAGTGGTAGCGCAAGAGGAACACCGAACAGAGCGCCAGCGAGGATCGACATGTACATGCTACCAGGGATTGAGAAGGCCTGGAGGAACATGTATACGATCACCCAGCACAGCAGCACCCGCCCAAAGTGCTCGGATTTGTAATGCTGCAGCACCGTGTTGAGGTTCTTGAGGTCGTCAAAGTTGCGCGGCAGTTTGAAGTTCGCCTTGTCCTCCGGGGCGATGACGGGTAATGCTAGCCACAACGTCCCCCCCAAGCCGACCAGGCACACGACGAACAGCGCAAGCAGCTGCCCGAGTGCCCGAAGCAGCAGCTGCTTGCGTTGTGCTGGTGTGAGCGCCGACATGCCGTCAGCTGAGGTTGCAGTGGCAGAGGAGAGCGGACGGGGGATGGCAGACCACGGATCCTCCTCGTCTTCTGTGGCGCCAAACGCTCGCAGCGTGTGCCGCGATCGGATCGAGATGGTGTCGCTGTCGCGAGGAGGAACGTCGAGGTCGTCCGAGTGTAGCGCCGAGATGGCTTGCCGCTGCACGGCGGGGTTTGTGATGCGGCTCATGGTGTTGTGCGCCGCTCAGCTGCCAGAGGGCTGGATGCTGGTGTGGTGTGAGTGCGAAGGGTCGGCGGCCGGCGCCGAGCGAAATGAGATTGGACTAGCACCTGTCGATGATCGTTTATGCGAGCCAAATGCCGCGGTGTAGAAGCAGTTGATGATGATGACGACAGTAACAGCCGTGATGGATGTCAGCATGGAACCCTTTCAAGCTCGGCAACGCTCGACTGCATACGGCGGAGTGTGAGTGTGCTTCCCATGCTGGCAGGGGCGCATTTTTACAGCTTGTTAGATCCAAAATGACCAGCCTCACTTTGGTCGCGCAAGGGCCTTCCTCATCGTTGTTCATCGCAAGGCACTCAAGGCGACACGAGAAGACCCAGAGAACCGTGTTGAGGAAGGCATGGGATGATGGAAATATACATGATCATAGAATCAGGGTCACAGCATGCTAGAGAAGCATGGCCGTGTTTTGGGGTGGACAAATAATCATAGAAATAGACGACCGGCAGCGCCAACTTAAGCACGACGTCCAGGAGGGCGGTAGACGCTCTTCTTGACCTCGGTGAAGCCGTCGTTGTCCGAAGCGCGGGGCTGGGCGGGTGCCTGAGCCTGAGCAGCAGACGGGGCGGGAGAGCCACCGCCGGCAGCCTCCTTGGCCGCCTGGCGCTCTCTCCATCCACCACCAGGGGCGCCTCCGCCAGCAGCACCGCGAAGCGCGCCAGGTCGGTAAGCGCCCGAAGCGGGAGGAGCGGCAGCCTGAGGAGCAGCTTGAGGAGCGGGGGCAGGGGCAGCAGCAGGAGCAGGGGCATCGCCACCAGCAGCCTTCCGAGCAGCCTCACGCTCACGCCATCCACCACCACCGCCAGCACGAGCAGCGCCAAAGATGGATGGGCGCTGGGACTCGGCCTGAGCCGCAGGGGCAGCAGGAGCAGCAGCAGCGCGGGCGGCG
The DNA here is from genome assembly GCF_000497045.1 of Kalmanozyma brasiliensis GHG001. Classification (NCBI taxonomy): domain Eukaryota; kingdom Fungi; phylum Basidiomycota; class Ustilaginomycetes; order Ustilaginales; genus Kalmanozyma; species Kalmanozyma brasiliensis. The sequence continues at coordinate 42,632 of NW_015961956.1, read as the reverse complement.
CCAGCAGAGCGCCATCCGCCACCGTTGACGGCGGGGGCGGGCGACTCTTGTCGGGCGGCACCTGGCGCACCGCCGGAAACACGTGCAGCACGGTTCGCCTCGGCCTCCTCTTCGCGCTGTCGTTGCTTGTCAGCCTGCGCTTGCAATTTGGCCATGCGCTCCTCGATCTCGGCGCGCTTCTTGGCCTCGAGTTCGGCACGCTCGGCGTCCTGGACACGACGCTGCTCAGCAAGACGCTCCTCCTCTTCAGCACGGACGCGTTCTTGCTCCTCCTCCTCGGCAGCACGACGTTCAGCTTCCTCAGCCTCCTGTCGCTCGCGTCTCCTCTCCTCGCGGACCTGCTGGCGACGCTTCTCCTTCTCGAGCTCAATCTGCTCGGTCGCCTTCCTCCTTCGGTCCTCGAACTCGCCACGACGCTTCTCCTCAATGATCGAGCGAAGCTGCTGGTAGTCCGGCAGAATCTTGGTGAGACGCTTCTTGATCTCGAGATCGGCAACGTGCTTCTCCTTGGAGGTCTGCAGCAAAGTGATGCGAGCCGCCTTGTGGTACTTGAGATCCTCCTCCTTCTGTCGCTCGTAGTCAGCAGACAGCAATGGAGCCTCCTCGCGACGGTAGGCACGCTCGAGGTGGTCCATCCTGCGGTGGATGAGACGCAAACGCTCGGCGAGCTCCTTCTTCTCCTTTTCGATCTGTTCGACCTGCATCTGGACGAGCTTGTTGGTGTCCATGTTGGCGAGCTCCTCCTCGCTGAGCTTGAGACCACCGCGCTCCTGCAACGACTTGGCCATTTTCTTGGCCTCCTCGATGCGCACAGCCTCGAGCTCCTTGTTGATGCGGTCCTGCTCGCGCTTCTTGGTCTCCTCGGCGATGCGCTTCTGTTCGGCCTCGGCAGCAGCACGGGCACGCTCGGTGCGAGCAGCAGCCTCCTCGCGCTCCTTGCGGGTGGCCATCTCCTCGAGCAACTCCTTGCGGCGAGCGAGGATCGCCTTGCGGGCGATGGCAGCCTTGTGCTCGTCCTCGGCGGCGGCGACGGCACGAGCAAAGACCTCGCGCTTGGCAGCCTCGGCATTGGCGAGGATGCTGGGGTCGATGGTCTTGATGGTGGTGTCGAGGCACGTCGCAAGTCGGCTGAGCTGAGTGCGGACCAGCTCGGAGGGAGTGGCCTGCAATCGGACGTTGTCGGCTTCCGAAGAAGTGGAAGCGGCAGGGTGAGCATCGGTGGAGAAGACATCGTCCTGGAAAGTGATGGCTTGGGCCACGTGGTCAATGCGGATGTTGAGGTGACCCTTCTTGCAAGCGTTCAAGCAGAATTTCTCAATCTCGGCAGGCGTGTAGCTGTGAGGAGCCTTGAAGGCAGACACGAGCTGCATGATCTTGGAAAGCTTGACAGCATCATAGACCTGGCTGAGCTGCTGGAAAAGACGGGTCAAGACGACCGAGTGAAGGGGCTTGACGTACTTGGCCATCTCGGGATCCTGCGAGATGGAGGCGAGGATGGGCTCGATCTTTGCGCAAATGGAAAGAGGGTGGAACTCGACCTCGAGAATGTTGTAGAGCTCACGCAGCTCGGGACGAGCCTTCTTGAGGATGTCACGGTTGAGAGCCTCCTTGAGCAGACCAGCACGGGTGGGAGTTCGGCTGAGACCGAGGAGCGAGGTGAGACGACCGGTGCGGCTTCGACCCTCCTGGTCACCCTGAAGGAAGTCAGACTTGGTCTTGTTGAGGTTGCCAGTGCCGGGAGCGTTGGAAGAGATGACAGGGACGGCGAGGGCGCTGATGAGCACGTAGGAAGCCATGCGAGTTTGCTCTTCGTCCGACTTGGCGATGGAGCGGGCGAGGGCGTAGTATCGGTTCCAAGCGGCAGCGTGGAAGAGGTTGTTGTCCGAGACCATGAAGATACGGGCGAGCTTCTCGTAGTAGTTGGCCATCATGGCGGGGCGAGGCGCCTTCTTGGCCATGGTGAGGAGGTTGTGGATGTCCTCGACGGAGCGGAAGGCCTCCTGCCAGAGCTCGAGCTCGACGGCAGCGTTGAGCTGAGCAAAGCGGGTGTCGAGGTGACGCTGGAGAGTGTCCTGGTCGGTGAGGTTGATGGCGTGGGCGTGGTGCGAGTAGCGAGCGACATTCTGGAGATGCTGACGGAGCACTTCACAGAGACGACGGAACTCGGTCTTGCGCTCGTACTGAAGGCAGAACTTGAGGGCCTGGTTGGCAATCTGCTGGTAGGGCACCTCGAGACGAGCATTGTTGCGAAGAATGTCGAGAGCAGTGCGGTAGGCCTCCCAGAGGAACTTGAGCCAAGGAGTGACGAGGACACGGTCGGTACGGTCCTTGCTCTGGTCGGCACTGACGGAACCGAGGAGCATGCTCTCGGGAGTCTCGGACTCCTCGAGATCGTCGACATCGACCTCGCCAGCAGCAGCGTCTGCCTTGGACTGAGCCTCGACGACCTTGGCATCGGCAAGCTTGATGAAGTGCTTGATGACGAGCTCGATGGACTGAGCGTTGGTGTTCTGGGATACGTTCTTGTACTGCATGAGACCCTCCTTGGCCATGCGACCCTTCTTCAAGTCGACACAGAGATCGACGAATCGGATCATGATGGGTTCAAGCGCCTGAAGAGGAGTCTGCTTGAATCGACGAGAGGTGAAGATCTCGTTGAGGGCAGCCAAAGCGGCCTGGTGTTGGCCGACATTGATGAGCTCCTCGGACCGCTTGAGGACGGTCTCGGGTTTAGCGAAGGGAGGCATGTTGAGCAGGAGATGCGAGGTTGGTTTTGTTGGTGGAGGAAGCCGTCTGCTAGAACGATGAAAGGTGGTGGGTACGCCCTGGAGTTCACTAGCCGGTTCTTCTGATGAGAAGAACTTCGAACACTAGGAAGCCGATGGGGCGTTACAAGGGGGAAAACTTGGGTATCGACTTGGGTGATAAGTCGAACACGAATTCCTCCTTTGTGTCAGGGAATGCAAAGAGCAGCAGAGAAGGCGGAGTGAGATGAGAGATGGTGGTGGTATCAGAGATCCAACGACGACGAGCAAGCGCCATTGCCAATCAGTCAGTCAGTCGCACACGCTCAGCCTCTGGCAAAGACAAGGCAGCGCGTCAGTGTCTGGAGTCTTGATTTCCTTGCTGCCCGCGAGCAGTCAACCAAAGAGGGTGCGCGCGTGGTGTGTGACAGATTTTTTCCATTTCCCTTTCTTCTCGCTCTGATCTTCCAAAAGACTCACAAATTCCAGCTGGGAAATTTCGTGGTTGGAGAGTAGCTTTCCAGGCTGGCAAAGCCATCGAATCATCAGCTCGCAAACCGACGCTGTGCTACTCACTCTGCTATCATATAGCTTCGGCATGCTTCCTTTGCCGCCTGAATCAGCTCTTTCGGATCCCAGGCCGATGTCACGGTGAACTCAAGGAAGCATTCCGACGCTGCTTCTGGTCTGACTGAGCCCTTCTCCGCAGTCCCAAAGCGCGTCGGCTGAACCGTCTCTGCCGTGCGACATTCGCGCAAAGAACCCCTTCATGAATAGTCATCATTACTCAGCAGCTCAGGGTCTCCGCTCAGCTCCATCCTCAGGCTCTTCGGAATGGTTGCCGACGTTGAACCCTCGCGCCTCTTTGTCACTCTCACCGTCGCTCACACGTCTTCTGCGGCGCTCATCATTGCCGGCAAAGATGGCAGCCAACGCAGTAGCAGGCCCGTCCAACGGCGCTGCACCGCTCACAAAGAACGCCAAGCGCAGGGCCAAGAAAAAGCAGCAGAACCAACAACCGCAAGAGCCAATCTCGTCGTCCTCCATATCCCAACCTTCCACCTCTGCAGCTGCAATCAAGCAGGAAGATACTGCGGTCTACGACGACGATGATGCTTCGGCGAGCAAGCCCTCATCCATCATCGAAGAAGCTGCCGACATCCGCATAGACCCCGATTCCGAGGTCTACAAAGCCTTCTCGAGCGTCCTGTCACGCTACCAGCCCGATGCGCTCTCGCAGCAGCAGCAACCATCGAAAGGCGAAGTCATCTACTCGGACGACGACCTCGAGTCCGAGCACGACTCTGACCACTCCGACGCCGAGCTTCACTCCACAGCACAGCTCTCCAAACGCAAGCAGAAGAAGCTGCAGCGTCTCACCGTAGCCGAACTCAAGCAGCTCGTCGCCAAGCCCGAAGTGGTCGAATGGACCGACGTCACCTCGAACGATCCACGCCTACTCGTCCATCTCAAATGCGTCCGCAACTCAGTCCCCATCCCTCCACACTGGGCGCAGAAGCGGGACTACCTCCAAAACAAGCGCGGCATCGAAAAGCCCCAGTACCAGCTGCCCTCCTACATCGCCGACACCGGCATCGCGACCATGAAAGACGCTCTCAAAGAAAAGGAAGCCGAATCCACACTCAAGCAGCGCACGCGCGATCGAGTCCAACCCAAGATGGGCAAGATGGACATCGACTACCAGAAGCTCTACGATGCATTCTTCAAGTTCCAGTCGAAACCCCATCTCACTCGGTACGGCGACACATACTACGAGGGGAAAGAGAACGAAACGAAGTACAAAGAGAAACGGCCCGGTCAGTTGAGTCAGGATCTCATCGAGGCGTTATCGATCCCGCCGCTGGCACCGCCACCATGGTTGATCGCCATGCAGCGGTACGGTCCCCCACCAAGCTATCCGCATCTGCAGATCCCCGGGTTGAATGCGCCCATCCCGCAGGGGGCGAGTTGGGGCTTCCACCCCGGCGGATGGGGGAGACCCCCCGTCGACGAGCTCGGCAATCCTCTCTACGGGAACGTGCTTGCCAATCTCGAAGATCAAACCGACCCCGACCTGCTAGATCCGGTAGAGAAGGAGCACTGGGGTCAGCTCGAGCCAGAAGAATCCGACCCCGAGGAGGAAGAGGAAGAAGAGGAAGAAGAACCGGCCGAAGAACCCGCAGAGCCGATGGATAGCACTGGGATCCAATCCGTCTCCTCGGTCGGTGCAGGGCTGGAAACACCCTCGTTCACCGAGCTCCGCAAGGACGCGCGTATTGATTCGGGCGGACCACGATCGCTCTACCAAGTGCTGCCCGAGCGTGCCACATCAGGCAGCGGACAACTGATGGCCTCCGATCGCATCTACGACATGTCCTCTGCGCAGACGAATGGGCCCGTGCTCGGTGCTGAAGGAAGCCGAGGGACGAAGCGCCCAGCGGACGCCGTGCAGATGTCGATCAACCCGGACGAGCTCGATCACGGCGTCGGGGATGAGGCTGGTCTGGGCGCGAGGTACGATGCGGAGAGACGGGCCAAGGCCAAGAGCAGATTTGCGTACGGGGACGACGAGGAGGGCGTCGCCGAGATGAGGGAGCAGATGCAGAGGGAGAGGAGGAAGGAGGAGGGGAAGCGGGCGAGCAGGAGGCAGGCCTGACCGTAAGAAGCAAGATCTGTAACTGTATTCTGCATTTGTCTAGCAAGCAACACCATTCGATCGTGTGCTTGAGACCGATCAATCGTTGTGAAAGGTGAGCATGTCAGCTCACGAGGAGAGAAGATCATTGCAGCTCGCGAGCGCGACACTTTTGGGGAGCATCAAACCTCCAGATCGGTCGCAGTCCTTTCACATCAGGTCATGCTCGCTCAACCCCGTTCTGCCGTTGCATTGGTTCACTGCCGCACACTACTTCGAGCAAAAACACAACGACATGCATTGAATCTCTAAATCTCATCAACCTTGCTGCGGTGCAAAGAGAAAGCCGGGGTGACCCAAGCGCCGCACGCGCACTGCATGCCGGCCCAGTCCCAGCTGCCGAGCTTCTGGCCGCATTTCGCAGTGGGGCAGTTGAGCCGGCCGGTGACTTCGCCGCTTGACAGGTCGGACATCCACGCCATAGGCTCGAGGAAGTATGACGAGCAGGAGGGATGCTTCAACATCGACTTTGTCGGTGTAGACGGTGAGGAAGCGGGGGCGTTGGTCGACGGTGAAGAAGGGAGGCCGGCGGATGAGAGAGATGGATTCGGTGCCGCGGCGGGTGCTGGTGCTGGCGGGCGCGGACGTGCGCCTCGAAGCGCGGCGAGGTGTGGTGGGAGTTGCGATGCTAATGACGCCGCAGATTGGATCTTCGGTTTGCCGTTCGCGACCGGCGTCGGACCTGCTGCTACTGCTGATGATGATACTGACGAGGTGGAAGCTGCATCAGTCTCTGTCGATCCTTGCTCCTGCTGCGCTGGCACATTCGGCCCCTCCGCAGCCATCTCCGCCCCTGTGCCATCCTGTGCTGCCACACTGTCAGTTGAGCCCGAGTTGGTGGCCACATTCTGACCCTGATGCCCCACATCCCTCTTCCTGTGGTCGAACGCCATCTGTCCCTTGCCTGGCTCGTGAATCACGACATGATCCAACGCAGCCAACTCCCTCCTGCACCCTTTACACCTCAGCTTGGGCCCTGTGAAGTTCGGCCTCGATAGCTGACCACGGTTCGCAATGCCTTCGTGACCTCGCACGTGCTGCACGCCACCAGGGAGGCGGCCGGACGAGTTGGCAGTCACCTTGACTTCGGCCGGCGCGGCTCCTGATTCCGATGCCTTCGAAGATCCGCCATTCGAGGTAGACATGCTGGAGAGCGAGGGGACGAGCTCCGGCTCGGATGGCGAGGATGTAGCGGTGATCGATGAGAGCTGGGAGATGCGTGGCCCGGAGTGCGACGAGGACGATGATGTGGAACAGGAAGATGCTGAGCGCGAAAGAGGTTTGGATGTCGAGCGTGAATTTTTGCTCCAACCAAAATTCTCCGCGCTTGTGGAGGCTTGAGCGTCACCCTCACCTGTTTTGCTGGTCGGCTTGATGCTGGTGAATCCTTTCATCCCGCCAGCGCTCAACCCCGGACTTGGGTACGGGCTCGGATAGTAGCTGAGAAGCATGTCGTCCATGCTGTCGCCATTGAGAATGTCGGTCTTGCTCATGAGGAATCGGCGGACTGACTGCCACTTCATGTCGATCTCGAAGCCCACCTGCTCGTACAGCTCGAGCTGCGCCATGAAGCCTCGATTGGGGCCGGCGTCGGCTCGTCGTCGTCGGATCATATCGACTGCTGTGGTGGCAGAGATGCGGCGTGTGTGCATGAGATAGGCTGCGGTGATGGCGACGGATCGGGAGCAACCCGCTTGGCAGTGTACGAGCACGGTTCCTGCGCCAGTGGTCTGCCAGCTTCCCCATCGTCCATTACGCTTCTGTCGACCTTGTACCAGCTGTTCGACCTCGTCGCCGGCCTCTGATGGCTGCTGCGATGATTCCGCTTCTTTGTCATCGACGACCCATTCCTCCTGCAGCTGACTGGCGATCAACTCATTGCACCCGGCAAAATGGACGAGGACAGGCGCCTTTTCGTCATCGTCGATCCGAATGTGCTTCATCTCTGCCCGCGTGATCGTCCTACCATCCGCAAGTGGTGGAGGTACGGGAATTTGCTGCTTCATGCACGAGATGATGTGGGTGACACCGGCGCGGGAGAGGTAGTCGGCGTCCATGGCTGCTCTCACCCCACCCACCCAGAGGCCCGGTAGTACCTCGTCCATCTTGGGCTCGGCTGCCGTACGAGCAGCGATTGCGAGCGACGGTGATGATGATGTGTAGATAGATCTATGGCGAGGTCGAGAACATTGTGCGAAGGTGTATGTGACGGGAGCAGTGGTCGGGGATGATGACGAACGATGAGAGAAGGTAAGGTCGATTGTGCGGAGCTCGAAGTGCTGAGGTTTCAGCTGCGAGAGGAATTTGGGACTTGAACCCCGAAAGCTTTTCAGGCACGAGCCAGGCTCGCTTACGGCGCTCTCCACACCTTATGCACTCTGCTCAACTCCGCTGTTCCCAGCAGTCCATCACCTGCTCGCGAGTCTGACTTGCACGCTCACTCGACGAGCCCTTCTGCAAGGATGATGGAACAGTAGCATTGCATGTTCGTGTCGCATCAGGCTCTACCAGGCCTGTACATCGAGCGTGATCGTAGCCGGTCCCCGAATCGAAAGACGAGATACGGCATCGGAGCGGTCAGGATCACGAGACCGGCGAGCAAGGTGTACAGATACGCGATCCCGCCAAGCTTCTCGTGCAAGCGATGCGTGGCTAGCGGAATGCTGTCAGGGCCACGAAGAAACCAGTAGCAGAAGGACTCGGGTCAGCTCGTATCGCATTGTAGAGGGTGGTCCCGTGAAATGCCGCAGGCCAACTTACGTAGCACCCGAGATGGAACGACCGATCACCGTGGCCGCGATCTTGAGCAAGAAGAGGGTCGGATGTATGTAAGTGTCGATACTGTGAGTACGATTTGAACATCGCCATAACACACTCACAGCAGACGACGAATAGAGGCGATAGCAGTCGCCGAGATAGCTGATCCAGCCCTGAAAGACGAGGACCATGGCAGCCCCGATCGGTATTCCAGCCAGCATCGTTACCTCGAACGGAATGGATGTTCGCGCGAACCAGCCGGCCCAGCTATGTAGAAGAAGAGGCAGGGTCAGCTCGAGGTCCGACGTTGCCATGTACCGCCAGCATGCAGACGAGGCACTCACAGAAGCCCAACAGCCACGAGAGGCGCGACGAAGAAGGTGGGAAGTAGCCTGGCCTCTGGGACAAGCGTACCCGCTGCCATGTCCCTCTTTCGGTAGTAGCGATCGCACAAAGGAAGCAAAGCTGCTGCCAATATTCCTCCGACGGCCATGGGCAAGAAGGTGATGCCCGTATAGACTGTGTCGAGACGATAGATGCCCGGAGGACCGAAGATCAAGGGCCAGCTGACGAAGAACAGGTACATCAAAGAAAAGAAAAGGGAGAGATAGAAAGTAGCGCACACCACAATAGGCTCGCGGCACATCATGTTGATGGGTCTGCCGAGGTTGATCAACACGAAAATTCGGATCCTCTGTCGCCATGTCGCCGATGATGGAGCGCGGGCCGTGGTATTCATTCGCGCATCAATCACCGGCTGATAGGTTTCTGGAACGCAGAAGAGCACTCCTTCCAGCACCAGGCCGACGGCGCCGAGGACCCAAAACACGAACGGCCATCGCAGATCCGTGCTGATGAGGGCACCGAAGAGTGGTCCAAAGCAAGGTCCTAACAAGGGCGCCAGGGATGCGACGATCATGGGCCTGGATCGCAAAGGCGGAGGGAAAAGATCTGTGATGACTGCGGCGGCGTTTGAGAAGGCGGAAGAAGCGCATGCGCCGGCCAAGAAGCGGCTCGAGAAGAGGACAAATTTGGAGGGAGCCAGAGCGCAGCCTATATTGGTGATGGAGTACAGCACCATCGAGGCGAGGCCGACAGGTCGCCTTCCGTACATTTCTGACAGTGGTGCCCACACGATGGGCCCAGCGACACAGCCTCCGATGAATGAGCCGGTAATGAAGACCATTTCCTCCCGCGACAAACCGTACTGCTTCACGATACGAGTGCCGGCCCCGTTCACTGCAGTGGATGCGAAGGAAGCGTTGAACATGGTGAGACCGACAAGGAAGGTGTAAATCCACTTGTGACGAGCTGGCCAGTCGAAAGGATGATTGCTACGAGCAAATTGCAGAGGAGTCGTCTCGTTCACGGCTGCACCCAAGTCGTGGTTGCTCGCCATGTTTCGTGCGGCGAGGCTGGCTACCTGGCCTATGATGATCGCGAAGCAGGCGTCGATGTCCATTGTCATAGATGGCGGCGGGGTGGCAACCGTTTCGCTCGGCTTCGACAGTCTGGATTCAGACGCAGCCCACCGTGGCAGGTTATCGTTGGTCGTGACCAAAGACTTTCCACATGCCTGTGGTTCCATGTCTTGACGGGAGCGATTGTAGCGCAGCATGTCCTCTTTCGACGTCACACCAGGCATCGCGCCTATCGACGAAGATGCAAAGACAGGGTGGCGCAGAGAAGTATACCTCCCGTCAAGCCAGTGATGGTACAAAGTCGCCCTGGAGGAGAGCCTGCTGTCAGCCATAAGGGTGTCCGCATCGAGACCAACCTTGGACGAAGGCATACTGAGCAGAGTGAGATGGGCAGAGAAGGGAGAAGGCTGGACGCTCAGATGGGGTCTGATCGGAAGGACGTCTCAATATATTGCCAGCCCTTTCGCAGTCATGTGAAGAGGCTGAGCAAGGAGACTTGTGCGTCAAAGGAGCATGAGTGATGTTGTCGGAATTGCCGACCATCTCTGATCGCCTCTTCCGCACCGTGGCGCCCGAGCGGAAGCAGGCCGATGTCACCTCGGACACAGCCATCGGAGCGCTGTTGACGTCCTCGACTTTCCTCAGACCACATCACCTGATCATAGGGTGATACAGACGGAAGCGCCGAAAGTGACAGACTCGAACAAGTCACTTCACCTGCACCCTTCTACATGTCAGCTTCTGCCACGGTCACAATGGGATCTGGCCGATATGGCACTGGACAGCCCGATCCGGATCATTAGGCTTTTCCCGGTGCGCGCCGCCTGTTCAGGTCGATCACGAACTGAAATTTCGAAATTGAGGCTGCCTCACCAAGGCGATTCAGCGTGAGGTCAGAGCTCCAAATCGAGTCGGAAGCGATAAATTCTCTGGTGCGAGAAGAAGACGAAATTGGCCAATTCGGAAGGCAAGCCGTGCATCTCCAAATCCCAAAACGCAGCCAACACCATCATCGCACTGCTGCTCTCCACCATCGTCTTTATCACGTATCCCCCACGACACGCATATTCAAGATGGCATTCTTCGGCTTCCGCGCTTACCCCACCCCGCTGTTGAAGCCCATGTGGCCCTTCTTCGTCGCCGCCGGTGTTGTCTTCTACGGAGTCAACAAGCTGCAGGACATGGCTGTCTCGACCGAGGAGGCTTCCAAGGACCCCCGTAACCCATACGGTTAGTATTGGCGACCTAGGTGGAGTGAGCAAGCGCACTACATCTCGGCGTACTAGGATCAGCGACGGGGCTGGTACAGTCACGCAAGGATGATGGCGTCGATGCAGGACCAATACCTCAAGATGCGCGGCGTTGCTCCTCCTCGATTGTTGTGCCACAAAGAGCATGGTGACTGACTCGATCTCCACTCTCATCCCACGTGGTCTCACAATACGACCCTACTGCATCGCACACAACAGGCCAGAAGGTTTTGAAGGCAGCTCACCACTAATTCAGCAGCAAGACGAACTTCCTTGCCAGACGGCGATTAACACCCTGCAGTCCAGCCGCATCTCGGATCGTCTCATCGATTGGCTCTTCTCCCCACCCAGCGTTCATCGTCTTCGACTCGCTCCTCAAGGGATTCACGAGGTTCCACAATTGATGTCACTCTCACAGCTGCAATAGCGTTTCCTCCCCTTTCGGCTCGAGAAGTTCATCTGGCGCAATCCAACACTAGATCACCGAAGCACAACGCGCGAGCAGAATACTTCGAATCTGCTTGGTCCGATCGCCTCTACAGAGCTGGTCGGATACGAGCCGCAGGATTGTGCTGTGTATGAAGAGCAGGAAAGACGTATGCATTTGGCCAAGAGAAGGCGACTCGAGAGCTTGCACCGTTGTGAAAGCACTCGGAGCAAAGGTGTCGATGTTTTATTTTCCTTGCGTTGCGGTCGAGTGATCTTGGTCACTTGTCTGGCTCGAAGCTCGCTGCCACACATGACATACCGATCTGAGCTGCTGATCTGTTCAGTCGTCTCAGCAGCGGCCTACTACCGATTTGCTTCGATGCCGTTGAAGGGGTTGCGGCCATCGTGAGCAATAGGCTGGGACACATGAAGCTTCGGCTCAGCAACGCTATCTTTGAGCTGCCTTCCTGAATGCCTCGACTGCAACCCTTCCCCTATCACTGACAGCACGAAGCAGCAAAGGGAACAGCCCGATTGGGACGAAACAGCAAAGCGATTGAGTGGCAGATGTGCACATTTTCCTAAATTGTGAGATCCTCACGAACCGAAGATCGCCCTCAAAAATTCTTCTCGAGTTTGGCGACCTTCATGAGCCGCTCTGCCGGCTCGCTTTACTTTGTTCTTCAGTTGCTCTCATTTGCTTCCACGTGTGTTGCGAAGCTGGCTTGGACGTCACCAGCATGGGCGCAAAATAGAGATCAGTCACCCGCCACTTACGTCTGCGAGCTGTCATCTGAGATGAACGGCTTGCTTGGTTGATCTGGAAAGGCGGAGGAGGCAACAAGAGAGCCAGCCATGTTTGACGTTGAACCTTCAAGCGCCACGATGGGAGGCTTTGAGCGAAGCGAGCGTGCGTGCGTGTCAGCAGGGTGCGGAGACTTTCCGGCTCGGTTTCACCGGGGAGCCAGACAGACGCGCCTGTGTTTGCTGTTGAAAATCCAGCAAACATGTGAGCCTCGAACAAAATCGACCAGCATCTCGACTCAACTCGATGTCGACTTCGCAGAAGACAAGTCGGAATGCAGCAGCCACACATGACCAACTTGGGACCGTAATCAGGAACGACGAGGGACCAGTGGACCAAGAAGACAGGGTACTTCGGAGGGTCCGACACTGAGCGGAAGCTGAAATGGTGAAAGCTGCCTCTTGGCATTTGCGAGACTGTGATTGATTGTTTGACAGCTTTGCGGCTCCCCCGCCCCGCCCCGCCCCCGCTTGCTTGTCTGCTTGCGCGCACGATCCGGTCACCACCGTAATTCCTTTCTTCGCTTTCTCCGCTTATTCCAATCTGCCGAGCTAACCGGCTGTCTTCCTTTGCTCGCTTGCTCGCTCGTCCCCCTCTCGGCTCACCCCACTGCACCCCTTCGCACGCACCCGCCTCTTTCCCGAATCACTTCCCACGCCTCCTCTCCTTCTCTTCCTCCTTCTCACCTGTCACATCCTCGACGTCGCCTGCCTTTCCGACCGTCACCACCATCGTCACTTCCCATCTCGATCACTCCTTCTTCCGCCTCCCGCAAAAAATGACGACCGACTTGCCCCCAGAGATCCCCTTCCCCCTCGAGAAGCAGATGCTTCCCGTGCCCGGCACCAAACAGCCCGGATTCTCGCCCATCTACAAGAGCGCCGCTCAGCCCGAGTACAAGACCACTTGCACCGTCTACGAGACCCTCCTCCGTGGCAAGGACGAGCACCTCAAGTCAGAAGCCGCTGGCTGGAGGCCCTGGAACCCCGTCACCAAGAACTTTGAGAACCACTTTGAGTGGTACACCTACGAAGAGGTCGAGGAGGAGCGCACCGCCATTGGCTCCGGTCTCGGCTACCTCGCCAAGTCTGGCCGTCTCGGTAGCGATGTGGGACCCTCCGAGTGGACTGCTGGTCTCTGGGTGCTCAACCGTCCTGAGTTCATGATTGTCGACCTTGCCAACTTGGCCTACAACCGTCGCACCGTCTCTCTCTACGAGACTTACGACGCTGCCTCGGCTCAGTACATCCTTTCGCACTCCGAGACGCGCATTCTCTTCACCACCACCAACCACGTTGGTGTCACGCTCGCTGCCGCTCAGGCTGGCAAGCTTCCTCTCCTCAAGGCCATTGTCATCCTCGACAGCTTCCGTCCCAGCAAGGAGACCGTCAAGGCCGGTGTCGTTGACCCACAGCGCGATGTCCTCGCCAAGGAGTGGGCCAAGGGCTGCGGAATCGAGATCTTCAACTGGTTCGAGATCCTCGAGCTCGGTCGTGCCAACTTGGCCGCTCACACTCCTCCCAAGTACGACTCGATCCACTCCTTCTGCTACACCTCGGGTACCACAGGCAACCCCAAGGGTGCCATCATCACCGCCGGCATGGGTGGCTACGTCACCACTTCGATGGCCTTCATCAAGCGCGGCAGCTTCACCCTCATCTCGTATCTCCCCACTGCGCACATCTACGCGCGTCTCTGCGAGATCGCCGTGTTGCGCACCGGTGGTCGTGTCGGCTACTTTTGTGGTGACACGACTCGCCTCTTGGAGGACATGGCAATTCTCAAGCCCGACATGTTCCCTTCGGTGCCGCGTGTGCTCAACCGCATCGCCGCTTTGGTCCAGGCTCAGGCCGCTGCTCCCGGCCTCAAGGGTGCCCTCCTCCGCAAGGCCATCGCTGCCAAGGTCGCCAACCACGACCGCGACGGCACCTTGACGCACGCCGTTTACGACCGACTCATCTTCAAGAAGGTCCAGGCGGTGCTTGGTGGCAACGTCAAGTACATTGTCTCCGGCTCGGCTCCCATTCGTGGGGATGTGCTCAAGCTGCTCCGTGTCTGCCTTGCCTGCGATGTTCGCGAAGGGTACGGTCAGACCGAGAACTACGGCTTCTGCACCATCATGGCTGCCAACGACACGTCTCTCGGCTCGGTCGGTGCCATCTACCCTGGAATGGAGCTCAAGCTTCGCGACGTGCCCGACCTCGGCTACACTTCCGAGGACAAGCCCTTCCCTCGCGGCGAGCTTCTGGTCAAGTCGCAATCGACCATCCCGGGTTACTACAAGGACGATGCCAAGACCAAGGAGACCATCACCGAGGACGGCTTCCTGCACACGGGCGATGTTGTCGCTATTGACCAGTTCAACCGCGTCAAGATTGTCGACCGTGTCAAGTCGCTGCTCAAGCTCTCGCAGGGCGAGTACGTTGCCATTGACAACCTCTCCGAGTTTTACGGACAGAACCCGCTCGCTGCGCAACTCATGGTGCACGGCGATTCGCTGCGCGACTACCTCATCGGCATTTCCGTTCCGGAGCCCACGACGTTCGCACCGCTGGCGAGCAAGATCCTCGGCCGCACCATCGCCCCCGAAGACACGGCCGCGCTGTCCGAGGCATGCAGCAACGAAAAAGTCATCGCCGCTTACCTCGACCAGTACACCAAAATCGCCAAGAACAACGGCCTCAAGGGCTACGAGTACATCAAGGGCCTTCACCTCACCATTGAGCCCTTCTCGGTCGAAAACGGCTTGCTCACCCCGACGTTCAAGGTCAAGAGGCACGAGGCGAGCAAGTACTTTGCTAGCCAGATCGAGGCGCTCTACGAGAAGGGGCCGGTCAACATCTCCAGTGGCCGACCTAAGCTCTAAGCACAATGACTGTTTCTACGGTTGTAGATTGGATATGCAATTTGTTTGACAGTGCTATGGCGTCTGGATGATGAGATGGTCGACGAGATGTGTGAGCCGTGAACACTGGTCGAATGAAGCGCTGGTACAGTAGCATCGGATGTGCGTGTATCAGTCGTGCGGTTCGAGGCAGGCAGAGTGCGGGGTATTTTTCGCACCTTGATTTTCCACGTTCCTTTTTGTGGCGCTCTTTCTCAGGTGAAGATGGATCGCTTCGGGAAAGGGTTTCGACCTCCCGCAACAACCTCTTGCTCACGAGCGATTGTGGTCGACCTCTCAACGACTTGCACACACTCAGTCATTCACGAAAAGAAGCGCAGAATCGGCATTCGCATTGCCACCCGCCTCTATCCGTGTGCTCTGCGCCTACTGCTGCGGCTGACCCTGGTGCTGGTGCTGGTGGTGATACTGCTGCTGAGCATGAAGACCATACGAGCCGTTCCCATTCATCGCAGGGTGCTGACGATACTGCTCGTGCTGCGCCGGTTGCTGCGTCTGCTGGGGCGCATAGTGGTATGCATATCCGCCATACTGCTGCTGCTGCTGCTGTTGCTGCTGGTAGGCGGGATGCAAACCGGCTGGAGCGGCGTGGTTGTACGGCGGTCGGTAGTCCGGATACCCGCCTCCGGAGGCGGCGTGAGGCTGGTGCGCCATCGGCTTGGCATATGTTGGCAGCGGCGGGGTGCGGTTCTGATATCCGGGCGGAGGAGCCGAGAGGTAGCCGTACTGCGAGGCAGACGTCATCCCCGGCGAAGCAGCGGATGACATGGACGATGCTACTGTCGCGTGTCTACCCCCGTCGCCGCTAGCAATGGCGTGTTGGGGATGCGCCAGATAGCCGCCCTGCTGGAAGGGCGCGAAGGATGAAGGTGCGCCATAGGCTTGCGCGGCGTGCCCACCCCGCTGCTGCTGCTGCGGCTGTTGATGAGTATAGCTCGGAGAAGCACCGCCGACGGGGTACTCGTTGCGAGCGTAGCCAGACGGTTGACCAGCAAGACGAGCTGCGTAGTGTCCAGCTTCGCCGTTCATGGCGAATGCCTGACCGCGATGCATCGGTTGGTATTCGGGCGGACCGGAATACTGCTGCTGCTGGGCGTACTGCTGGTGCTGGTACTGCGGGTGTTGCTCGACATACTGCGGAGGCTGCTGGGTGTTGGGCGCCTGAGCTGCGTAGGTAGCGCGAGGACCACGCTTCGACTGCTGAGGATGTGCCGTCTGGACTTGCGCGGGAGCTGGCTGGTGCATGGCGTGGGCCGGCCATGACAATGTCGCCGGAGGCAGGTCCATGGGCGCGGCGACCGGCTCAACAACTGCCTCTTGCGCCGCCTTCTTCTTGGTCTGTCGCTGGCGTTTGGGTTTCGGCTCTGGCTTCTCTGGCACCGCTGCCAGGACGGGCACAGTCGCCTCCACCTCGGCAGCAGCGGGCGCTGCTGCTGCTTCCGCCCGACTCTTGCGAATTCTCTTGGGAGCTGGTGCAGGCGCAGCCGCCGCTTCCGCAGCGGCGAGGCTGGCTTCTTCTGCCTCCTCGATCGCAGCCTTTGCATTTGCGCTCGCCTTTTCACTTGCTTTTCTCCTGCGCTTGTTCGGCTGCGAAGAGCCGTCTTCTGTCGTCGCAGCTGCGGCAGATCCAACAGCCGCCGGCAGAGCTACAGCTTGAGGCTCTTCCTTGACTTCGTCGGCGCCCGGAGACTCGAATATGATCTGCTGGAACTTGACCGTGCTGGGACGTCCCTCGTCCTCAATCACGATCTCGTCTTCGTCCTCGCGGATCTCGACCATGAGCGCTTGGAACATGCCTCCCGAGGTCCTGATCCTGACCATGGATGGAATGGGCAGAGCGTAGACGCGCTCGCGCAACTCCTCGGCCTTGCGCGCTTCCTCTGCCTCACGGAAGAGTGGGTTGTGGGTCTTGCAGAGCACCACGAGACGCTCGCCGTCCTCGAGCCCGTCGGTTTGCTGAGCGCCCGTCGGCGTCTTCTTGCCTTCGAGACGATCCGCCGTCTCTCCGGGGCATACGTCGACGAACCAACCGTGCTCCTCGACGAGAGCACAGCTGACGTGCGCCGAACGAGGACATTTGCCGCGCGTGCATTGGATCTTGGGATACAGCTTCTGCAGAGTTGGACTGGGGCAGATCTGGCACTTGAGCGAGAAGCGGGCTTTGTCGATGCCCTCGATACCGCAGACGACCTCAGCTTTGCCTTGCCTGCCGACCCAAGTCTCGGGCACAAAGCTTGCGCAGAGTCGATGAGCGTGACGACCCGACATGGCCTTGAGTTTGGAGTTGGTAGAGTCGACCTCAGCGGGAGTGGCCACCAGATCGGTGTGGACATTGGCGGGACAAAAGACGCATGGACTTGCTGACACCTCCTTTGCATCGACGTAGAAGCCGTCACCGCCTTGGAAGAGGTGTGGGATGGCGGGATTGGCAGCAGCTGCGGCTTCGTCGGCCTCCTTCTTGAGTCGTCTGCGCTCCTTTGCCTTTTCGTTTCGGATTCTGCGCTTTTCGATCTCCTCTTCCTCGATGGCATGGACGGCGTCCTCCTTAGCACGTCGCAGCTCGCGCTTGCGTTCAAGCTCCTCCATCTCTTTGCTCTCCTCGAGCAGTGCATCGACGTCAATACGAACGCTGTTCTGCGACATGTCGCAGTGGCAGTAGTTGGCCTTGCGACCGATGTCGAGCCACGACTCGAGCGCAAAGTTGACACTCTCGGCACAATTGTAGCCAAGATTGAATCCAGAATGGTAGCCGAAGGGGTAGGTGATGACGAATTCGCCTGCGTTATGGACGAGCTTTAGGGGACGAATGCCATGCGAGGCGAGGAAGGAGGGTGAGGCGAGATATGATTTGTGTCGCATAAAGTGGGGGCAGCGTCGCGCATCAGAAGGAAAGGCGCCTGCCATGGCGGACTCGAAGCGCTGTCGATCTGCTTGGCGGATGGCATACCACTGCTTGGGTGCGCCAAAGTGGATGTAGTTGATCGAGTAGAGGTCCATGTCTTCTACGTGCCATGCGAAAGTGGCTCGCCACATGCCCCAGTAGAGGTAAGGAGTGTTGACGCCCGGCAGCTTGCGCTTGAGTCGAAGACGGGTGAGGACGCTGTCGAGCTTGCCGACGTTCCAGTGCTGGGTGCGGCCGTCAAAGAGGGTGCCACTGAGATCAGCGCCGTACATGGGTGGCTTGCCAAAGTTGAGACTGCGCCAGTATTCGCTCTCGATCTCTCGACACACTTCGGGTGTCCACTCGGAAGGAGAGGGAAGGACAGGTGCAGCGGTCAATGCCTTGTCCTCCGCCGTCACAGCGGCAGCGGCAGCGTCAGTCGACTTGCTCGTTGAGGCGGAAGCCTGCTCATCGAGCTGCGATATCTGTTCTATTGAAAGCGCTTCTTTGCGCCAGCAGTTCTTGTAGTCGAAAGCGCACCACTCGTCGTGGGTGGTAGCGTCGGCCTCCCAGTTCTTCTTTTGCTTGACGGGCGAAGGGTCGCGAGAGGCAGGCGGCGACTTGACAGGGGTGTTCTGAACAATACGCTGGGAGCGACGCTCGGGAGAGGAGGGAGAGGTGGGAGCTGGTGGTGGTGCAGTCGATGGGTCCTCCTCGAGTGCAGGTTGGGATGCTGAGACGGCGTCCTGTGCATCATCTAGTTCGGTACGCTTGCGTTTGCCGTTGGTCTTTGCTTCGGCAGCAGCACCATTCGTGGAAGGACGAGCCTTGCCACTCCTTGTACGAACCCCGTCTTCCTCTAGAATTGCCGAGCTGTTGCTGTCCTTGGTGCCGATGTTCCTAGGTCCCCAGCCGCCGTTGGAGGCACCTTCGACTTCGACCTTCCACTTCATGCGATCCATTTCGGGGCCCTTCTGACCCTCGGAGACGCACATTTCGGACCACTGCTTGGCGTTCCAGATCTTGCCGGAGCGAGTTGTGTTGAGCTGACGCCAGACGCCGGAGCCAGCGGGGGTGAAGTGTTGCATGATAGCATTGCGGATGCGAATCTTGGAGACGTCGGCTCGGTCATCCTGTTCGACGCCGGATTCGTGGGTGGAAGAAGAAGCGGTGCTGGACTTGTCGCGGGTGGGATGAAGATCTGGCAAGGAGTCTCGCCACTCTTTCGGGGGGACCACCTTGACAATGCCGTACTGCATGCCCCAACGGTCGACTGCCTGGCAGAAGGCGTAGAAGTCCTGGAACTGCTGCATGGTGGGCTCAAAGACGGGAATGCCATCATGTGAAGAGGATGCGGAGCCGTCGGCTGGATAGAAGTAAGCGGGTTCGACTGAGGCGAGGGGATGCTCTTCTTGTTGCGCTTGTGGCTGTTCCTGTGAAGGCTGCGGTGGCTGCGGTGTCGAGGGACCAGGCGTCTGCTCGGAAGTGGGATCTTCTGGGACACTGTCTACGGGAATTTTGAGCGAGCCAGCATCGGCGACTCGAGCCACGGGCTGAGTATGGTCTGAGCCATCAGCTGAGGTGGCTGGAGTTGAGTGTCGGCTCGAGTCGGTGGGAAGATGAGCAGGCGACATGTCGTTGGAAGGCGAGGAGGCAGAGGCTGCTGATGCTGCTGCGGCAAGGCTGTCGAGGTGCGGCAATCGTGGAGATGAAGCAGAAACCTGCTCAAAAGTCTCTGGTCTCGAGTTCGACGTCGCGGGGAGTGGGGTGTCGAGGGCGGGTGGAGCCGCCGGCATTGCGTCCGGAGCTGACATGGTGAAAGGGAAGCGACGATTCCTGCGTCAGTGATACGCTCAATTGTGATGATGCGGCTCAGTCTGCTGTTGAAAAGAATGTCCGCGCTACGCCTGTGGTGAAAGAAATGGTTGTTCCGCTCTAGAATCTTTGTACGAGACGAAGGGCTGAGCTAATCGGACGTGTTGTGGGGACCAGATGTTGATCGACTGGCGCTGTATCGACGGAATCGTGAGCTGAGCAGAATGTCGATAGCGTGGGCGGTTGAGATGATGCAGGGTGAAGAGTGATGGCGACAATTCGTGACAAAGGAAGGCGGTGACGGCGAGGGTGATGAGCGTGATGAAGGCGAGTTGAAAGGGTCGGAAGCCTCCGCCCAAAAGAAGGCCAAGCGGAGAGGGAAAATTAAGAAAGCAACCGGCGCGTCAGCAGCGGCCCTTTTAGGAAAAATTAAAGACAGAGCAACAGCGCAGCGACAAGACAAAAGAAAGCCAGCATCTGGTTCCTGCACGCTTTCTCATCTCGTTCGGGACAACCCGACCTTCGCCCTGCTTCTCTAGCCCACTTGGCTGAGCTTTGGGATCGGAATCATCCTCATTGCTTCATCAATTGGAGCTACTCGCGACTGTCACCTTTGAGAAGTGCGCAGAAGCGTGGGAGGAACGAGCTCGAGAGAAATTGCATGAGCGCACGACGTTGGCTCAGCTTTGTCTTTGCATGTCCTTTGCAGCAGCCAGAAAAAATAAGAATTCATCTAGCAAGGCACTTTGGCTGTCTCTCGGTCTCTTCTCAAGGGGAAAAAGAGTGCCACCCCTCATCGAAGCTGCGCAGCGAACACTCACCACTCTGAAACACAGAGAAGGGAGAGGGTCTGCAGACCCTTGGGACCAGGTGTTTTAGCGAAATGCACTCCGCTCTCTCTGTCTGCTTCTTGGTGGCAGCATCTTGCATGCACCGCAGATTCTCTTGAAGCTGT
The DNA here is from genome assembly GCF_000497045.1 of Kalmanozyma brasiliensis GHG001. Taxonomy (NCBI): domain Eukaryota; kingdom Fungi; phylum Basidiomycota; class Ustilaginomycetes; order Ustilaginales; genus Kalmanozyma; species Kalmanozyma brasiliensis. The sequence continues at coordinate 21,975 of NW_015961956.1, read as the reverse complement.
CTTGGTACAGCAGAACAAGCTTCGGGATCTTATCGCTTCTTCGATTGATCACGTCGCAAGAGAGACTCACCCAGCCAACATGAGTTGCCAAGAGGTGGGTCACGAGCGAGCACGCCGGAATGACTGTCGGTCACTCTTACTCAAGCGAGTCGTCAATTGAATCGGCCGAAATGACTCAAATCGGGAATTCCGCACCGTCGGACGAGCATCCGGTTTGGCATGAACACCAACACAGCACACACACACACACACACACGCACAGACGCTCGAATCTAAGCGAGTGATTCGAGCTTCGATTTTGGTGTTGTTCTCGCTTCCATCACATCCTTGTCACAATCGCACCCGCGCCACGATGGATGACTTGCTCGATCTCAGCTGGCAGCCGACTCAGGCAAAAGCTCAGTCGAAGCAGCAATCATCCTCGTCGTCCATCTTCAACACCACCTCTGCCAAGGCGAGCAACGCCAACTACTACGGCTCTTCTTCTTCGTTCACCACCTCATCTTCTGGCAATCAATCTCCAGCTCCTGGCGCTGCTTCTGCTACAGCTTCAAAACCCATGACAAGTGCGAGTAGCGATGCTTTCTCGTCGCTATTCTCCTCCTTATCCGCCGCCAAGCAGGAAGCCAGCTTGAGCTTGGCCGAGCGACAAAGACTCGCCAGGGAGCAGGCAACACAAAAGGCTCAGGATGACAAGCGACGGAACGATGCAATGTGGTCAGGCATCGAATCCACCTCGTTTGGCGGCCCAATTGCTTCCGCTCGTCCCTCCCACACATCTCAACCGCCATCAATAGCTCCCGTTCAGCGTCTCGGGTCACCAGCTAAGCCCAGCCCAGCTAAGCCAGCCTCAGATCCTTTCGATTTCGACGCCTTCTCTTCCGTGGTACCGAACAATTCGAGCAGCAAATCCAAGTCGACCCTATCATCAATGACTACTGCCCCGTCCAAAGCTCAAACGAAAGCAAATGACCCATTCGACTTTGACAGCTTCGACCAGCCCTTCTCCTCTGCACCAAAAGTAGCCGTACATGCCGAACCCGGCGACCAGTCCGACGACATCCTCGGTGCACTCGCTATGCCTGTCTCTGCTACACCGAACGAGTCTCTATCAGCGCGCGACCCACGCATCGCGACACTCTCCAGCTCCACTTCCACCTCCTCCGCGGGCAGCTCCAGAGTCCCATCTCCAGCCAGTGGCAGTCGTCCTGCCATCGGGCGCTCTGCTCCAGGGCGGAAGAGTTCGCCTCCGCCGCACACTATCGGTCAGATTGTAGAGATGGGCTTCACTCCGCAGCAGGCAAGGCAAGCACTTGCACGGACCGACACGGGCACCGACGTCGAGGCAGCGCTCGAGCTGCTCGTCGGAAACGGCAACGCACCGCACGGCGCAGACGACCAAGACGAGCGGCTCGCACGTAAGCTCCACGCCAGGGAGCAGAAACAAGCCCAATCTCAAGCAGCTCCCTTCCACGATTCGTACGATGATGACTTTGATCCAAAGGAGGTCGCTCGCCAGATCAAGCAACACGGGCAAAAAGATCAGCCCGAGCAGCGTCAGCGCCAGCGGAGCAACAATGAAGCTAGGCGTGGAGCGGCCGGCACCGACAACGAAGGAGGTGCTGATTGGCAGCAGCAGGCTGATCAGCTGTATGCCCAAGCATCCGAGATCGGCACCTCCGTCTTCAACAAGGCCAGCGCCTTCTGGTCAACCGCCAAAGCCCAAGCGCAAAAGGCGCTGGACGAGCATAACCGCGCGGGAGCCGAGCGTAGCTCCACGCCGTCAGATGCTGGCAGCGACCGCCATCGAGCACGTAGATGGGGCGCTTCCTCGGCAGCTCCGAAGAATAAGGAGTGGGAAGGAAAGCCCAAATGGATGATCGAGGCCGAGCAGGCTGAAGCCAACGAAGCGAATGGCACCGGCAGCCACGCCTCGCAGCTCAAGCAGAGCGCCGATGGTCCGGCAGAGGTTGGTGGTTTCAAGGATTCCGACAACGAAGACGAGGCGATTGCACCGGAGCCGCCGACCCGAGCCCCTCGTCGGCCCGCTGCGCCTGCAAGCGCTGCAGCTGCCAGTGGTGTCGCCGCTGCTGCATCTGCCATGTCCTCTGTCGCTAGCTCCCTCTTCGGAGGCGGCAAGGCTGAGGACGCCGGACGAAACCTCTCTCGACAGCAGAGTCCCTCTCAACCGCCGCCAAGCGTGCCTGCCCGGAGCGCTGCTGCTGCCCCGAAGGCACCTTACGCCTCACCCAACCGACGCGGCACTCCCGCTCGCTCTGCAGCGCCATCGCCCATCCCACCCAAAGCGCCCCTCAAACGCCGTCCGATCCCCTCGGACGCGTCTCACTCAATCTCGTCAGCCAACCGCAACAAAGAAGAAGGCAACGAGCACTTCAAGCGTGGCGCGTACGGCGATGCCGAGACAAGCTACACCCGCGGCATTTCCGCTCTCGAGTCTTCTAGCTCATCCGAATCGATCCGCCTCGTGCCGCTATTCAGCAACCGCGCCAACGTCCGTCTCAAAAACGGTGACGCACCCGGCACGGTCGCCGACTGCGACCAGCTGCTCTCCATCGTGCTCTCCCTCTTCGGCGGGTCGCAGCGGGATGCCAACGGTCGAATCGCCGTCTACCGTGCAAGCCAGGAGGCTCCTCTCCCCGCCGAAATCGCCGACATCAACCTGCGCGAGACCTACGGCAAAGCGCTCGTCCGCCGCGCTCAGGCACTGGAAGCGGCCGAACGCTGGAAGCTCGCCAAGGCAGACTGGGAGGTGCTGCTGGAGTACGAAAAGGCGGAAGGCTCGGGTGTCAAGACGGGAGCGAGCAACATGAAGTTTGCCCGCGAGGGTCTGCATCGGTGTGGCAAGATGTTGGGTGAGAAAGTGGTTGGACCTGCTGTTTCCTCTACTGGTCCTCCCGCTCGCACCAACAACGCACGCGCACCCACTCGAAGCAGAACCACTCCAGCCGCTGCGGGCGAGAAAGCCAGCGCGGCATTCGCCAACCAACAACAGCAACAGGCGGCAGAAGAGACGGAGAAATTCGCGCTCAAGGACAGCGTCGATGCCCGCATCGAGGCGTGGAAGCGCGGCAAGGAAACCAACCTCCGCGCACTCCTCTCTTCCCTCGATACGATCGTCTGGCCCGAACTCGGATGGAAACCTATTGCTCTCCATCAGGTGCTCGATCAAGCAGGGTTGAAGAAGAACTACACCAAGGCCATCGCCAGGTTGCATCCAGATAAGATTCGGAAGGACGCGACCACCGAGCAGAAGATGATCGCTAGTGCCGCGTTCCATGCGATCAACGAGGCGTGGAATGCACAGCAGTAGCGGCGTTCGTCGGCGATGCTTCAGGTGAGCAAACTTTAATGAAGTGCACATGTTCGTTGTAGTCAGATTTGCAATGGTAAAATTTGTGCAGCGTACAGTAGAGCAGGGCGGACTATGAACAGGTGTGGACGGGAGGTAGGAGTGCGAGTCGACAGATCGTCCAGCTGACCTGCTGAGTGAGATCTCGAGAGCGAGGTGGTGTCTGAAAAGGGCCTGACATTTTGGGCGTGGCTCGGTGAGTCGAGGTCGAAAGACGGCAAGCGTGGAGGCTGAAGGCTGGGATGCGAGGATCTGCTTCCACGTGAGCGACCCGTTGCTCAGCCTGCGTGGTCCGACTACCTCCTTGGCGCAGCACCTGCCGCACCAGCAGCAGGCGCATTCGCCGCTGCCGCGCCCGCCGCTGGTTGTCCCGCCCCCGCCGCCGGTGGGTTCTGCACCGACAGCACCGAGCTCGCGTACCTCGAGATCAGATCCGTCAGGGTCAGGTACGCCTTCCTGACGACGGGCGGGCAGCTCTGGTGCTGCGTGTATCCATCCAGTACGCTCTTGACGTGCTGGAATGCTGCGCGGGTGAACGAGCTCATGTAGAACCTGAGGCGCAAGAAGTGGGCGTAGAAGAGCGGAGCCATGAGCGAGTTGCGGAAGAGTATGGCGCCAAAGAGGACGCGCGCAAAGATGGCCACCTCGGCATACGCGACGAAGCGCATGGCAGGGTCGTAGTTGGCCTTGACCCATCCTTGGACGAATTTGGCGATCTTGGCGGGTGGTGCGGCGGGTTGGGCGGCAGGTGCTCCACCGGCAGCGGCTTGGTTGACACCCGGCGCGGGCGAGGCGGAGGGGAAGATGATGGGGATGACGGTGGTGCGCAGGAAGGTGAGCACGTGGAAGAGCGAGAATGTGACGAAGGGAATCAAGGTGATGAAGATGGGCTTGGACATGAACCAGTAGACGGCGAGGAAGAGGTACTGGACGTTTTCGTCCATCAGAGCACGCTGGATGTATGGTTTGTTGAGCTGAGGGACGCCGAACGACTTGTAGACGACGACGCAATACGAGATGATGGCGCCGAGGTAGGTGGCCGTATACCATCGTGAGAGACCACCGGACGAGGTTGCAAACATCAATGTGCCGGCGAGGTATCGGAGACCTGCAAAGAAGCAGAGGAAGTGGCCGGCAGCCCAGATGAGGTGCGGCGTTGATGCTGATGGTCGTGCCTGCATTGTAAAAGTCAAGGAAAGCAAGGATGAGCACGAGTGACGCAGGGGAAGACAGAAATGGATGGATGTCAAACTTACCATGATGGGCGAGCGCTCTTCTACGGCGAGCTGACGGTGCAGGGTCTGATCAGAGGAGCGAGTCGCGCAGAGTTGTCGGCTTCAAGACCGTAGAGGAGAGCGTGCGTGTGACAGCCTTGAGATGCTCCGTGATGATGGTCGGAAGGACCGCTTTGTGATACGAATGCAGTGTGATTGGAAGAAAGAGGTGGAGGCAAGTTTCAAGATAGGAACGCCCTTTGGCTGAGTGAGGATGATCCGAGCGGGTCACACGCCGCTGAAGAAAATCACCACAGCCACGCAGAACCACGCCGAGCGGCATGACGTGCCCTTGCCGCTGTGGCAGCAAATCGCGATCTTCGGATGGCCCGATTTGCTTACTCCAGATTCTCACGCTCAACGGCCTGCTTCCGACGCCAGGTGATATGAAATAATGCGGGTGAGCCGCCAGGGTTCAAGCAGCCGGCTGCGCAGTCGGATCAGAGCGCATTCACTCGCGTCGGCAACTTAGCGGAGCTGCTCCTCTGACTCGAATTTGGTTGCTCTTCTCCTCCTCATCCTCACTCTCTCGTCGTCACCATCACCCGCGCTCACTCACATCGTCTCAACAGGCTCAGCATCCGAACAAGCTCGGCTCAGTCCCTCCCGTTGCGGTCACAGCAGGATCGCTTTCGCTTCAGGTGGTCGCCAAACTCCAAGCAGTCTTCTCTCCAACACATACCGCAGCATGATTGTCAGGATATCCCTTCGTCATCGCCTCTGAATCTACTCGACAACAAAGGCAAAGCACAACAATGTTCGGAGAGCATATATCGACTTCTCCGCGCACACCTTCGCCCTGGTCAGCGCGTCTCTCTACTTCGGCATCTACCAGCGCGTCGACGACCGCGCCTCCCACTCCGCCTTCCAATCAGCCGTTCGGCGACGAAGCACATCGACTTTTCGCTAGCACCGGAAATCGCAAGGAGCAGGATCATCAGCTGCCTGAACTGCACCTGCTCAATATGTCCTGTGACGATGCGCTCTCCGACATCAGCGACGAGGCTGACGGCTTCTTCTCGCTCGACATGGACGTAAGCATCGATCAGCAGCTTCAGGACGATCGACCCGCGTATACGCAGCCTGCACCAGCGATCTCGTCACGCAACGGACGCCTCGAAGCGTCTCCGCAGCGCGACGGTCGTGAAACATCAGGCTCGCCTCTCCTTCACCCGGCAGTGCGCAGGGCCTCCGAGACGGTCGCCTACTCCTCATCACCACTGCAAGGTGTCGGACTCGATCCCATCATGGCCTCGCGGTCGCGCAACTCTCCCGCGCTCAACAGTGTCAATGGCAACAATACAGCGAATACTGCCTCAAACAGCGACTTCCGTGGCGTCACTCCACCGTCTTCGTTCGGTCCAATAGCACCAGAGGTGGATCAGAAGGGCAATCTTGAGTACAAGCTCAAGATCCTCCCTCCCAGCAGGGAGCGCTTCGATCGTCTCGTCACGCAGCTCAAGTGGCGACTGCTCGAAGGCGGTGGCACGGCCGTATATGAGATCGGTGTACTGGATGATGGCACCCTCATCGGCCTCGACCCAGACTCGATGAAGGACTCGCTCAAGCTCCTGTCCCTCATGGCAGCAGAGGTAGGCACCGAATGCCATGTGCAGCGAGTGCTCGCGTTGGAGAAGGTGGCGGCTACCGAGAACGACGCGAGAACGATCAAGGGCAGCATTGCACACCCAATCCCAGCGACGTCGCGCCTCGCTACATCCGAATCAGACCTCAGCCTCCGAGCTCTTTCACCGGCGGAAGCAGTCGAGATGCTGCAACCTTTCGTGCACACCGCTACGCATTTCGGCGAGCATCAGCGTGCGTATCCCGTCGGTAATGGCGCAGCTGGGTCCTACCGCTTCTCTATCGCACAGCAGCAGCTCATCCCGCCTCCGCTCGCCACACTCGACGCAGACGCCTCCGCATCCGTCGCAGCAGTCGACCCTAGCGACGCGGCCATCCTAGCGAGCACCATCGAAGACGAGGTGGCCATGTCGGCGCAAACCAAGCGTCGCCTACTCAAGTCCACCGTCGGTCTTCCCTCCCGAACCAAACGGGACATTCTTCAAGGACTCGACCAGTCGGCAGTGATCTACCTCCCCTCGAAAGAAGAGAAGCGCCTGCTCCGGGCAGCTGAAGCGGAGCACGAAGCCGCCACCGCTGCCGCCGCTGCCGATCGCGCGCTATCGCATACCGAAGCACAGGAGCGACGGATGATGGCGAAGATGACGCGCGTCGCGGACTCGGTCCAGCCCAAGACGGCGCGTGCGCGTGCCCGGGCGAAGAAGTCGGCAAATGGAAGCACGCAGGAGGAGGAGAGCGAGTCTCCTACGCCTTCGCCGAACATGATGCCGGTGACGAGCACAGGGGCCTACGCGGGATACGAGACGGTCATGAGCGCTTTCGGCGTGCTGTCGGAACGCGCGGCGAGGACGCTGTACGGGGCCGACGCGGAGGATGGGCTTGGGAACGGGGGCGTGAAGGGAAGGCTGATCGTCGAAGCGGTGGTGAGGAGGTGTGTCGAGTCGGTGGATAATCATGCCGATCATCAGGCCGCGGAGCTGAAGCTTGGGGAGGGGATGTAGTGCACGAGATGCTGGGCCGCGATCGATGGGAATGAACAGCATTCGATGTGGTCTCTTTTTGGGTGTGAGTCATGGATGTGTTGTGTCGAGACGGGTGTCGTGAGATGTGCTTCTGGCCGTCGAATGTCGATCTGAGTCGAGGGATCTCGCCGGCTTGACTGACCAACACCTTGGGCCCAGTAAAGAGACAGGTTGGCCATTACTTGTCTTAGCATCGAACTGGGAGCCGTGTTGTCGGTCGTCGCAAGTAGCGTCGAGCCAGTCGCGACGACCGCACAGTGTACATGGCAGAGACGTGGGCACACTTGTGGACCAAGCCGCCGTTCAGCGGGCCCGAGACTTGGTCGTCCACACGCGACTGCGCCAGTTGCGAGCTCCTGAGATTGCGAAAAGAACATCGTCGCTGTGACAATTGACCTTCCTCGTACGTGTCCATATCGCAGAAAGCGTGACTAACTACTTTCGATCTTTTCACTACGGCCTCGCCCGGCTCTTTGAAGGAATCAGGCTGCTCAATAAACAAGACGAGGAGACCTGCATGTAGACAAACAAAATGAGATTTGCGAGAGCTGAACATCGCAGCGAGTATTTGTGAAACGTACAGTATTGGAGGGAGTACATCGATCGGAAAGCAGGCGCAAGAAGACCTGCTTCAGCGCTTCGGCGTTCGATAGAGTCGGTCGAGCGAGAGAGCCATGGAACGGGCGGCGTCCAGTATTGCAGGTGAGGCGTCCGTGGAAGCGTAGATGACTCTCAAGTGCTGGTCCACAACGCTTCGAACCCGCCTCTCAGTTTCTCCAGAGTAGAGGGGGCAATCGACGCCGAAAAGGTAGCAATAATCACACTTTGAGACACCGGGTCTCCGTTCAGAGACTGCGTCATTCTCGTAGCCAACGCCGTATGTTGTACGAAGACGTTTGAAAGCCATGAGGGCGCATGCTTGAGGAGACTCCACCATCCCGTCCTCAAGGGGCTGGTCAAGGGTCGGAAAGTCCGACTGCCATGCTCGACGCACTCCGACAGGCACCAGGATTCGTTGTCGATTATGTTCCGGTCCGGTCAGATAGGTGCCCGGGCGAGCCGCTGGAGCATACTTCGTATCGTGGCGATTGTCCTCAACCCAAGATTCGTCTGAAGTTGCCGGCTTGTCGATCTCCTTGATTGAGTCACGACCATTGCTCTTGTCGTCTTTCGAACCGATCATGGTAATTCCTTCATCGCCCGAGTCAGTCAGGCCGTCTTCACCGTCCGAGTCGATGAGATGATCCTCGTCCGAATCAGATTCGGATGGTAAGCAGTCGCCGTCCTCGGGATCAGAGGGAATGTCGTCGGCTCGAGCGAATGCTACAAGACCATCACCGTCGCTGCGGGAACGCCCAATGGCAGACTGCTGGTCATTCGCAGTGACGACATCATTGCGCTCGGCACCCTCAGGAGCACGTTCGGTGCTTGTGTCCATTGTATTGTGCTCAGCTTCGTCTGGCATCTCGAAGACTGCGAGGCTGGCTGCTCGGGCTTGGACGAAAGCAGTGAGCTTGTCGGATAGAGGCCGGATACGCTGCCCGAAGTTGAGGTCCCCATCGTATGTGATCGCGATGTCGGTGGCGTGGCGGACAACCTTGCCAAGTCTTGACTCCATCAGATCCGCAAGGCCGATCCCGTGTCGGCCTATCTGCAGAAGCGCTTCGTGCGCTCTCCCAAAGCCATCTGGATTGAGCTTCCGACCGTTCGGACTGTTCGAATCTTTATCAAGGAAGGCTCGCTGCAGGTCCCATCGCCATGCTTTCACTTGGGCAAGAGTCGCCTTTGGACGCACGGAGTGGACTGTGGTGGAAGTGGCGGCCGGTGACTCCGACGCAGCTGGAGTGATGGTAGACGAAGTGCTGGACGGAACAAGCATGTTGCTCAGCGTCTGGGTCTCGACCTCGTGAGAGCCGTCGATGATGGTGGGGTTGGCGTTCACCGCACCGACCGTGTCATGATGGTGGTCGTCACCCGTGCTGGGAGACGAAGCCTGCTGGCGATGCTGGCACTGTAGAGCGTTACCTTGGCGTATAGAGAAGGAGACGTCCTCCTCGAGCCCTTCGATGACGAAAGTCGCCTTGACTTTGACGTGCTTCCGACGCTTTCCCATGTTTCGATGGCAAAAGGCGCTCGAACTTGTGTCAGGGAACGACGAGAGATGGGTGTTTGGCGATGTAGGTTCGTCGGTCGGATGGAGTTTGTCGAGGTTGACGGTGGCGGTGTGAAGAGATGAAAAGCTGCTCGGTCGAGTAATTTATTGAGCTGCGCCGCTCGTAGTCGATCGCTCTGGCCAACTTCGACTGCATTCGGCGCAGTACAGACCCACCCGCTCATCAGAACATCCAACAACGCCTCGATGTAGTCACACGAGCTACTTCTATGAAGTCACACGAGTGCGCTTCTGCCTTGTGACTGGATCGAAGTACGCGTCACGTCGCTTCACATCGAAATGAAATGAAATGGCGCAGCGAGGAAAACTCCCTTTTCACACAAGTGTCCCAGACGCAAAGTGGGCGGCAGCTGGGAGAGAGACAAGAGGAGCGCGGATCGAAGGCAAGTGCTTCAATGTCGTCTCGCACGACATTGTTCCAGCTTGGATCGTAGCGAAGTTCAGTGTCGAAGCGTCTCGCCTTCTGCTACTTTTGTTCGTGTCGTCTTCTCAGCATCTTCTCCATCATGACGTTCTCATTGTCTACACAGCTTCATCTGAACTTGAAGTAATGCATTGCGTGCACAAGTCAACCTTTGAGTTCCATTCTTATCCATCACCGTCGTAAACCCATCACCCTCGTCTTCGCCACCACCACCCTCCCAAAGCAGCAGCACTAGCCAAGCCCATTGACACGCCCACAAACACAATCAGTCCCCTAAACCCATTGATCCCATACTCACCCTTCACGTCCCTCGTAACAACATCCGGCCTGTACAGCGCGGACCCGATCAGCGGTCCTGCCACCGCCGCAATGCCCCTAATAAACATCCAACACAAGAACTGAAGCGCATTGTCCGACCGCGTGCTCTCCGCCACATCGCGCGCGATAGGCGTGATGAAGCATCCAAAGCCGCCGCCTACCGCGCCAAAGGTGAGGACGAACACGAGGACCAGCGGGAGCGATGTTGCGAAGCCGAACAGCAGAAGGGCCAAGATGGAGCACAGACCGCAGGAGACGGACATTGCCAGGGTGAAAGAGAGTCGGTCGATAGCCGGACCGGTGACGAGGTACCCGATGATCGCCGAGGCGTTGAATGCGGATAGGATCCCAGTCGAGATCGTCGAATTGAACCCCAGAGCAGTGGCGTACGTCGCGATGTACAGCGAGACAATGTACCAACCGAATGCTTGGAGCATGATGACCACGAAGTAGATGATAGCGATTGGGCTCAGCAGGGGTCGCAAATCGCCAGGCAGCAGCACGCGAAGCAGCTCCTTTCTCGACGACGGCAGCCCTTTGTGAGACTGCGAGGGTTCGATCCGTGGCTTGACAAGGTACAGCGCTGTCCCGTTGAGCAGCAGCTGAGCGAGCGCCCAGACGCGCATGGTCCAGGCAAAGCCAACCGACGTCAGCAGAGCGTTCAATGCGAGGGGGAACACCACGCCGCCAACACCTGAACCCATGAAGATGGCACTCGTCGCAAAGCCCCTCTTCTTATCGAACCACTGTCCGAGATACAGCACGACAGGTGTCAGAAGAACGCCGCTGGTGATGCCGAAGAACACGCCTTGGAACGCGATCAGCATAGCAATGTTGGTCGAGAAGGAAGCGATCAGGATGGAGAGCGCACTGAGCACCAGGCTCACCATCACCATCTTGCGATGCAGGTGTGCATACGTCGTGGTGAAGCCTCGGAGCAGCAGAGGCACAAAGTGCTGACAGCCAATGACGAGAGTGCCGACGGCCGAGATGCTGGTGACGCTGTTGCCGTAGAATGGGGATTCCGGATTGTGCTCGTGGTAGTCCTGGAAGCTTCCGTACGAATAGGCGATGCCCCACACCATCGACCAGATGACAAAGCCGCATATCACGAAGCGCCACGCTGCTGGACCTCGGTCTATTGGCGGTAGATCAAGCGCAACTGTGTCGCCAGCTGACGAAGTGGACGGACGACGCTGAGAAGGTGGGTACGATGCAGTGAGGATGGGGGGCGTGGGCGGGTTCTCGTCGTCGCTCGATCCTTTGCTGTCGCTGTGTTTGCTCCGGTAGTGCTCCTGCCCATCTTCGTCGTCCTCAACGATGGCTTGGTTTGAAGCGTACTGCGGTGTCGACGCCATGCGTGCTCGAAAGTCGTTTGCCTCGGAAGCGTCGGTGTTTGAGGATCGCGAAGGACGGCGTTGCTGGAGACGCGACGAGGAAGCGCCACCGGGGGCAAGAGCCGCCCGGCTCGAGCTGGCACCGGACTGTAACGACATGCTGGTGTTGACGGCGTCGATCCGAAAGATAGTCGAGTCACGAGGCTAGGAGGACACGACCTCTCGAGACCAACACTGTGAGTCAACGCGGGCACAGGTGAGCACCTGTCAAAATTTCGCTGCGTCTTAGAGTCTTCGGCGAAAGCACCGGTCAAATTCGCGGTCAAATTCGAGCACCGTCACCGCCGGGTCAAGGAGGACCAACTTTGAGCCTCCGGAAGAAAGTCAGTCCGTCCTTCCCCGCACTTGCGATGTCGGAGTCGAGTCTTGCAGCCTCCTGATGCAATCGACACCATCGCTTTCGACGGACTGCAGCCTTCACTCCTACCACAACAGCATCGACCATGTCTGACTTGTACAAGTCCACCATCCTGTACCGCGAGCACCCCGAAGCGGCTCAGCTCGTGACGCACCTCCACGCCCTGTCCGAGCAGCAAGATGCGCAGGGCACGGGCATCTCTTCGCTGAACAACCAGAATGTGCAGGCGCGCGACTTCAGTGTCTACAAGGACAAGATGGTCGCGCTCGAGCAGGACAAGTCGGAGCTGATCTACGCGGTGTTGCGCAACAAGAAGGCGCGACGCATCTTTGAAGCGGGTACGTCGTACGGCGTTTCGACGATCTACTTCTTGCTCGCTTCGCAGGCGGCTGATGCTGCAGCTGGCAAGCCAGGTGGATTGCCGGCGATGGTGTGGGGCACCGAGAAGGAGGAGCACAAGGTCGACGCTGCGATCGGCAACCTGGCTCAGGCCATGAAGCTGCCGAAGGGCACCAACGACATCCCGGGATTTACCATGCTCAAGGGCGACATCCTCGAGCTGACCGAGAGGGCCAACATCGAGGCAGACAGTCTCGACGCTGTGCTGTTCGATATCTGGGCAGAGAGTGAGTCAAGACCTCCGTTCATGCGCCGTCGTTAAGATCGCGCTGATACTCATCTCTGCTATCGTCTATTTTGATCGCGCAGTGGCCCTACCTACATTCAAGCTGCTCGAGCCGTCGCTCAAGCAGGACGCCGTCATCTTCATCGACAACTGGCTCACCGGTATCGAGATCGGCACGTACGCAAAGTTGCGAGAGTATCTCGAGTCTAAAGGCTGGTACGTTGCTGCGATGCCCTTCAAGAACGGGCTCGGGATGGCGACGCGTGTGTAGCGTGTAGACGATGCCATTGATGCTAATTGCGAGTCATGTTGAGCTGGACCGTGTGCAGAAAGCGCGCATGCTGGACCCTGAATCTGAGCCGAGTGAAAGCGCGTCTTGGAAGAGCCGGCTGTAATCGGCTGCCGAGTTGCCGCCTCCATCGTCGATCTTCTTTCGTAGCACGACCCGGCTCTTACAACGAACGTCACCATCGTCGCATCGGGAATCATGTCTTCTTCGAACCATCCCAGCGCCGGCACCTCGTCCACGCCCTCGTCAGGGCGCACAGCAGAATGGGACGAGCTGCACAAAGTCCTTCACTCGACGGGCGACTCGATCCGCCGTCAGGTAGTCGGCGAGGAATACGTCAACCGCAGCTTGGCCAACGCGAGCTCCTTCACAATGCCGATGCAGCAGCTCGCGACCGAATACGCCTGGGGTGGCATTTGGTCCCGACCCGGCCTGGCTCGACGCGATCGAAGCATTCTCAACCTCGGCATGCTGGCGGCGCTGGGCAAGTCGACCGAACTGGCAACGCACGTGCGAGGCGCGCTCAACAACGGCGTCACCGAGACCGAGATCCAGGAGTGCCTGCTTCAGGTGGCGACGTACGTGGGCATGCCAGCGGGTATGGAGGCGTTCAGGGCAGCAGACAAGGCGGTGCAGGAGTGGAAGTCGACCAACACTGCGCCGGAGCCACCGTCCAAACATTAGGAGTATAGCTCGTCGTCAAACTCAGCGAGAACCGCTCTTTGTCCACACGAACGGAGATCGAGTGCGCTCGAGATGTGGGTTGTCTGGGTCAACAGCGGTCCGATGGGCTCCTCCGCCATCGAAGCGATGGGACGGTGAATTTTGGAGATCTAATCGGGGTTCCTCAGATCAGGCGGGGAGAAGACGCAGATGAGCTGTCGCCTCTCCAGGCTTGCTTCTAGGACAATCATCCACTCGTGCGTGTCGTCTCGGTTTTTGCCCTTTGACCGAACAAGCCCAACTTCCACAGTGTTGGGATGTGACGTCTCTTTGCTTTGATTGGCTCTGACTCGACGCTCCTCCAATTGAGCCATTCCTAGAAGCTGAGTTTGAGTCGATGTATGCGCTTCACAAAGCTCTGAGAAGCGTGGGCGATGAAATTCGTCAGCCGCCTTCGGAAGAAGCGAAAGACCCTGCAAGAACGGCGCTTGGGCAGAGCAACGCACACTTCGGTGTTGCATGCATGCACGCTTCATCATGCGAGCCACTTCACTTACGCAGAAGCGCTTAACAAAGAGACACTGCGCAAGTGCATCACAGACGTCACGTCAAGCGCACGCGTCTTGCACACAAAGAAAAGGCTGCAGACCCTTGCGCTCTTGTCTCGCTTGATCTTTTTCCAGCTGTCACAATTTTGGCATTGCCGAGCCCATTTCTTCTCCGCTCCTTGGCAAAGCCGGAGACCTCGACGTTCGCCTCCTCCTCCTGGACGAAAGAGACGGCCTTTCTGAACCGCAATGCGGGCTGTATGCTCGAGCCCTGGAAGGACAACTCGAAGTGCAGTTCCCGCTCGCTTCATCTGCAATTCCACAGTCTCGAGTGTCGTCTGCAGCCCGCCCAACGCTTTGACGAGCGGAACAAAGGGACGTGACTTTAGAGAAGAAGGGGTTGGCGCAGGCATCACTTGAATCGACAGCAATGGACAAGCACAGCTGCATTGCCAGCCACTCTGCCTGTCTGGCTACAGTCGGAAACGGCTCTTCCGAAGAGCGACGCTGCGCCTCGCCTTGCGCTGCGTCTGTGGTTCGTGTATCAAGGGGGGGCGCTTCTGAAGTTTGCCAGCCCTTTGCAGCAGCACACTGGGATGGGGAGCAGCAAACTCTGTTATCTTTCCTCTCTAAGATCACATCCTGCGGTCTCTGTCTGCTGCAAGCGACCGTAGGCTGACCCAAAACTGGGGTCGTGTCACTTGGCTCCTCATCGTCCGTCACACTGCGCTTGGAGCAAGCACCCCAGAATTTGACTCAGCCGTCGGCAGAACCTTGTCCTGCTTCAGGTGTGAGGCGGCATCCTTAGAGCTGCGGCAGCAGCTGCGGCGAAAGGCCCGAGAGAGCGTGAGCTGTGGCTGAAAGAGTGGCGAGTGGTTCTCGCAGGACAATTGTGATTGTATGCGCTCGAGCAAGAAAGGATTATAAAGGCGGTGGCCCTCTTCGGCTTCCGTTCCGACTGCCCTCTCATCATCCACTTTGCTCCCGAGCACGCCAAGAACTCGACTCCAACGCGCTCATCTCTCTTAGATCGACTCTCTTCCTCGTCCTCCATCCATCCTGTCTTCCTCCATCATCATCGCTTCGTAGACACCTTCCAACCTTTCTCCCCTCGTCTCTCTTCAACTACACGGGCAGGTCCCCTTTCTCACCTCCTTCTTTTCGATTCGCCATCATGTCGCTTTCTCTCTTTCAACTCATCGCGCTGGTCGCGGCCCTCTCTCAGCTTCTGGTAGGCTCGGTACACGCTCACGGCTTCATCAACTCGCCCGCCTCGCGCTCCTACATGTGCAAGACCGGTCAGGCGAAGAATTGCGGCGAAATCCAGTACGAACCTCAATCCGTCGAAGCCGCCAAGGGCCTTCCTTTCGCTCGCAGCAGCAACGGCAAGCTCTGCTCCGCCGGTCTCAGTCAGTTCTCCGAGCTCGATCGTCAGGGCGCTAGCGTCTGGCCCAAGACCCAGGCCAGCGATGTCCGCTCCTTCACCTGGACCTTCACCGCTCAGCACGCCACCACCGACTTCAAGTACTACATCACCAAGCCCACCTGGAACTCGGCCACTAGCCAGGGTCTCTCGGCAAGCGATTTCGAGTCGGAGCCCTTCCTTACGGTACCCATGTACGGCAAGCCGCCGTCTGCCAGCATGAGCCACGACCTCTCCAGCAAGATGCCGTCGCGTTCGGGCTACCACGTCGTGTATGCGGTCTGGACCGTCGACAACACGGTCAACGCCTTCTACCAGTGCATGGATCTCGACTTTGGGGGAGGCAACTCCCGCGACACGGCGTCCGCCGCGACTTCCACTGGCTCGTCGCCCGTCGCCTCGTCTTCGAGCTCTTCCGCCGCATCCACGTCCACCACCAGTTCGGCTGCTGCTGCTGCTCCCAGCTCGGGCTCGTCCAACACTGTCAACAACGACACGCCCAAGGCCTCCCCCGCGCCTGCTTCTGGATCGACGGGCAGCTCCTCGGGCAACTCTGGCAACGGCAACTCCAGCAACGGCAGCTCTGGCGGCTCGCACGCTGCCACTCCCTCGCACAAAAACCACGCTGCCAAGGGCACCGCTTGCCGCATGAAGCGTCGTCGCGCTCCCTCTGGCTCGCTCCTCGCAGCACGCGCCAACTACCGCCGTCACGCGGCAGTCGCCCGACGCCAACAGCAGCCTTGAGCACCCGAGTCCATGGTCTCCACGATCAGCCTCGCAGACTGGTGCTGCGGACCATCGTGTTGATCAACCTGGTTTCCTCGCAACGCAGCTGGTCTGCTCATCTTCGAGCTGGTCTCACTCCGTAGAACTCTCTCCTATCCATACCCTCGCGTCCATTAGAGACCCAATGTAGCCCCCTCATCCGCTGTATACAACTCGTGATTCCCCCAACCCGCATTCATACCACTTTCCCAATCATACCAATTCACCTCCATCCCAATCTTGCGCAACGAAGCTCGTGAAACCCTGTGACGGCCTGATGTTGCACACGACTCAAACGCGACATCTACCGGCCTCGGCGACACGACCATCACACATCACAGCGAACAAGATCAAGACGTTTTCGAAGCGGTATCACTGTTCGACACCAACCCCCTCTCAAACGCGACCGTCGACCTTCCCCTGCTCTTGGCGGGGCTGACTCCTGAACCCGCGCTTGTGCTTCCTCGCCGCCTCTCTGTGTCGTTTCTTGACCACTGCCGTCAGAGTCTCCTTGTACCTGGCCCAGTCTCTCTCCCTCTCCTCTTCCGATCTAGGCTTCAACCAGCGTTGCACCGAACCTTGGCTGTCCGCGCCGTTCCACGCGTCAGTCGACGAAGAGGGGAAGAAATGGGCGTGTTTCTTAGGCCGCACCTCCTGCTCCTGCATCGACACTGACGTGGGTGGTTGCTGGATCCGATGCGCTCCCCACCCCGAAGTACCTCTCGGCAGCGGTTCTTCAACCTCGGGTTCGTCCTCCAGCTCGAACTCCAACCCCAACGAGTCCATCAGTGAAAAGCCTGCACCGGCATCGCCGTTGTCGTCGGCACCAAGCCCAAAGCTGAACCCGGTGTCGACAGTGGGCTCTTGCGGTCGGAACATCTGTTTCAGGGTCGACATGGATACGCGTGTGCCTTCGGGTGCTGCTGCAGGGAGGACGGGTGTCGGTGCTGATGGCGCTTCCTCGGCTGGCGGGATAGTAGGGGTTTCGTCAATGGCAGGTGCAGTGCGTGTACCCGGATCGAACCGCGCAATGGGAACGAAGCTCCCTGTTGCAGATGCAGAGGAGGGCGCGGAAAGGGACGAGAGGAAGGCGGCGCGGCGAGACTTTGCGTCGATCGCAGGAGCGGAGGCTTCGGAGGCAGGAGCGGAGGCGACCTCCATCTGCTCATCCGGCTGCTCGTCTGGCTGCGAATCGACGATGCCCACGCGCTGAGCTTCTGGAGCGGATTCTGCGATGGGCGACTCGGCCTCGTCAGACTCGCTGTCCTCGCTGTCCTCGCTCGAGCTCGAGCTGGAGCTCGACGAAGATTCTTCGACAGCGTCCGCCTCGACAACGCCTGCATCGCTCTCCGACTCCGAATCAGCCTCCTCGCTTGACACCGAGTCACTCTCCTCTTCCTCAACATCCTCATCTCGAAGATCCGCAACATCGACTTGAGACACCTCGTCGTCCGATCCAGACCCAAACATCTGGCCGAGCAAAGCAAGCGTCTTTTGTCGCTCTTCCGCGGCGTTGACCACCTGCTTGCTCTGCGCTGCCCCTGCTGCGACGACTTCATCGTAGCCGTCCGAGAACTCGGCCTCTTCCGGGTCCAGACCGGGGACGAATGACCCTTTGACCTTGGACGGCGTTGGCGTCGAAACCACCTTGTCCACCTTGGCTCGCTTGAGTTGCTTCGCGGGCGTCGGTGCGAACGGCAGATCCGAGAACAAATCGTCGATGCTCGTCGCTTGCACAGATGACGCCGGCAGATCGGCAAAGAGGTCGTCGATGTCGGCCGAGTCCACCACTGCGTCTCTGGGAGCGTTCTTCGGCGCTTTCGACTCGATCTGGGGCTTTGCTGGGGCGATCGACGACGTGAATCCAGAAAAGAGGTCGTCACTGCCAGCGTCCGAGTATTGATCGAAATCGAGCTGCGCCATGACGTCCTCCTCGTTGCTTGCAGTTGCGGACGATGCGGCGACGACACGGATGGGGATCTTGGTGAACTCTTCGTGCAGGATCTTGCCGTCCTTTGCTGTGTATTGCCATCGCACCAGGCGGTGATCTTTTGTCGACGCGGACTCGACTTCGTCGTCCTCGATCTCTTCGCAATGCCACTCGCCTGGTCCGAGCGAGGTCACGTCGAAAGCATCGGTGGATGCGCCCGTCTCGGCAGCGAGCGACTCGAGCAGCGGACCGGACAGATGGACCGCACCGTATCTCGTCGGATCGATCGTGATTCGATGTGCCTTTGATGGAACTCTGGGGTTGACACGTGGCGGTCTGCTGCTGGATGGCGCTTCATCCTCCTCTTCCTGCGTCGCATTGACGCTTGCCAGAGTTGATGCGCGCGACGGCTTAGGCAGTGGATGGGCAGGTCGCATACGCAGTGGACGAACCAGATGTCCTGCGGGCGTACGCTTCCAGCCCCACGCCAGCCCATTCTCAACCGCAGCCTCGTCTACAGGCTCCATGTTGCTGCTCTCGACACCCATGCCTGGCGGCAGGCGCTTCGGCTTCTTCCGGCTCGCCCGCTCCTCTTCTTCCTGTCTACGCTTTTCCTTCTCGAGCTCGACCCGCTGCTGGTAGTCCGGCTTGGCCTCGCCGATGCGCAGCGTCGCGCCCTTCCACACTGATCCCGAAAGCAGGTTCATGCACCGCTTGATCTGCTGCGGCGGCGCTTGCAGGGTGAGATACGCATACGGGCGGAATTGCCCGAGCGCATCCCGCTTGCCGAGCCCATCGAGCGCAACGACGTTCCCAAAGGTCGAGAAGCGCCGCATCAGGTCCTCTTTCGAGAAGGCGGACGTGAGCCCCGAGATGTGGAGTCTTTTCTGCGCGACATCTTCTTCTTGGTGTGGATGATGCGCTTCTTCGCCTTGGCCTGTGAGAGCAGATGCAGAATGAGAAGATGTCAGCTCGGTGCTCGTCGAAGGACACTGAAAGAGGAGCTCGCCGAGACAAGGAGGCGGTGGAGGGGGAGAGAGACTCGCATTGGCCTTAGCTTTGTTGACGCGGCGGGAGGAAGGTGGGAGAGTCTCGACACCGGGCGATGCAGCGGTAGACGACGCACCATTGACCTTGGGTTTCCTCGCTGGCGACGCAGTGGAAGTGCTCGCGACGGCCTTGTCGAACGCCTCCTGCTCGGGGTCGAAGGCTTCGACTACGACGTGCGTGTGATGCTCGTCCGAGTCGTACTCCTCCTCCTGGATCTGGGGCGCAGCATCGTCTTCGAGCTCTCCGTCGTCCGAACCAGCTGCGCCGTCGAGATCCGACTCGCCCTCGGCCTCGAGACCAAACGCCTTCCTCTGCTCGCGCACGTTCTCGGCCGCCTTCTCCTTGCGTGCGTCGCGGAGCTCCTTGCGCGCCACCAGCTGCTCTTCCTTGGCCTTCTTGGCAAGGTAGTCGCGACCAGCTTGCTTGCGCTCCTGCTTGCGCTTGCGAAACCCGGTCAGGTACTCGGCTCGCGCCTTGTCGTCAAACACCAGCTCGGCGCCCTTACCCTTTCCTTTGCCTTTTGGCGCCATCTTCGCGGAGCCGATCAGACGAGAATGTCTATCGTCGTGTTGGTGGTGATGCTGGCGAACGGTCGCCTGCGTATACTGCGGCGAAGAATGGATGGAGGGCTGAAGCAACGGCAAGAAGAACGAAGCACAGACTCGACCACCTCGCCTCACCCGAAAAGCTTTTTCCTTCCTGCTGCTGCTTGCGAAATTTGGCTCTTCCCTCTGAAATTTTTTGAAAATCATTTCCGACTTCCGGGCCGCTGTTGCGCGCCTGTGTGAGCCTTGAATGTCTTGAGTTTTGAGTTTTGAGTTTTGAGTTTTGAGTTTTGAGCTTTGAGTCTTGAGTCTTGCAATTCAAGGTTCTGCTATACAACAACTTGCCGTCTTGTTCTGGCTGGCTGGCCAAGTCAACAATGAGCTGCTGAAGGTGTTTGGGGACACCACAATCCTCCCTAGGTACGCCAGTCTCAATCTGGCTAGGCAACAAGGCATGGGTGATCTTGACCCGCTGGACAGGATGGGAGGCAGGCTTGCCACCACGCTTGTGCAATGAAGCTGCGCTCAAAGGGACACCGGCAGCGTTGATGTGCAAGGCCTTGGGCACAAGCGGCAACTGCAAACTGGGCATCATGGCGGGTGCGGAACAACAAGGGAGAAGCTTGGTGCAAACCATGACGATGAGGCTCTTGAAGAGATCTCAGAGAAGCAGAAGATGGCAAACGCTGGTGTGTGTGAGGATCTTGAAGAGGTCTCGGAGAAGCAGAGAAGGCAAACGCCAAGTGTGTGCGGCTCTTGAAGAGATCTCTCAGAAGAAGAGATGGTGAACGCTGAGTGTGAGTCTGAGGAAGATAAACGGCTTGCCAGGCTCTGTTTTTATCCCCAAGCTGCCGCTCCCATGTCTGCTCTCTTGAGCACACTGTGTCCGGCAATCTTGCTGCACTTATCCCAGCACATCACTGCTCCACGCAGAGCCTTAGGGTTTTTATGGCAACGGTGGAATGATGTTGGCGCGTCAGTGGCCTGGCAAGACGGTCCAATTGAAATTTCAAGTCAGAAAATTGAATTGGCAGGGAGACGGTCAGCTACAAATTTGGAGACGCATTGTATTTGTCTTGCAATTTCCTGGCAATTTCCAATGCTGGGCAAACGGCACCGTCCAGGAGACGGTCTGATACAAGCAGCAAGACAGTCTGCTACAAAGGCAAGACGGTCCGTTACAGATCAGCAAGACGGTCAGCTTCAAACTGGAAGACGGCTGATACAAATGGAAGCTTGCTGAACGGCTGCTGATCTCTCATCTACCATGCAAACGTCAAGATGACCTCTGTCAACTGTCCTGTGTGCTCCTTCAGCTACGCCATCACCAACATCACCAACCACATCCGGAAGGCGCATGCTGGAGTTCACGTTACACAAGATGCAGCAGCAGCTTCTGGTCTGGTGGCATGCAGCTGCGGTCAGGTAGTGTTGAATGCGGTGGCGCTCAGGAAGCACCAAGGTATCCGACACTGTCAGGCAGTACTGCCACCAACGCCACCAGAGACGCAAGTCAATACGGGTTAGGGTTGTTGGAAATCTTGCCGAGATGCCCAGTACTTGTCAACATATCAGGACGTAACACGCATCAGCGATAGGCGACTATAGGGGACTATAGTTTGACTAGCGCAAGCAAACCCTCGGCAAACCCAGCAATAGTTTGCTGAATTGCGGCGACACCAACACCTTGCCGCTGCATGCTCAAATGTTGAACAAGCTCATTGGTTCGACATTGCTCAGGAAGATAACCAGGGACCACCCTCGTTTACACAAGCAACTAGCGCTGGCGCCAATGCACAGTAGTTGACGGCAACTCGGTAACCAGATTGCCTGACCATTGCATACAGCGTTCGATAAGGTGCAGACGGCAAAACGGACCATGGGAACCCGAGAGAAAGTGTAACGACTCGACCAATGATATTGCAAGTCAGGAGCACGTTGGCAGGAACGGGGCAACCCCAATAAGCGTGCACTAATGTCAGGACCAATGGGGGAGAATGGCAAACAAGGAAAGGATAGCCGCCAGGCGGCAAGGAGAGTGGGGACTCAGGAAAGGAGATCCGCAAGGACCTCTACAAATGAGCCAGATTCACCAAGCGGGTGTACAGCAAAGACTTAGTCGCTCTCTTAGGGTTAGGGTTAGGGTTAGGGTTAGGGTTAGGGTTAGGGTTAGGGTTAGGGTTAGGGTTAGGGTTAGGGTTAGGGTTAGGGTTAGGG